>NC_135507.1:38608625-38936625 GCF_052857255.1 Amblyomma americanum
TGTTACTAGGGAACTTTGAAATATTAGAAAGCAGTTCATAGTGGATCAATTTATTTAAAAATGCTAACTTGGAACCGTTACGCTTTCTGGACGAAAAGGAAGATGAACTACGCATTTCTAAATATGCTGATTGCGCTCAATGAGGATGCAGTGGTAGAAACAGCTGGAATCCAATGCTGAATCAGGGCTGCTACATTTAGAGGAAAATCTGCTTAAGGAGCCATCTGAAAATTCATATGCCGACCTTTTGAGTTCTGCCTAGCGAACAAAATTGAGTGGTAGCAAACGAAAAGGCAAATATTGAGGAAATATGTTCCACTTACGTAGTTACATGATAATTAGGCCAAGTTATCAAAGATTGCGATCATTGTTTTTTTTTCGCTGTTCGTGGTGACATCATGTAACCGAAAAATATGTACGAATGAGCGTTCGGTCCCGACAAATGAAAAAAAACTTAGTCTAGAAAATACTGCAAGACTTCTGCCTATTTTATATAATTTCCATGGGTGCAACAGAAGTGAGCAAGTGTACCAGCGCCCTGTCCAATGCTTGCTATCAGTTGACGAGTTAAGCGACACCGAGATGAATGCCGCATTGATCTTCCTGTGTCTTCGTTCGACTTTGATAGCAGCACAGTCCGCATTAAGTTTTCTTATTTCAAACGTATTAGAGGTCTCAAGCAAAGAAAACATTACAAAGTTTGTAGAGACAAGATAAGTCTTTTTTGGCAATAATGCAACCTTTGTATTGAAATTTGCAATCACAAATACTTTCATCTATACTGACATCGTGTTTACGACTCCCAAGGGAAGAAGGAATGCAGGACTGGGGCACTAATCATCGTGAAGGCTGGAAATGTTTGTGCCTTGTACTACTTCATTATCCGGCAAGTATCTTCGTTTTGTGCAAGACAAGAAAACAAAACAAAACGAGCCAAAGCTCACCAGTTTCAGAGGTTGCGCCAAGATGGAGAGCGTCTGAGTAACTCACCTCTCCAGGCTAAAGCTGGTGTACCGCGTCAGATGGCTCTCCCATGTTTATGATCCACGAAATAGACAGCGCGCTTGGTTCATCTGCCTGTTTTCACATATTCACATATTGAGACATCGTTTGCTCGTGGTCTTTATCATGGCCCCACATCTGTGGCTGCTGCGGTTTGTGTATACATATATGCAAAGTTGAGAAACGCTTCATTTAGGAAGAGATTTATTTTGAGTCGACGTTTAGGACAGCCAGTCCTTCCTCAAGCGTCTTGAGAAAGGACAGGCTCTCTCCGAAACGTCGACTCAAAATAAATCTGCCTAAATGAAGCGTTGCTCAACTTTTCATTTTACTTCTTGCAACCAAATACGTTCAAGGAAACATTCTAATTTACTCGAAGTTTCGATCGGAGGACCGATCGGCTTAAAGAGTGATTTGCATCATTGGTGTCTCCCCTTTATTTATAGGAGTTAGACCCAGAGCAGGAGAGAGAAAAGACGATACAGAATAAGCAAATATATAAAAAATCAAAAAGCAGGAAAGAGCAGCTGGAGCGGCGCGAGAGGGGGCTGGGGCTGGAGAAAATAAAAAGAAAAAGAGAGTGCCCTTATCCTGGCGGGAAGGTCAGGGCGAAAAGAATCTTGACCCTACCACAAAGGAAGGAGTCAAGCATCCGCCAAGCAGTGTTTTTTGCCTCTGGCAATACTGCGTCCTTGCTGGTATAGCCCCTGCAGCTGGAAATCGCACCCGCAAAAAAAAAGAAAACGAAGGGCAGGAAGGGGAAGAGGGAAGTTGAGGAGGCAGCCAAAGGAATGTTGTCACTGTGAGCCACCTCAGCTCATAGAATTGCCAGAAATGTGAAATGGTAAAGAAAAAATATAATAAAAAATAAAAGAGAAGTGGATATACGGCCTTCGCATGACCAAGGAATGAGTTGAACGCCAGATGGAAATAACTAGCCGAAATTCACATGCAACAGGGGTATGACCTCAGGCGACTCAGTCGGTGGTGGTGCTTTGTCTATTAGGTTTGGAATTTTCGTTGGTCTCTGTCATCGAAAGAGACGATAGGGTGCCATGGTTTTCGTTGATGCCCTTTTGCAGTGTGTTAAGCTTGAAAATAAAGTATGATTCTCGTTGTTCGCGCTCCCGAGTGTTTTTAAAGCCACTCTAATATGGTTTAAGTTTTTCAAACTCATGTATCTCGAGGAGGTGTCTCGAAAGAGGGAGGCTAGGGAGACATTGAGCTTGTGAGCGGTGGTTATTTATTCTGAAATGGAAAAAAAATGTCTGTCTGGCATATGTCTTGCATTTGACATTTGCCACACCTGAGCATGTAAACAACATTACTGAAATCGCAATTTAAATCTTCTTTGAAAACATGTTCGAAATCTGAATGGGTACTTTTTGTCAGTGCTGTGGTTTGCATGTGTTTGCAAACTTGGCATCGGTTCTTTCCGCATGGTGTGCAACCCACCGGCCTTGGTTTATTAACCGTTGAGTGCACAAGATGGTTTTGTAAATTTTTGGGCCTGCTGTGTGTAACCTGAGGGACCATCTGAAAAGTTTGGAGGGCTGCTCACTTTGTTCTATGATATTGAAGAGTTCTTTAAGGATTTTGTTAACATTCGGGAGGTTGTCTGTGAACGTCAGCACTAGATTAGAGCGATGCGGTGTTGGCAGGGATTCCGCAGAGATGTGATTAGGGTTAGTAACTTCCGCCCTTTTAATGCCATCGTTGATGATAGAGGACGAGTGGCGCTGATTCTTTAGAACTTCGCGCATGTGATTAGTATTTTGTTGAAAATCTTGCGATCGAGAGCATGTGCGTTTCAATCGGATAGCCTGTGACTATGGAATTGAAGTCTTGCACTGCCTAAACGGCTCGCTGTGTCTTCGTTCTTTTTGTCAGCATTCAGTGTTCCTGCACAACGATAACTTCTCAAGTTTCTTGTGCGGTGCCTGTTTCTATGTGGAATTGTTTTAAGCTGAGGAATATTTACTTCAGGGCAACAAGCTTGTCTTTAGAGGAAATGCATCCGCGCGCTACAATAACAAAATATTGAGTGGCGCGCTCCATACAAAGTTCTCTAACAGACCACATGCAACTTCGATCCCGATCTAGATGCATTACTTCTAAGGTCCAGCGGAATGAAACACAAAGAAAACGGAAATACGCAGTTTTCTCAGACGTTACAGCAACTCCTTCTCAGTGTACTTCGATAGAAATGTTTTTGTTTGGGACCGTTGCGTAGGAAAGTCTGGGAATGTTTAGAGTAGTTACGGCCTCCTACAAATCCAGCGTACAAGTTTTGAAGTGGAAGCTTCACTACACTACATAAATCCGACTTCACCATGCGTTTCCGGTTGACATTGAAGTGAGCCAGAGGTGAAATGTGGCTATAGGCCTTACTATAAGTGGTTCATCATGATGTCGCGCCTCTTGACCTCTGGCATTTGGCCTCTTACTTTTCAATTCGACGGTAGAGGTCGATAGAATAATCTGCAGGATTAATTGGGGACCAATCTCTCTTAATCAGCCATTAATTTACTGCCACTAGTCAGGATGGCAGGGTGGGCGCACTGCCTATCCAGTATGCGGAACGCACTCAACGTTACAGGCACCAAGCCACTTCTACTTGCCCGATGTACCACAGCTTTCGCTTTATAACCAGGTTCAGCAGGAGTTAAACCACAGCTATTTTTTTCTCTCAAAGAATATAGGTGACGGAACACGAAGCTCAGTTATCAATGCGAATTTTACAATGTGGCCGAAGAAACGCGCGCTCCTCGGCTCAGCTAGCACTGAGTGGCTTCTCCAGCTGCCCGTCTGGGCACTATATTGCTGGTGCGTATCTTATCACCGGCTCAGGTTCTTGGAACTTCGAGGAGGCGCAGGTAGAATTCAGTCATGAGCATATTAAATTGAGTTTGACGCAAACATTAAATCCTCGAACAGGCGTGGATGTGTCGTTGTGAAAACTTTGTTTTCTGCTAAACAAATTTCCAGATATACTCAGTGCGATAGTGAAGCCTCGTAATATAAAAAACTGCGTTCAAAAACTAATTCGCGTTAAAAAACTGCGCTCACCAAAATTTCTTGGTGTGAACAGTGTTTGTAGTATCCTTGCTTCTTGTATCAGCTACACCTCTCATATAATGACATCGACGATGCTACATGTGTTTATGTTGTCTCCCGTTGTTTACTGGAACGTCATAAAGTTGGTTCTGTTTCATGCCATCTCTGGCTTGCGTCGCTGCACGCAAACTCAGCGCAGTCAAACGTCACTAGTTTCCTAAGGCGCAGCTGCATCAGTTATAACTAATAAGCTGTGCCTAGCTAGTTACGCACATGCTGGAGCCTGAAAATTTTGTTAAGCGAGCTATAAGACATTCCAACCAGAAGTTTAGTTTTCTTTTACCTTTGCGGTCATGGATAAAACATTTTAGTAAAAAATGAACAAAAACAGCACTCATGCAGAGCTTACGCTAAAATAAGACGTAAAGTAACATACCATATACGAATTCAGGGCAGAAATTTGTCTGCTTATTAAATTTGCTTCCATCATAAATTCCATTCTATTTGTACAGAGCTTGCAGCTGAATTCTGAACAGCTCATGTATTTAACCAAGTAGAACCAGACAGCGACAGCACACAAATTTCGTTGCACGTCGCTCGGGCTTGAAAGACTAAGTGTCTTCATTAAGAAGAGAAAACAGCTATGTGCAATGAGTAGTTCGTAGCAAATTTCAGAAATCCCACATAGGAGCAACATATCAAAGTAAAAAAAATATTTCAATGCCACATGCAAATATGTATAGGTATTCAAAATGGTGCAGAAAAAACCTTTTCCAACCGGAAGTTTGTCTTATATGGCAATGTTTTCTAACAGCATTGAACATCACTGCTTGACCGCCATGGTGCTTCGTGACTCCTATAGATCGTGTTCTGGATCCTGTATTCGATGATAGAAAGTCGAAATAAAGGTTTTCTCAGATTGCTGGAGATTTTCACAGATATTGGAGATAATTTTTCGTAATTTCATGCGTGTTCTTTCATTTAACTACGTGCAAGTTACACGCAAGTAAACCAGAATTCACTCTATATGAAATCTCATCAAAAAGTTCTCGCAACACGAGCTAGGATTCAGGAAAAGCTTTGCCAGCTGTTTGATTCATATTCAATGTTCAGTCGGATAGATCGCCATTCCTGAAGCTGCACAAGTATTCTTGTGGGGTATATCTTTCTTTTCTTTGAAATATCAAACAGTGTTGTTCCCCACGTATTGTTCATTTCTGCACTATTATCACCAAGTGATGTTCGCCAGTCTTAGTTTTGCAGAGATTTAATGCAGAATAAAACTTTGACACATTCATTCGACTATGAAACGCCAAGAACGACGCGGAGACGCCAAAGGTTCTAGTCGTATGAATATTACCTTTTATCAATCTGCAGCATAGAGCATAATTAGTTTTCCGCAAAACGCTTCCTGCATTTCTTGTGGTTTTCCATCAACTGGAATTTCGGCACCGCGGATGACTTCATTACAACAAAAGAATATAACTAAAATGGTCGAAAAATTTAATGGACACGCCGCACTTTGATATAAATGCCAAGGCTAAAACCTAAAACAAAAGCGAGAAGTTCCTCCTCTCTTGACAAATTCAGTACTACCGGCCCACTTGCGCGCTGTTCAGATGAAGTCAGCATTTGTGCCCTTCTGCATTTTTTCAGCCTTGGTTCTTCCATCAATGTAAGGCTCAACTTTCGTCATTTAAAAAAAGTGTAGTTGACAGCTGGATAATCTAGCCGTAAGGAAAACAAAGACAGTACTCTTGTAAGGTTTGACAGAACTTTTTGTTAACCATCTTGGAGATGTCATTTAAAAAAAATTAGTTGACAGCTGGATAGTCTAGTCGTAAGATAAAAAAGGCAGTACCCATGTCAGATTAGACAGAACTTTTTGTTAGCCATCTTAGTGCTGGTTACTGTCGTTATGCTAACAAGGTGTAAAAAAAAAGGCCGCCAACGTCTGGAAGACGTTGAAGTAACGAGCGTTAGCTGTTTGGTTTACTAGATGAAGAAAGCGAATAAGAACGCGCCGCTCGTCTCGAGAAACGGAATATAATAACCCTTTGACACGGGGTGGATTGCCACCATGCTCGGCTACGCGTGCACGCACGCCGCCTAGCGCCATCTATCAGAGAAATTACGATGAACGTTTGCCCATTGTCGAGTTGCACACCCTCAAGATAAGTCCCAAACGGAATTTGCTTCGTTTGGGGGGTCAAGGTGGGCGTAGAATTCGGCTTGCGGTGCGATAACGAAGCGCTTCAATTAGTAATTGCATGTATATAATGATTACCTATTATTTATTGTTGTTTTATTTCTATAACACAATCCATAGGGTTTCATTTGCTGACCAAATTCGGTATACAACTGTCCCGGGATGGGTGCCCGTTGTTGTCGGTGTATGCATATAGCGGAACGAATGCATGCTCGCACAGCATTCCCGTAACGGGATAGTTTCTTTTTTTTGTTGAGGGGAGGGGGTCAAGGGATGAGAAGGCACAGCCATATTTAGTCGCCGCCATTTTAGATTCGCGAAACTGAAACTATGCTGCCATTTTGTTACCTGACGTCATACTCACATTATTCCACCTCTCTCCACCATATTGAACCATGACATCATTAGCAATTGGGAGGTGGTTGTTTCTAGACTGCTATTTTAAATGGCGCTACAAGTCTCAATGCGAGATGCGCTGTTTTCTAGTTGCAGCCACAGATGGTGCTTTGATCTCAGAGTGGTTTTGAGTTGACAGCCGTGCGGTGCGGACGCGTGTTTCGGTGCTCTTCGGATTACGCGTGGTGACCGGGACCTGACGGACGGACGACTGCGAGAGCGCCGTGACTACGACAAATCGATGAGTTCTTTCCTTTAATATTTTGAGAGCTTAGATTAAGGCTAGTTCTAGATCTAGGCTAGTTAGGTAAAGTGCTCGCGAAAGAGCAGGTCAGCGACCTAAGGGCCGGGACTTTCCGGCCGGCAGCTTTAGATTTGCAGGGCTCATTTGAGAGTTAACTGGTTTAGACAGGTAGTTAGTATTCTTTTCTAGGTGATTGGCTTTTGCGGTAGTTAGAATTTTATTTGAGCACGTGGTTGCAATTGTTTTTTTTTCTAGCATTTTGTGGTAGGAATAATAGAGTGCGGTTAAGATGGTCAAGCAACTGAAGGTTAAATGCAAGGAGTGCGAGGCGTTGGTGAACTTGAAAGAAACGCGGTTCGAATCTGTAGAGGAGGCCGAAGGCGCGGATTTTATGTGCAAATGCTGCGTATTAAGAGCACCCCTGGACAGGGCTGACGAAGCGAACACCAGCCTAGCGCTACGTATGAATGCCCTAGAAAAAGAGCTGCAGGTAGAGAGGGCAGAGAAGCGAAAACTCCAAGAGCAGCTTAGTGAATTGTTGGACGCAAAAATGGCTGACACCGCCAAGCGAAGCCACATTGGTGGACATTCTAGCGCCTGCCACGTGGATGGGACCTGCGCTGGCATGGACAACGATAAGGAGTTAGGTCAGGCAGGTTCAGACCGGAACAGCTACGCACACGTGGCAGCTAGGAAATCTGGAGGAGATGGAAAGGAGGGAAACAATCTAACTTCCAGGAATGAGGTCGCAGTCACAGATAAGAGGCGGCATAATAATCCGGAAGTTAGGATGGAGGAAGGGAATACCCAAGTGCTTATCGGTGGTGACTGAAATATGAGGAGGTGCAAAAGAACTATAATGGATCGTGTAAAGGGTGATAAGCGGGTAGCAGTGGGGGCAGTACCAGGCAGGAAAATGGGCCCAGTACTGAGAGAGACAAAAAACGAACTTTCTATTAATGTTGCAGAGAGCTATTTGGTAGTGATAGCGGCGGGACTAAATGATGTCTTGAATGGTGAAGCCGCAAAAGTAGTGGAAAGATTAGCGGAGGGAGTTGACGATTTAAGGGCGATAGCACAGCAAGTCCAGATCGTGGTGTGTACAGTGCCGGAAGTGCAAGGACCGAACGGAGAAATTGCCAAGGACGTTGTGGCCGTTAATCGGGAGAAAAGGAAGTTAAGCCAGGAGAAAGGCTTTGAAGTGGCAGACATAAACAGGGAAGTACATAGAGCAGGCTTTGGCAGAGGCTTTACACTAGATGGCATCCAGTTTAATGGAAGGCTAGGAGCCGAGATCGGATGGCGCCTGGCAGACCGGACAGTAGCTTTTTTAGGGGGTCCACTGCGGCTCAGGGCATAGGGGTGGGTAGAATCAAAGTAGAAAGTGTTGCAATGGAGGCTGACGCCAACAAAATGGACACTAGGAGGTCCAGGAAGAAAACTACAAAAAAAAAACAATTTTAACACCAGGATCAGATACATAAACATGCAAGGCGGTAGAAAGAGAGCGAAGTGGTTAGAGATCGAACAGCATTTGAAGGACGAAGAAGTAGGTGTATACGCGCTATGCGAGACATATCTCAGGGGTCTAGAAGACCCACCATTTTTTGATGGCTACGTCTAGGAAGGGAGCAGCAGAACAACAACGGAGGGGAAGGGAGGAGGGGTAGGTAAGCTGATACATCAAGGAAGAAATTGGCAAAGAATAAAGTCAACTTGCAAAGAACATGTCTGGGTATCAGGTACAATTGCCGGTAAAAGGACATGGCTAGGATAGTTTATTTAGGGACAGGGGACAAATGCAGGCAAGAGAACATGGATCTAGTTAAGTGTCTCAATGAAGATATAAAGCAGTTTGGAGAAGGCGCCGATATTATTATGCTGAGGGACATGAATGACCACATCGAGGATATGGATGGATACACGGATTGTAACGGGAAGTTGATGCTAAACTTCTGTGAGCGACACAACCTAGTTGTTGTAAATAGAGAAACTAAGTGTGAGGGACAAATCACGTGGGAATCACGTAACATGCAAACGTCCATTGACTGCTGCTTAGTCTCGCAGGGGATGTATAGCAAGCTCGCAATCATGGAAATAGACAAAGAGGTCAAGTACAGCCTCGGTAGTGATCATAAGCGCATTAGTCTACAGTTTGGAGACCTGCTCAAAAGAGAAATGAAGGGGAGTCAAAACGAGTACGCAAAATTAAATGACGAAAAAATAGCGCAAGTAGCGGCCTGCATAGAGGAAGCAATAGACACATCCCATGGAACTACTCATTAGAACAAAAATAAAACAAGTAAAAGGAGTAAACCGCTGGTGAGGAAAGAGGAAGCCACGAAGTTGGTGGAATAAGGAAATTAGGGAGGCCATTGAACAAGACGGTTGGCATCACGGGAACGCAGAGAAGCAAAGAGGGCGCAGTTATCTGAAGAGGAAATAGGCCAAAAATGGGTATCTTATCGACAAAAGAAACAGGAAGTGCAGGTCCTCGTCCAGGCTAAAATAAAGCAGTCCTATGATCGCTGGCGGGCTGAAGTTCGCGATGCAACTAAAGGGGGGCCAAGAAAATTCTCGAACCATATAAGCTGGCTAGGCAAAGCGAATCACAGCAAGCAGGAACAGATTCACGATGTCGAGGGATAATGTTTAGAGGGAGATGACGCTGTGAACTACATTTCATCAGTTATAGCTGAGTCAAGAAAGATGATAGAGTAATCACCGGAAATGAGGGAACAACACAGGACAGCACAATAGAAAACAGCGTGGAACTGACGAATCTTAACTGGAAAAAGGCGGAGTCAATTATTCCAAGATGTACGTCCGCAGGGATCGACGAAATTCCAATCAAGCTAACTAATAAACTTGGCCCAAGAGGCAAGGAAACGCTGATGAAAGTATTGGAGGCAGTCATAACAAGTCAGCAAATTCCGCACAGCCGGAAACAGAGTAAAATGAATTTGATTTATAAAGGGAAAGGCAATAAGACGAACATAAAATCCTTCCGACCGATTACGATAAAATCAGTTAATACAGGCTGGCGATGCAGGCGGTGAAAATAAAAATGCAGTCATAGGTAGAAAGTAATAGAATGCTCGCAGAAATTCAGAACGGGTTCAGAAGTGGTAGGCGCTTAGATGATTGCCTGCTCGTGCTTACCCAGTGCATAGAAATAGCTAAGGCGGAAAACAGACCTCTATATTTAGCCTTCCTGGGCATAAGCGGTGCATATACGACAACGTGAACAGGGAACTCCTGTGGAACATATTACAAGGTGAAGGTGTCGAGGTAAATAATTTTCTACAGGAAATATATCGAGAAAATCAAGTTGAAATAACATAGGAAGGAATTAAGAGAACAACAACTGTGCAGGTACACAAAGGATTAAGGCAAGGTTGTCCTCTATCACCGCTGCTGTTCATGCTTTATGTGATAATTATGGAAAGAAGGCTACAAGAAAGAATCTATGTTATGAAATATCATACACATTAGGCGGAAAGGTTGTTGAGCAACGACTACCGGGTGTAATGTATGCGGACGGATATTGTACTATTAGCAGATAGCCAGGAAGATTTGCAAACTTTGGTGAATTGCTGTGGAGACGGAGACAGTGTAGGTTTCAGTTTTAGCGCAGCTAAGTCAGGTGTGATGGTTTTCAACGGTACAACTGATCAGGAGCTTACAATACAAGACCATGAAATATCCCGAGTGGCCGAATACAAATACCTCGGGGTATGCGTAAACAAGGGGCATATGTACACGGAAAAGCACAAACAGTCTCTCATAGCAAAAGAGCGAAGAGATGCCGGGATAATGAAACATGGGGCATTGTGGTGTACAACAGGTATGAAGTCCTCAGAGGTATTTGGAAAGGAATAATAGTGCCGGGACTTACATTCAGGAATGCGGTTCTATGCTTAATGGCTGAAGTTCAGTCGCGATTAGAAGTAATTCAGAGAACTGTTGGAAGATTAGCACTAGGTGCCCACGGGAAAACCACAAACTAGGCAGTCAGGGGAATAAGGGCTGGGCAACGTTCGAAGCACGAGAAGCTCAGAGTAAAGTACTGTACGAAGAACGCCTGAGGAAAGTGGACGATAACAGGTGGGCAGCTAAGGTATTTAAATACCTGTACAGACAGCGTTGACACAGAGTGGCGAAAACGAACTAGAAAGCTGGACAGTAAGTTTGCCAGAGACGAGGAAAAAGGATGAAAGAGCATTAAACGACCGGTTGAAACTGTCAAAGGAAAAATTGGATACATTCAATGGAAAAGACAGATAAGGAAGGAAACGTTTTATGATTACTAAAAGGCAGTGCCCTCCTCTGTGAAGCTAGATCAGGGTGTCTTAGAACGCGCAGCTGCAAAAAAAGAATAACGAAGAAGATGACACATGTGCGGCGTGTGGTGAATTTGTAGAAACAATAGAACACCTCATTCTAAAGTGTGATGGTATCCATCCCGATGTCGATGCAGGCACCGTCACTTTTCTGACGCATTAGGGTTTAGATATAACAATAGTCATGTAAATAAATCGGCGGTGGAAATTAGCAAAAAGCGATTGCAGGATTTGGGGCACAAAAGCAGAGAGGTGACATAAGTTATAAAGTGTAGGAAGACGTACTTTAAAGAAAATGGCGAATTTTATTAACAACTTACAGCAGAGTTTAATAAAAATAAAGGGAAAAACTGAGCATGGTGGCAACTACCACTGCCCCGTTTCAAAGGAGGCGCTCCTACCTTCCATCCATCTACCCGGTTTTGGGCTTTGGCTCGCGACGCCGTCGGAGGAGGACGCTTTTTTTCGGAGCTCCAGCGACTACGTCCGAAGCTAAGTGCTTTTTCGGTATTTGCGCTTGTACATGGTGTCGGGCGGTAGTTTTAAACCGAGTTAAAGGTGGGAAGGCTAGCGGAAGTGTGTGCCGAAGGTTTGTTGTAGGAGCTTTGGCAGGTTTTTTCGTTGCGTAGTGCCGAAGGTTTTTTTGTGTAGGAATTTTGGCGGGCTTTTACGTTGCGTTGTGCAGAAGGTTTTTGTGTAGGAATTTTAGCATGCTCTTACGTTGCGTAGTTCCGAAGGGTTTTTTTTGTAGGAATTTTGGCGTTCTTTTGCGTTGCGTAGTACCGAAAGTTTTTTATAAGAATTTTGACGGGCTTTGACGTTGCGTAGTGTCGAAGGTTTTTGTGTAGGAATTTTGGCGGGCTTTTACGTTGCGTAGTTGGCCAGACGTTGGGTCGGCAAGCTAGGAAAGTCAAGGTGGACGAGGACGTGGAGTTAGTGTAGTGCCAGGATTGCGACCGTTGGTGCTATTTAGACGAGACAAAGTTCAGGAGCTTAGCCGAGGCACACGGGGCTAGCTTCGCATGCAAGATGTGTAAGCGTTTTGAGGAGGCCGTTGAGACGTTGAAAAGGGAATGGGCAGCTAGAATTAAGGAACTCAAAGGGGACCTGAAGGTGGAACGAAAGGAGCGGATTAAGTTAAAAACTCATGTCGCCGAGTCGCTTAAGAGGGAGGAGGCTAATGCCGACCTGTTGGAGCGTATTGTGGGCGAGCTGAAGGAGGAGCGGGAAAAGCGGGCCGAGCTAGAAGAGCAGGTAGAAGCGCTCAGGTCGCGGCCGGCATGGCACTCCGGTTCGGAGCAGTGTCAGGTGGGGGACGAGGCTCGTCGATCCTACAGTGCTGTAGCGCAGCAAGCTTTGAGTGGGGAAGAGAGTGAGGTAAAAACGGGCACGGAGACTCGCGAAAGTAGTGTACGGCGGCAGGAGGGGCCGCTAGTGCGATCTGGGGTGCAACAGTCGCAGTCAGGAAGCGAAAGGTTAGAGAGCAGGAGGTTCTGGTAGTCGGTGACTCGAACGTAGCGAGGGTTGAGGGAGGTGGTTTGACGACAGTGAAGGCGGACAGGCGGGTGCAGGTGGAGGCCCAGTCAGGGAAGTGCTTAGTAGATGCAATGGCCAAAGCCCAGGAGGTGGGGGGGGGGTCAAAATGGATGGCGAACACCTTGTCGTTATCCATGCTGGTCTCAACGATGTGCTGAAGGGGAGGAGCCAGTATCTCGAAAAGAAGTTAGAAGTGGGGATGCGTAGGCTTAGAAAGGCCGCTGAGATTGTGCATGTGACCATATGCACAATCACAGAGGTCTAGAGGCAGGCTAGCGAGACGGAAAGGAGGATCGTTGAGGCTAACCGTGTAATTAGGTTAATGAGTCGACGACTAAGATACGGGGTAATGGAAGTTAACAGGGAAGGGTACGAGGTCAGGCTTCACCCTTTTGCACAGGATGGCATTCACTACGGTGGTGCCACTGGCAAGAGGATGGGCAGTAGGAGAGGTCGCCAGGCAACAGATGTTTTTGGGGGACCCAGAGCTCTGAGGAAACCAGCGTAGAGAAGAAAGAACCAAAATCAAAGTGACGATAGAACCATAGGAGAAGAATAGCCACAAGCGCCAGGGCCAAGTTAATTCAGATATAGGTTTCATTAACTGCAAGGTGGCAGGAATAGACTGAATTTGGAGGAAATAAAAGAACAGTTAAGGCAAGAGGAATTAATGGTATATGGTTTAGAGGAAACGCATCTTAGAGAGATGGAGCAACCACCCTGTAACCCAGACTACGCATCAATATATTGCAGAAGAACAAAGGGCAGCAGAAAGGGGGATTGAATTAGGGCATTCATTCATAAAAGTAAGAATCTTCAAAGGGTTAAACTGGGACGCAAGGAACATTTATGGCTAAAAAGAAAAGTGGCAGGGGAGCAAACACTCCTTGGCTTTGCATACCTGCAGTCAGGAGCTAGTGCCAAAGAGGAAAACAGGAAAATGTTTGAATGTATTGCAAGCGACATTGATGAGCTAGGAGGACAGGGCGAGATAATTATATTAGGCGACATGAGCGCACATATAGAAGACATTGATGGGTACACAGGTTCGACAAGAAGCATGCTGCAGGATATGTGTGACAGGCATGATTTAGTTGTATGCAACAGTACCGAGAAGTGTGAAGGGCTCATAACATGAGAGGCAGGGATTCCGCACTCGACGATAGATTATGCACTAATGTGACAGAGGATGTATATTAGATTAGGGGATAATGAGGATAGATGAACATGGTTCCAGAAGTCTAGGTAGTAACCACAAGCGTATCAAGTTGAGTTTCAGAAGAGAAACCAACGTAGGACGGAAGCGAGATGAACAATCAGAGGGGAATTTTTACTCAGAAAAGCAATTGGAAGGAGCAGCCAAACAAATTGAGATAGTAATTATTGAGGATAATGAAACAGAATGGACTTGTACCCAATTAACTCGATTACTTGAGCTAGAACTAGCTAAGGTGCGAGTAAAGCCGAAAGGGAAAAGACGGAAACCCAAGAGTTCGTGGGAGCAGGAGGTCAAGAGGGCAATAGAGAAACGTCAGGAAGCGTTCAGGGAACACAGATATTCGAAGAGGGGGAGCCAGAAGTTGAAGTAGCCAGATAATGGGATACCTTCATAAAGTGTAGAAGGGAAGCATCCTATTTGATTAATGAGGAAATTAAAAGAAAGGGTGCCCAATAGATGTCAAAAGTAAATAAAAAGGATAGAAAAGCAGCTCAAAAACTCTGAAAACATCTAAATGCAATGAGTAATAAGACTAGGCTGGAGCAAAGGTTTATTGTTACAGATCAGGTTATTCGACAAGAACGGGATGAAGCGATACAACACATAGGAACAAGGATGACAGAAAAATTTAAAGAAAAATGTAGCACATAATTTATCGAATGAGGCTAGACCGGTTACTGCAATAGCTTCACTTGAACAAGGAGAGTGGGAAAGGGCAGAGAAGAAGGTTCCTAGTGGCACATCAACAGGACCAGATGGTATCCCGATTATGTTCATAAAGAAGTTAGGACCAAAATCAAAGCAAACATTAATACAGGTAGTGAACAAAATGATAGTGGATGAGAAAGTTCCCGATGAATGGCGATTAAGTAGAATGAAGATTATATATAAGGGAAAGGGTGACAAAGCAGACGTAAGTAAGGACTACGATATTGATAATATATGCGGGCACAAGCTGAAGGAGGTTTTCGCGCATTTCGATTACTAGCAGAGTGCGGAGAGCATACTTCCTGTGCTCATTGCGCTGCGCGGACTTACGAGCTCTACGAGCAGCTTCCCTACACTTACATCCAGGAGAGTGTCCAAAATGCGTTTACCAGCGATTATTGACCTAATGCTAACGTGTTTCGCACGCGATGACGAAGAAGTGTTGCTGAGGCTTGAGCCACAAGCTAGTTGCGCAGGGGATTGCGCCTCTCGACTTTTGCTCCTCGCTGTTATCCCAGTGCTTCGGTGTGCATGGGTGTGCTCCCTGGCATGAGCAGTGCTGCCGAAGGTACGACGTGAAGTTTCAGCAAATATTTCCGTATGACATTACCACTGTAGAAATGCTTTAGCGACACTCAATCATCTTTAACTGCAGCAGCACTCTGTCATTAGAGGTGGTTCTTCCAAGTCCCCTTCACAAACCTTTTGTAGTCAACGAGTGTTCTCTTACATGGCCATTTAAAATTCTACCGGTTTATGCTTGGGCGGGTGCTGGCTTGTCATTCCGAAAGGGTGTTGATGATTTGTAGAGGGATAACTGCAATGCAATTCAAAACTTTTTAGACGTTTCTTAGAGAATAGCAATTTGGTGAGAAGTATGTACAGATCATGCTTACAATTGAGCGAGAAGCTTTCTGGGCGGTATGACCTCTAGCGTGGTTGTGGTCTCTCTGTCATGGCCGGGCCAAAAAGGCGTCATACGGCTGGTCACCTGCACTGCGATTTGTTGACGAAGACGATGCAAGGCATGATGACGTCCCTGGTGTTGTGTTCATCGGGTATAGGAATCTTGGGTAAGTTATGACATCGAAGCTTTTGTAGGTGGTAGCATCGTTTTGAAGACAGTTCTCGTCGTGGTCGACGTTTTCATTGCGTGCGGCGTCGGCGTAGCGCATGCAGCGTCTTCATGCGGCGTGGTCAGTGGATGATTTTCGTCGTTTCGCTGGTGAACAACCTCACCTCCAAAGGCTGCTTTCTTTGGTTTCCTCTGCGGGTGCTTGGGGACATTCCGCGTACAGCCGCTGAGCAGCTGTGGCCCTGCGACACAAACCGTGCGGTGGACGGCGACGGGGAACGGAACAGACGGCTTGGCGACACGTACTGCCCTCTGCGCACGTATATATATATATATATATATATATATATATATATATATATATATATATATATATATATATATATATATATATATATATATATATATATATATATATATATATATATATATATATATATATATACGTGCGCAGAGGGCAGTACGTGTCGCCACATATATATATATATATATATATATATATATATATATATATATATATATATATATATATATATATATATATATATATATATAGTTGTCAATTTCCCATGGTCGCTGGCTGGGGAGCGGTCGTGGGGCGTCGATTGCAAAACCACGCAAGCCGATGCGTCTGTATGGGCAGTGACAAAGTATGTGGCCCGCATAGCCACTATGGAAGCACAGTGGGCGGTTGTCGGGAGTACTACACTCGTCACATTTGCTTTAGTAGTTGTGTCGCTCGTAAAGTGGTCGTGCGGAAGCTAGAGGGCGTCGTTCTTGTAGAGCTGCTTTTCGTCGAAGAACGCTTGGGGTGTATCGCCGGGCGCAGGATTCCGTAGTGCGGCGGCGTAGGTCATGGCATGTGGTTCTGTGGTCGTTGGAGTCGGGGTGCCAAGTGCCTGGTGCAGTTCTTCGCGTACTACGTCCATGAGAGCGGCTGATTGCGGCTTTAATGAGGATGACAGCGTAAATCGTAGCTCTTCACGGACGATCTAACGGATGATGTCATGTAGGCTGTCAATGGTGGTCGCTGAGGTGTCCGCATAGTCCATAGAGAAGCCTGGTGGTATCCGATCATACTTCCGAGCTCTCATGACGGGGGCCTTTCCGATCGTAGATGCCTCAGTTGTGAACTCGGCAGCGGTCTTGGGCGCGTTGCGGACAATCCGGCGAAAAGTTATTCGCTGACACCAGGCATCGAGAAACGCACCTTCTCCTCTGTCATGTGAGGGTCAGCGCGTCGGAACAGACGGCACTTCTCTTCGACGTACACGAGGGTAGTCTCATTTGGCGGTTGGATGCGCGTCTCGAGGAGTAATTCGGCCTTTTCATCGAGGACAATGCTTGTACATATTTTCACGAGTTTATTCCCAAAAGTCCTTCCATGTACGCAGGGAAGCCTCGTGATTCTCTTACTAGGTGTTAGCTGGGCAATTCAAGAAGAAAAAGACGTGCCGTAGTTCTGCTTGGTCGTCCCGTCGGTTGAATGTTGCCACACGCTCAAACTGGCCTAACCATTCCTCGGCGTCTTGATTCGGTAGACCACTGAATACAGGTGCATCACAGTGGCTGTTGAACGAGCGGTGATAATGCACCGTCGCCCTCAATATTCGGCAGCAGTGCAGGTCCACGGTGCAGCACCTCCAGCAGATGTCACGTAGTGGTGACGCCAGTCGAAGCAGTGAGGAAGACAGCCAAAAGATTTTCTAAAAGAAAGCAGTTTAATAAGCTGACCTGCGGCAAGAATGGACTGATTGACTTGGCGGCGGCGAAAGCAACAAGCGTGCGTGTGAGCCGCCGCGGTGGCTGAGTGGTTAGGGCACTCGGCTGCTGGCCCGAAAGACGAGGGTACGATCCCGGCCGCGGCGGTCAAATTTCGATGCAGGCTAAATTCTAGAGGACCGTGTACTGTGCGATGTCACTGCACGTTAAAGAAGCCCCGGTGGTCGAAATTTCAGGTGACCTTCATTATGGCGTCCCTCATAGCCTGAGTCGCTTTGGGACGTTCAACCCCCATAAACCAAACCAAACCAGCAACAAGCGTGCTTCGTGGTTGTCGAACAGAAACCCTGCCGCTCTCGGCCATGCTAAATTTAAAGCTTATAGCGAACTTTCGAGATTAAGCGTGCAAAGTTACCAGAACATTCTAGAACAAGGTAGAATCGGGTCCGCCTGGATGCGATCAATCGAGATAAATCTGGTCGCGTCTTGCATCCACAAACAAAGTAATAAAGCGGCCTGGCGGCAGCTTTTAAAAATGAACAAACAAACACTACAAATATTCATGGCAATATGAACTCAAATCAAGTGACCTTTTCGATGCTTCAAACCTATGCGCCCACAGTCATTGTCTTGCCCTACACCAGGAGCGTTAGTTGTGGTGAAGACTGCATCTTTATTGCTGTCTTTTCACGTGGGCCGCCCTTTGCGAACACCAGTACCGTGCACTTGTTCGGCATGTGGACGGTATTTTTTCAATCCGGCAGCTGGAGACCATACGCAAGGCAGCGGAGTCGATCGGCCCGCTCCTGGAAGCCGCTCCACGCACACACAGCCCTGTTCACATTGCTGTCCTGGTCTGCTGTGGGGTTTGCACTGAACAGAGAAAAAAGCGATAAAAGTTCTCACGTTACTCGGGACAATTAAAACAGCATCCTGCATCATCATCATTATCTCATCTTAAGCCTGACTACACCCACTGAAGGGCAAATGCCTCTCTGATGTCTCTACAATTATTCCTGTCTTTTACCAGCTGCGCCCACCCTATTCATGCAAACTTCTTAATCTCATCCGCCCACCTAATCTTGTGCCACCCCAGCGGTTATCTTGCATTCGCAATCACATGCCCAGCCCTGCATCCTGCATACTTCTTCACATAAAATTATCAGAAAAAATGTCATTACCGAAAAACGTGCCTCCCAATATTTTGAAAAAGTCATCTTGTCATCGCTATCTTCCCTGAGTGGTCGTGTTGATCGTTATAATACGGACGGATCCAGTGCGGCGGAGATAAAGTATACATCGCGGAAAACAAAGGAGGAAATTCAAAGCTTTACAATCTAGACATAAGGTAACGTCGGCTATCAAGGACAATGCAACCACAGATCTGCTGAAGGATGGAGCAGAACTGCTTGCCAAAATATCCGCTTCCTGCACGCAACGCTCCATTACCTTAAGGGTACTGCTGGAATGGAGCAGTGTTCAATATTTGATACGTTTATAAGAAAGGGGGTGTCATAGACTTGAAAATTTTTATCGCAGTTAGCTTACTGTCCTCTCTCGGAAGAGGTATCCAAAGATATATTGGCTAATAGAAGTATGTCACCCTGGAGATTGAATCGAAGAGATAAACCAGCTGGTTCTGAGAAGCTGTAATTGAGAGTTGCCAACATTTTTCACCACGTAGAATATTTTAGCAATACGCACATTTTATATAAAGCCTGGATTCAAAGTTCTAAAATATTTAGGGCCACAAGCGCTACATGCAACGCTTTTATCTGCGAGTAGTTCATGCCCTATTATGTTTTTCTTTTATTTGCCATCTTTCTAGTGCTTCATATTCTTTCGCTTATATGTGATATCCTTCGATACCTAAAAATGTTTGTTTCAATCGAAACCTGACTCTTTCCGGCGCTGTCTAAGCTATGCTGGCACCATAGTAGAGGCGGTAACAAAATTCTCAGTGCCCTTTTTTCATAGTACAATTCTTGTGTAAAAACAATAAAATAAGTATTAAAAAAACGTCACTAGTACTGGCAAAAGCTCTCCGTCGCTTCTCGACACGTGTTTGCAAGTAATGGTTGGAAAGTGAAGAGACGAGGACATTACCTGAAGAAAAGAATCATCGCAAGATGCCATTAAAAATCGCATTGCAATGCTAAGTACGACATGGGAGGAAGGCAAGGGTTTTACTTTGCACCTCAGCACCAAAAAAGAAATGCCTTTATTCAAATTTATGGGGCAGAAAGTACGCGCAGTTACCAGCCAACTTGATATATAGGCTCTAATATCTCTATACACGAATGTCTTTTGTCATGTTCTTGAACCCGCAATACGCTCGGGCCAAAACATGGCTCCCGTTTGTCAGTTGAACATCTTTCCGCTACCATGCTCGGCTTAAAAGTTTCAAGTTTTAGGCCTGAACGTGATCTATATTTTTATTTAGCATGAATTTGCACCATATTAAAAGAAATACTTATTTTTACTTGCAGCCAAAATGCACGTTTTGATATTATACCCCTTTTACCGTACAGCTACAATGACAACGAAACGCGGAAAGCGCATGTCGGCAAACAAAATATTTTACCCTTCTACTTTTGGTTGCAGAAGGCTACTAGCCAGGCTCTTGCTACTGGGTAACTGGTTGTAACGTAATATGTTGCAGCAAAGTACAAAGTCGAAGCATATGCGTGTTGCCGTTTCAGTCCTGCCTCACTACTCATTTTTTAGGCTGCATGGAGGGGTAGGTACCCGAAGAGCAGATATCCTTTAGCTGTTCTCTAAAGCAACGCTTAAAGTTGGGCTTCTTTATAATAGTTCATGACGGGAACTGCAGCGCAAAAATGGTGACAGGCTTTAGTCGCGCGTGCCTTTCTACATGTCTCTTTTTTTTGCGCAACACTATCCATCGTGGTGCGCAAGGTTTTGACGGCATATAATATACTTGGGGAGTTGCAGAATGCGTTGTAGGTGTCATTCTGTCGTAATCTAATTGCTAGAAGATGTTGTGAATAAATTAGAATATGTTCTAGATGGCGTCAGTAATTAGCCGTGTATTGCGTGTCCGCAGAATACGTCCCAGGAGGCGAACATCAGAGAAGTACACGAAAATATAACGCCGGATTGCCGAAAGGCACAGCATCTCATCAATTCTTCACTCACAAGCCGACAGGCATGCTCAAAGGGTCTGCGCACACGGTTCTATGAAACTTGAGATAAGTCAATTACTCGAACTTGGGGTTCTGGGTTTCTACTCGTACAAAGAAGTCATTAGTGGCAGGAAGCTCACCGTTCGCGGGCGATCACGGCGTAACATTTTTGTGACACTCACAAACTCTTCTCATCATTTACCTGCCAAAAATACTGACCAATATTATTCAATATTACTCGGGGCAGTTCCAGTGCCTCCCACAAGTTATAGAATCAAGGCGATCCGGAAATTTTCAAAAAAAGCATTCCTGCTGTTGCGTGACCACTGTGTCACACTGCTTAAATACAGACTGCAGTTGAATCATGGCTCACTAATCAAGATTGTAAAAAATTTTCAAGTTACAAAAAACTCCAAGTCGGCTTAATAAATACGGTTGATTTTGGCACCTTAAGCCTAACCATTGTTTTCTGTCAAGCAGGTGCGCTTTAAGGGCAGGCATTTCCAAGTGATGATATTGTCATGGATGCAATGTTTGAATAGCTGGAGTTCCACGAGCCGCAATTTTTGCCAATGGGTCGAAGAAATTGTGCCATGGATCCAAAAAGTGCTTTTAACTTTTGGGAGATAATGCGGAATTCGCACAAAATATCTGGCCGATGTCATATCTATTTCCGTGCCAGCCAACAAATTTTCTAGCCAGCTCAAGCACAGAAGTTGCGGAAATTCAGCAACCAAGAAACTTCCGGTGGTGAGGTTCTGCAAAAATTCTGCTGCACACTCCGCGCAAGCTGTTGTTCTCTACGAGCCTAAACATATTTAGGAACTCTACCTAATGAAATATATGCAATGTAATGGCTTAGCAATTGGGTGCGCAAAACAAGGTCAGGTCAGTGGTGTGCTGGATGATATTAAGACTAAAAATTTATTTATACACAACTACAATGAGATTAAGTTAATGGGATAAACAACATGGTGCCTCACCAACCTTTAAACTCGTGCACACATCTGAAACCAGGGCTTGAAACGCTACTGACATTTCTTGCAGACTGTCAGGTACATTATAATAGTCCACAACTTTAGTCTACGATTAAGCCTGCTTGGCTTGGCAGAACACATACGATGAAAACCATTCATGCCGTAGAAAAAAGATAAAGAACAGACTGCAAGTATTACCCTCTCACTGTGTAGAAGGAATTATATACTATATTTTATATAAGTTACCTTGCGTACTAAATAAGCAGATGAAGATCAATACACATGTTTATGACCCGCCGCGGTGGCTCAGTAGTTACGGCGCTCGGCTGCTGACCCGAAAAACGCGGGTTCGTTCCCGGCCGCGGCGACGGAATTTCTATGAAGGCGAAATTCTAGAGGCCCGTGTACTGTGCGATGTCAGTGCACGTAAAAGAATCCAAGGGAGTCGAAATTTCTGGAGCCCTTTACTACGGCGTCCCTCATAGCCTGACTCGCTTTGGGACGCTAAACCCCCATAAACCATAAACCAAATACACATGTTTATGCAAGAACCAATAATAACTACCAACTTGAACACAGATAAACTGCACTGCAATATATTTTTCGGCTATGTGATATGGTATACGCAAGCACTGCATACCATAAAGAAAAAATTAGGCCCCTGAGTTTTTACCAAAAACAGTTCTTCATTTAGGCTACGCCTTAACGCTATGACGTGACCGCGTTATGTCCTCTGAAGAAGTGACTGTCGGTCTATATCATTAGTCCTCTTACGATATTATACCAGATCTATAGAAAGTAATTAAGGTTGAGAAATTACTCAGCTCAATAAATAATTTACAGACTGTAAGAACAAGCAAGAGGCAGAGCCCACTGCCCTGGGGTACACGAGACCTGATGTCAAGAGAGGAAAAGAGCGAGTTGATTATTGACGTCAACGGAACCATACCTAAGCGACAGCCGATCCACGGAGAAAACTGAACTTTTCTAGAAGGTGTAGGCACCAATGGTGAGAAACCGGACGAATGCTTCGGAGAAGCCGAGGCTTAATGCGTGAGCGTGGAGGCTTGATTGAGTTGGTGAATATTTGACTTTTATACCAAGCTAACGGAGTTTCGCAGAAAAAAACACTTACCCAGCGAGGACAAAAAGGAGTTTGTCTTATCACGGAGCGAGGAGTGGTTCTGAAAATAGAAGACTGCAATAAGAGTGCTGGTAATATACCATTGACGCAAATTGGCTTTAAGCTTGCTTTAGAATAGTGCTGCAAATTCTCCCTCTCCATAACGCTGGCCTCATGAAAAGTACTATGTCGTGTAGCTAAACGCTTCACGTTATGGTTCTTACGGTCGTCTTCCATGTTCTGGGAGCGCCCAAGGCTGGCATCTGAAAAGAGGTGACCGTAATAAAAAATTAGAGAGCTCAGTTACTGCAAAGTTATGGCAGTTTCCTAATGTGGCTGTTTTCAACGAAGCGGTTGACTATCTGATAGAATCACTTCCAATTGACAGTGTTTTGTAGCGAGAGCTACATTACGGTAAAATTTCGAGCCTTCAGCGTGGCGGCGCCGCCACCCCGTGGCTGCGCTCCCACCCCGCGGCTGCGCTCCCACCCCGCGGCTGCGCTGCCACCCCGTGGCTGCGCCGCCGCCCCTTGGCTGCGCCGCCACAGCGCAGCCAGGGAGTTTCACTCGGCAAGCCGTAGCTATCGCGTCACTCCAGGTTTAACCAGAGCTAAACCACAGCCATTTTTTTTTATTTAAATATAAAAATGGCTGGTGTTGGAAATGACACGTCATTCAAAGAAGTTAACTATTATTTACCGTCCTTCTGCAGGCAGGGCTTGTAGGTTTTAATTAGGGCAGATAAATACGTTCTTCGCACTTAATCGCGGTTGGCGCTGTTCGAAACCACCCGGACCACACCCCGTTATCGCTCACGCTACCGAGCGCACGTCGTCCACGGCGGGCATTGCTCTGAGGGAAGAAAAGAACGACAGATTGGCTGACACAAACAGGCATCTCTTGCAAAAAAAAAACCTCCACATTCAGGTTTTATTTATAACTGCGGCTTCGCCGAATCTTTATTACGCAACAACCGTTTTGGCTGTGGAGAGGAAAGTACGGAACCTAAACACGCCTACCTACCGAAGTAGACGAATATATCCAAGATATTACTTTTTCTTTTAAAAATGGCACGTCGCCAATATTCAGTTGTGAGGCGTATTTCTAACGTGGCTGCCACAGATCGACGTTCATATTCAAGCAAAAAGCAGGTTACTGGTTACAACGACCCGCCGAGGTGGCTCAGTGGTAAGGGCGCTCGGCTACTGATCCGGAGTTCCCGGGTTCGAACCCGTCCGCGACAGCTGCGTGTTTATCCAGGCAAAATGCTAAGGCGCCCGTGTGCTGTGCGATGTCAGTGCACGTTAAAGATCTCCAGGTGGTCGAAATTATTCCAAAGCCCTCCACTACGGCGCCTCTTTCCTTCCTTTGCTTCTTTCACTCGCTCCTTTATCCCTTCCCTTACGGCGCGGTTCAGGTGTCCGCCGAGATGTGAGACAGATACTGCGCCGTTTCCTTCCTGAAAAACCAATTTTCATTTTCATTTGGTTACAACGAATTTGCTATGCGCACCTAATTCCCAGAAGCTTCCATAAAAGGCACCGACTGAACCAGCAACAGTTTGGAGATACCGCGTAGATAGCATCGCTCCGGGCACCCAGGCAGAGCGTCCTCAGCCCGAACTCTTTGCACAATGACGTAGTCAAGGAAGCTCCGCTCCACTAGCCTTCGGTTTGTTGTCAGGAGAAAGCTGTCGCCAGTTACAGTTCATTCACTTTTTTGTTAAGTGTAAACGTATGCTGTGCGCTTTAGCAAGAGCTGTTCAATAATTTACATGTTAGTGCTTCATGAGTGCCTTAAATTGACGACTGAATGAAAGTGGCGATTTTCTGTGGATAAATATAGTATTCGATATTGCAGTCTAAAAATATTTAACTAAGAGATAAACGAAGCGAAACTCATTAAGGGTTCGACCAGTTTTTTTCCTGTTTCACATTGTAATTCGCAGAACACCGTAGGGCATTTCACAGCACGATAACGTACTTCAGAGAAAAAGGCCATCCGAGGATTATATTGTAGGTTAACGCTAACACCTTTATCCGGTACTTAAATAAGAAAACGGGGAGAAAATAAAATGAGACACGGGAAGCTACAAAGTAGACAAGAATGAAATGCGGAAAACGATGTTAATATATATGAAGGGCAAAACATGTACTCGCGAACTCTTAGCATGAAACGTGAGGTTAGCGGGCAATTTCTTGGGAAAAAATAACAATAATTTCTGCTAAGGAAATAAGATTACATGTTCATGTAAACTAATGGTGATTCTTTTGGGTAAGAGATAGATAATAATTCCCTATTTCTGGGCTGTTATCTCTTCTATTGCGTGGCTGGTACTCAGGCAGTGGAAATGACTATATTTCTTACTTAAGAGGACATCGATGCGACTGCTGGTAATAGAAAATGAGTGTAGTAAGCAGGGACAAGATGCTATATAGCTCCTATGTAAACTGCACTTTTTTTTTAGCGCGCGCGAAACATCAGCTATCAAAGAGCTTGAATGACGAAGAATGCAGCTCACATCCCGTTTGAAAGGCTGAACTTTAGAAAGTTGGCACTTGCTTTCCGACATAAAATGTTTTTCCTCCCGCTCGTCGGCACATTTATTCGCACAAAGTCTGGCAACAACACCGAACATCACGCCGAACTTAAACTCGAACCCGAAGCCGAATGCAAAGAACACTCTCAGAGAGAGAGAGAGAGAAACCGCTTTCTTTGCACCCGTCAGAGAGTATGAGGGAAAGAAAGTCATCGGAATCCTCCCTTCATAGCCAGGAAGAACAAGCCCAAAACATTCCCAGAGAGGTATTTTTTCACTGGTTCTGAAATTTTCTGCGAAATAGTACCACGAAATAGAATAAGCGGAATTCTAACGGATACCAGCGTGAGCATGTCATCTCTGCCCCGATGTCTTTGCCACACTGAGCTACTGTCACACATTCTCATTAAGAATGGCAGTCTGTTGTGCTGATTTCGTAAAGCGTTGTCCTCTTTTCCTCTCAACTGATCTTTCTTCGTGTCAAAATCATCAGTCGGTATAGCGCCGCCCATCCTGTCGTGATATGGTGTGGGATGAATCAGAAGAATTTATGCAAGCATCGCCAATTCCCGCTTTGTGCAGGTGCCCAAGAAGGTGCGAAAGAGGCCTAACGCGTCCCTAATCCCGGAAAGCAGTGCATGGGCATTATAGGGCTCCAGGCAGCGAAAGAAGTGCCAGACACCGACACCAAGCTTAGTTCGGGGAGGAGCTCCACCTGGCGGTGAATACTCAACCTGCAAAACCAACCAAAGAAGCCTTTGCGCAGATTGCATGATTGCATGGCAGAACTGAAGCGGGTGAAGCAGTATCCTGCCCAGCAGTTATGCGCCTTACCAACAGCAGAGTGCAGCGACCACCTTTTATGATCAGTCTTAAAATGAGGAGCGCTGTTTCTTCAATGTCTTACGTGTTTACATCTAGACTCCGCGACGAGGCTACAGTATTTTAGATAACTCTGTTCTCCAGTGTCACGAAATATTTGCAATATCCGCCTTCTAATACCTTAAAGAAGGAATTGTTGCTAAATTCTACCTTGTGTATCATATTGTGGCAATTTTCGCACGCTTACTAACACTTGGCTAAACGATTACCGTGAGTTTATAAACTTTAAAATATTGTTTATACTTTCTTATCAGGACTCTTCTGCTTTGGTGTTATGAATATCTTGGCCTACTAGTGGACTGCTTGATTGAAATGATAAAGAGTAAAGCTTACCTCGAAGGAACAATCAAATTCGCAATAAGGCAGAAGACCAGAACTATTGCTATCATCTCAAGAGCATGGAGATTGTTGTGCAGTGCGGATTTTTGATAGAGAACCGAAACACCTGCTTCCTCTGGTGTTAGACTTGGCATAAGCAACCAAGAACCGGATACTACTTAATTCTTCTCCACTGTCAGTCATTTGCACATCTCTTTAACATCGCAACGGAACACTGCTTAGTAAAGTTATTTCAAGTTATTCATAAACAAAGCATTATTAGCCTCTATGCGCACATTTAGTTGTCACAATTTTTCTCCTGGTGTTTTGTGACCATTGCTCATGCTAGTTGCCCGCTATGAGATGCACACTCGAGGAAGGTGTGTCATGCAGATATGGCTTGGATGCATGAGATATGGTTCATCATTAGGCTTTACATCTACCACTGTCATTTAGCATGCTAACTC
This sequence comes from Amblyomma americanum, assembly GCF_052857255.1. Taxonomy (NCBI): domain Eukaryota; kingdom Metazoa; phylum Arthropoda; class Arachnida; order Ixodida; family Ixodidae; genus Amblyomma; species Amblyomma americanum. The sequence continues at coordinate 38,635,589 of NC_135507.1, forward strand.
GTGTAGTACTTGAAACGTCGAACTGCATTATGCATAGGGCATCTTGATTTAATTCGAGAGGGCAATCTCTACTGGGCGCCGATTTTTTTCTCTGTAAAGGCATATGCTCATCAGATATTCCTCGCTGCCGTGGTGGCTGAGTGGTTAAGTTGCTCGCTGCTGATTCGAAAGACGCGGGTTCGATCTCGGCTGCGGCGGTCAAATTTCGATGAAGGCGAAATTATAGAGGCCCGTGTGCTGTGAAATGTCAGAGCCCGTTAAAGAACCCCAAGTGGTCGAAATTTACGGAGCCCTTCACTACGGCGTCCCTCATAGCCTGAGTCTCTTTGGGATGTTAAACCAAATAAATCAGATATTTGTTGTTCTAATTTTCACGCCACTTTATAGGTTGCTTTAAATGCCTGCACATGCCATTCGAGCATGCCATTTAAAAAACTTAGAGAAGATTTTCTATAATATTTTCTGGGCATGTGTGCACTGATAATCCGTACGCATAATTTGCTTCCTAGGAAAGCGTAGCACAGGTTCTATATGTGTGCTCTCATAGGAGCGATTATTTTCGCCTGGTTCATTTTGTCCCAATATTCACTTGATTTTTTAAATTAGTTTGTGTATCAAACCCGCGTCGAATTTCCGTTTGTCGCACTAGTTAAGCACTACTTAATGGGTGAAAACCATACCAAGACTATTGTTTGAAACATGAGTAACTCGTGTAGCCTCGTGTTAGTTCGGAGGAGCGTCGCTCCACCTGTAGTCAATGGTAGGAGGGCGTCGCGCCATCTGCCGCCGAATGGAGAGAGGGTTCGATGATGAAGAGCGAGAATCACGGTCGGGTGCACATGCAGATGCCAGAAAGACGAGGCGAAGAACGAACACATGCTTTCACACGTCTTCTCGCTAGAACTACGTTAAAACCCTACCACTTCCTTATAGGAGGCTTGAGTAAAAGGTACACATCTGCAGGTGGCGTCGTGCACCTGCGATAACCTTAACCGGCGACATTTGCACCACCAAGATAATGCGGAAAAGAGCACTTGAAGAAGAATTGTGGCTTCAAGTAACCCATAAGCGTTCCGTTGGGGCGCTTTGTTTTATCCTACGTCAGAACTATCTTCCAGGTTTCTATGCTATCCCAAGTATTAATGACGTAAACTTCTGGCGGATCGTTTTTGAAGTGTTCTTTCACTAAGATTAGCGCAGCAGGGTCAATGTACGCGTATTTGAAAGGTAGACAGCCTTACAGAGTTCGAGTTTGGGTTTTAGTGCGCTAACACTATTAGGCTCATTTTTCGATTTCTAGTAAGCGGACGAACAGTCGGAAGTAAAAAAAGATTAGCGCTAGTGACGTACCACCTGAGTAGGAGATAGCAACGCTGTGCTCTGCGGTTACGAACACGGCGATAACTAAAGTGCCGGGTGTGTTCTGAAAGCACGGCGCTGCGCCAGCCGCGCGGCGTGATTTTCGCCCGTCCGGTGGAGTCATTGTGCTAACGTTTTTTACTCGTCACTGTATGTACTACCAGCCGGAAAAGTAAATGCACCAGCGCTCAGGGCAGCGGAGCGGTTGTGGTGCCGCAGCGCTGAGCTGTCATCTTGGTTATCTCGCGCCCCTTAGTGATGCTCGCTTGCTGCCAGGGTGCCCAGAGTGAGAACAAACCTCGCAGTCGCTCTCGCGCAGGCTCTTGTCACGCTTGATAACTGTCTATTGTGCGTTTGGCTGCTCTGCTATTGACAGTCGCGACGAAGCGGCACTCTTATCGCCAGTGAATGCACTGTGCACCATGACGGAACGAGGCCCCATTTTGTTTTTGTTGTCTATTTCTATTGACCCCTTGTTAAATTTTATTTAATGCCGAATCGCCTGCATCCGCCGTTCCTTCATTTTAGGCAACACTGCCCAAGACGCCGCATAGGCGGCTACAGTGTCGCGTGCTTTTTGACGGCGCCGCTATGAGTAACTGAGGCTGCGAGCTTTGCTGCTGGCGCTGTTTTTCTTTCGTGTTGCCTTTTCTCATTGTTGTTGCCTTGTTGTTGTTGCTTTCTTTTCTCATTGGCTCCGGCCAATAGGTTTCATATTCTTCCTGCGATTACTCTGGAAATTATTTTTAAAGGAATATAGACAACAAACTTTTGGGTGCATGTTTTGTTGTTTTTGTTGATGCGTCAGGCTTTATTCTACATGGATTTTAGTATCTGATATCCTCCTACGACCGCTAAATAATTTATAATCGCATTTCTTTCTCGTGCTGTTTTGGTTTCGGTAATCAGCAGCCGAATGAGGTCTGTAACGTCCACGTGTGCTTACAGGTCACGTGAGACATGAAAAACTGCAATGTAATCGTTGCTTCCAAAGTCGTTGTCATACCGGCTCTTTAGAAAGGCTGCCTTCAGCACTTCATCAAATTAAAGAATGAAGCAGCGATTTTATGAACGATCTTTTTTTTCATGCCTCACGTGACAAAAAAGCACTCTTTGACGTGGCAACCATCTTTAGGCTGTTGAAACCGAAACAGCATGACAGAAAAAATCTGATTACAAATTATTCAGCGGTCATAGGTGAATACCACATGGTGATTCATGCGTTGTAGTGTCTCCCGTATCATTGTAGATAAGAAAACATGCCACCAAAATTAGGTGTCTATACTCATCATCAACATCATTTTGAGACAAATGGGCAATAACTTTTATTCAGTACAGGGATTAGTTGATGCCTGTCGGAATTTAGTAGAATCTCGCTCATTTAGAATGTAGTCGGGTAGCAGGTTCCAGTTTTCTATTGCAGTTGGGAGAAAAAATTTATGAAATGCTAATGTCGATCCCTGGATACGTTGAATGTGGAGGAGGTTAAAAAGCGAAGCAATGTTCTGACGAGAGATAGTAATAATATGTCACGAAGATCAAGAAAATTGTAATATAAATTATGGAAGTGGCAGTGTCGTGCGATTTTCCGTCATTGCTCGAGTGGCTGAATGTTAAGCGCAAATTTAATCCTTGTGATATATACTGTCGTGTCTGTTGTAATTTGAGGATATGAAACGTGCTGCTCGGTTTTGAATGGCTTCTAAAGTGTTAGGTATGCTTAGTGATGGTTTCATATATCAGCTGCATAATCAACTCTGGTCCGGGTGAATGTTTCATATGCTATTTTTCCTTTCGAGAGCACCGTCACCAAATGAATGCTAGGGAGGCGAATAAAATTATAGTTAGTCACGAACATTTCAGTGGCCACCACGGAGAGGCCATATTGATATTTCAGTATTTCCTGCAATGCGAAGTATAGTAGGAAGTTTCTTCATGATATATGCGGGCACAAGCTTGAGGATGTTGTCGGGCAGTTCGTTTGCGAGCAGTCTCCGGAAAGCGTGCTTCTTGCTTCCAACGCGGCGCATTTTAGCGGGCGGGGATATTACACTTACGAAGTGTCGGAAAAGCGTTTAGAAGTGCTTGTTGGCGTATTACTAAACCGCATTGCACGCGATGACGGCGAAGGCCGCGTGAGGCGCTAGCCACAAGCTACATGCGCAGGTCATTGACCCTCTCGCTTTTCCTTCCCGTGGTTACCGCATCGCTTCGCTGTGCAAGGGTGCGGCCCCTAACTCGAGAAGTTTCCAGAATGAACCACGCGAAGTTTACGTAGGTGTCTCGCCTATACTGATACTACTGTAGACATCACTCTAGCACAGTGTGAGCACCATGTACTAAAGCAGCAGTCTGTTATTAGGGATAATTCTTCTAAGTACCCGCAGGTCATCTACATCGTCCATGAATGTTCTATTTTCTCTCAATTTAAAATTATCTTTGATATTGCGAGGTTTATTGATTTGCCTTCAATGTAAGGGCAAATGATTTTCTGTGAAGGGATAGCGTTATTACGACTGAAAACATATTTTAAGCTTTTCTCACAGGACAGCTTTTTGACGTGGGACTCATGAAAATGCAACGGCGAAATTGTATGCACACGTCAAGTTTACAGTATAGTGAGAAGATATTTCGTGCGACTCGTATATGTTAGAGTCCCCCCTCTCCCCGCATTTATATCATAAACATGGACCACGCGCTTCTGTGTATTCTTTAATTCTTGTCTTGGATATTTGCGGAAAAACAATGATATGAAGGTTACTGATTGCCTAAACATCTTGCGATATATTCCCGTATCTGAGACAGACACGTAAAAAAAATTATTTTCCAGCATTGCGCTGCATGCCGATAGGCTACAGTCTGCCAGTCATCTTAATATGAATATATTTATTGGACGGTAAATAAAAACGCTACCGGTTTTCTTTATTCGCAGATATATAAGGCACAGCATTTGTTCTAAGAGAAGCTTAGTTAGTCTTTTTGCAACAGTCTTTATGTCCATACCGCAGGGACAAGAACAGTAGTCATCTGCGTGGCTGCAGTGCAGTGCACTTACACATTATCAATGTAAAGTGTAATCTGCAAAATCGTTATAAACATTAGCGGACGGTGCGTAATGCAGATTTATTGACAAGCGTGATATATTACTGGGCATAAGGCTTGATGGCCATCGTTGCCATTTCCAATGCTAAATCAGATCGGGCTTGAGGCCTTTAACTACGTTATAATTGATTGGTAATGACACTAGGTTTCATTCGATAGAGCGATTCGCTTATTTGCGAAAATTTTTCCTCTCTAAAGGCTCGTGAAATATTTGTCACCCTAGGTTTCGCACAACATTCATACACTAACATGGCGGCACATGCCCTTTGAGCGTGCCGTATAAGAAAAACAAAATCACAAGTACATTTCATTACACTATTTTCATGTCATGGGATCTCTGGAAAAAAATTATACGCACAGTTTGCATCTTCGAAAGCGTAAAACAGGTACTTTGCATGTGTTCTCGAAGCACCTATAATTTCAGTGCGATTTATTTTGTAGCAATATTCACTTCGTGGCTTAAATTTACTCTCGATTCAAAGCCGCGTCAAGGTGGCGTTTGTGGCGGTCAGGGAAACATTCTGCGGAAAATTCTGAAGATTACATTTGCAGGAACACGGTAAACAACTTAATATAGTTTTTTTTTATTCGAGAAGTGTGGCAGGAGGCATAAGTTGAAAAAAATGAAGAGGGGAAGGAATGCACGGGATTAAAACTTAAAACGATTGAAGGCCCTTTGCATTGAGGTAGTCGCACAGGTTGCTAATGAAACGGTTGTCCATAGTCTACTTCACGTAGTCATTTTCGCGGTTCCACCGCAGGCCCACCGCCCTGAGAAGCCGTTTTCTTACAGCCGTCGCTGGACACGCCCACAACAAGTGCCGCACATCACAAATGTCCGGTGCAGCGCTACAGTGAGGGCACCTGTCAGGTGCTGGCAGATCTTTGGCACGCCACCGATGACGGACAGATGGTGTCAGAGCTGTCCCTGCCCGAATGCGGCGCACGGATACCTCCTCCTGCCGAGTTAGACTACGGGGAGAGGGTGCGAACACGGAGGAATTAGAGCGCGTGTTCGCTGGCGCAGAACTTCGGAATCGGAAACATGGGACAGGAACGGATCTGGAGGAAGAGGAAAAGGTGGCGGATCGTCTGATGTATGAAGATGAATCATAGCATCCGCTTCAATGTTATGTGGATCCTGGGCATGGCCGCGAATCCAGTGTATGCGCACAGGATATGGACACTTTACGCAGAGCACTTGAATTGATTGTGAAATCTCGAATATCCGTCGAACAGCCTTGAGCTGTTTAAGGGCGGCGCGGGAGTTGGTGTAAATATGAACTTTATTGAATGTTGGAACGAGTGGAAGGGAAGCAATGACATTATAAATGACTAAGTTCCAATGCCAGGGGAGTGCATGTATCCGCAGTATACGTCGCGCGAGAGTTGAGATGTGGATGAGACGGATTATACACAGCATTAACTCCCCTCTCTGCAGAATGTGGTGCATCCGTGTATAATATGCACCCTTAAGCAGATACGCTGCTGATACCGACGGGAAAACAGTAGGGCGATTGTCAGTGAGCTGGCAATATGACCACGGAAGAAGTGTCTTTAAACGAGGAAGTTGGAGAGACTGTTTTAGAGCTCTATTTGCCACCTGTTGGTCGATGAGTTCACTGAGTGTATTAAGTTGGGCGAACTCCTGTAGCACAGGTATGGGTGTTAAACGAGGCAGATATGTTATGACGCGCATAGCCTCACGATTGATAGCTTCAAGGGAGTCCCACTGCCTGTGGGTGAGACGTTGAAATTGTGCCTGAAACACTATCCGTAGCTGAAGGATAGAGCGCACAAGCTGGCGGGCCGTATGAGCACGTGTGCCACCAGAGCGCATAGCTATGCGACGAATCAGACCTAGAGCAGCGTGAGCCGATTTACGGGTGGCTGTCAGCCGCGGGGTGCCAGTCCCAGATGTATAGAGGAGAAGACCAAGAATACTAACAATTTCTACCTGAGGAATCAGAGAATTAGGTACCGTAAAATTTAAAGGGGGAGCTTTCCGTAAGCCAGCTTTATTTCCAATGCGAATGAAACATGATTTAGTAGGAGAGAGTGTTAGACCCAGAGGGGGGAGGTGAGATGTCAATACATCCAGCGCGTGTTGAAGGACCGACTGATGAATAGACGCATCTGGATGACAGCACTACAAGGTTATATCATCGGCATACGCAAGCACGCGGATAGAAGGAATGGTCTCTAAGGCTCGAACAAGAGGAATTAAAGCCACATTAAATAATGTGGGGGCGAGAACGGAGCCCTGCGGCGCTCCTCTAATGGAAGTGAAGTTACCAAAGGGCTTTCCGTGGACACGCACGCTGAAGGTTCGATTTGCTAAAGAGGCGTGAATAGAGAGGAGGAACCGGTGAAGGAGACCAAGAGTTTGAAGAGAGGAAAGAATGGCACAGTGAAGGATGTTATCATATGCCATTGTTATGTCTGTAGCGATTACGGTTCGTACAAGGGGCCTCTGCGGAGAGGGGTCAAGGACGTCAGCAGCCAAAGTAGCAAGGCCGTCCTCCGTTCCAATTTGTGGGCGGAAACCAATTTGGGAATCTGGGTAACAATCATGGGATTCCAGCCACCACAACAATGCATCTCTCTTTGGATATGCAAACCAGCAATATATTATTTTAAGTGCGCGTGTACATGGGCTTCCGCTCAGCCGCTTAGAGGTGTGCACGGTATCCCTTCGACCTTGAACGTGGCCTTTCGAGGTCATCACAACCTGCTCACCGGATTGTGAGCAAAGTTCCAATCGTGACGGAGGTGAATTGAAATAGCGACTGGTCGTGAATTGTTAGTGGCTGCTCGGGAAGAGTAACTTGGGTTTCAAACGCCCCACGAGTAGCAGCTCCTGCCTGGGCCGTGGCGCATCGATTAACCGCTGCACCTCTGTGGAGCAATGGTATGACGACTGGGAGTGATCGATGAATGTAAGGAAAAGAATTATTCCCGCGTATATAGGCATTACCAAGTTGACGCTATCGCGTTGTACACCTTCAGGCGGAGGGTGTCACCTCCAGTTTTTAACATGAGAGCGTTAAAGGCCCCGTGACCCACAAAATCCGGCGTCGTCGGCGTTGTGAGCAAAAAATAAGTATACGTAGGCTGGCCTAGGTGGCCACCCGCCGGAGAAGCAACCTAGGTGCCCCACATAGCTCACGCGACCTTCTGGCGTCATCACAATCTACCCAACGGATTGTGAGCAAGCAGACCACCATGGCACGTGGTTGTTAAATTACTGGTTGGTCGCGAGGCGTTGCTCAGAAAGAGCAACTTGGGTCGCGCAAGCACCACCGGGTTCAGCGCCTGACATTCCTAGGCAGTGGCGCAACCCTTAACCGCTGCAGCATTACGGAAGGACTGGTGTAAAGACCCCCAGGGACCTATACATGATAATAATAATAATAATAATTGGTTTTTTGGGGGAAAGGAAATGGCGCAGTATCTGTCTCATATGAGTGTAAAACTGAGAATGGCCAATTCCGCATACATGGCCATTTGCCCATTAGCTATATCTCGTCATGCCCTTGAGGCGGAGCTTAAGAATCTCCTTCAATTTTTATTGGACTATAGCACGAAGGTTCCCAGTCTGCAACTTCTCCAACGTTTGTATGGCGCTTGCTTGACGCTGAAAACCGACACTGGACCCGAAAAGAAAACCATAGTGGAAAGTGAAGTGCTAGCGCACCTAATTCGCATTTGGTCCAACCCTGCTAATTCGTGTCAGTTATTTTTTACTTTTTTAATAATCAAGGCAGCCAAGCGCGCGCGTCCACAGTTTGTTCGACCTAACAATGTCAGGACATGATGAGCTTTCTCCCGTTCCGAGTCAAGAAAAATATAATTGTAGTAGTTTATTAACACCTCTGGAGAGAATTGAGCGCAGGACATCTTCACAACTTCCCCCTTTCTCCCGCAAAAAGATAGATGTATATATAATACTTCTCTCAGGAGCAAAATGCACCTAGAGCAGACTAAAATAAGTAAATAAACCTGGAATAATATTCTTTAGCCCGAACCATGGCTCTGCCTCATCCGCGTCGCAGCTGACACGCGGTATTTGTATTTTGCGCTGCAAAATTGAATGAAATGCCGTAGAGAGCCCCTCCTTGTACGGATCCCGGGCCTGCTACTTCAAGCCCGTGCCCAGAACAGGCACGAAGCAACAGCACAATTTCTGGCCCGGCCCACCAAGCTAGTTTTTTATTTGGCCCCAACCCGTGCAGAGATCTGGTTCAAAGAGCGGAACCGAGATCCCAGAAGGATGCTGGACAACTGGACCACACGCCTATATATATTGCTTTATGGCATCTAGCACTCACCACAGCGTGATCACGAGCACATCGTGACCATGAAGTGGTAGGTGGTGAGAGGAAACGCCGTTGAACAACTCCCCTTTCAACTGCGGCTGATGGTCTTCAGCGCATTGCCACCCACTGGATTGTTTAGGCCCAGGTTGGTCACAGGGCGTAATGGGTTCCGATGGAGCCGTCCCGCCTGCTCCTAGCCATGGCTGATGGGGCGTGGGTTCGACTCCACTGAGCGTTCCTTCAAGTGAGGGACGTGCACGTGTATGGCGTCGTTCAGGACAAGGACGCGACATGTACGGGCACTGTTCGGGTGAGCCTCTTGATGCTGACATCTAAGCAACATTCCCGGGGTGGGGGGAATAAGGAACGTAGAGACCCTGTGCAATCCGTGTGACAAGAATAATCGCAAGAGTAACCTGCCCTGAACATAGGAGACCCACAACAAAACGTTTGTTCTTTTTGCCCTCACAGTTGGAAAGGAGAGGTAGAGCAGCTGCGCCAGTTCTGGGCGGACGTCTATAACCATGCAATATAGTCAGGAAAAGTCTATAGAGAGTATAACCATTTTTGTAACGATCGTGGGGATCACTATGTGCATTGTCATCGCACAGCAAGCAAGTGTGTCGTTTACATATCTCGCTTATCGAAGCACGGTTGCCACGATCAGCCTCATTCAGAACCGACGCTCCCTTGTGTCCTCTTAAAAAGGGCGTCCGCTGAAGCCGCCGTTCAACTTCCGATAGGATAGCCTTAGGAAGGCAATGAAGGCGAATGCTGTCCGGCGGGGTTGTCGGTACGAAGTATTCACGTGCTAACAGTGGAAGATGGTGGTAAGGGTGATTTCCATCTCTATCTTCCACCTCCCAACCACACTGCTTTCATTCGCCCCTCTCTCCCGAAGAACTATTGATGCAAAATGGGCCTTGCGGGAGGTTCTCCTCGCATTTCTCGGGAAGTGCAAGCTGAATCTCACAAACCACTTCTGCAGCTCTGCTGGAAGCAGCCACCTTCCGGTTCAGTGGAGCACCGCTGTGAGCATGCGCCGCAGTCGATCAGTGTGGTACATTTCGCATAGTTGCATAGTTACACTATCGGAATTGGAATAGAATAAGTAATAGAATAGATTGGGAAGCGTGAAGACGTACTCAGAATTGGAATGCATCACAATTGCAATGGTATCAGAATTGGAGCGCAATATTAACCGGAATAGAATCTCGAAGCAGGGTAGGTTTTCGTGTGAAAGAAGATTTACTGATGGCCGCTGAATTTTCCTGTTGCGAAGCATTAGATAACCGTTCTAGACGACCTGTATTCTGAGCTCGACGGACGGCTTCAGCCGAATGACATTACACACGCGTGCTACTCTCTTTCTCCTCCGCACGGTGGCCCTCTTCACCCGAGCGCCATCCTCCTTGCCTTCGTTGCGATTTCGCACGAGCACAGTGTACAGAACAGAAGGGCACTAACGCATTTTAGAGCGCATATCTCAGGCGCCCGTGCCTGCGTTGAGCGGATGCGAGCGAACGAACGCATTGCGGGATAACTGAGAACGAACGCGGAGCGCCGCGGATGATTAGAGACAGCGAAGAGAACGCGAGGAGGAAAACCGTGCAGTGAAGGCAGGTCGGAACTTTAAAGCAGCTTTTCTGGTTACGGCTGGGAGGCCAGCGATCGCCGATCGCCAGAAGATCCTTAAATGCAATACATTTTACACATTTCCGACGAGAATAAAAGCAAACTTTATTTGTAAGAGAGTTCGTCAGATCGCCTTTATTCAATTCTCCTCATATTCACAATGATAGAGGCCGAAGGTAAGTAGAAATAAAGCGCTAATTAAATGGCCCATTAAGCCTCAAGTCCTGTTTCTTGCACTCGGTGAAGGATTCCTAAAAACATTGCTAGTTGACCCTCATGTGCACTCGTCATAAACTCAGGCCAGCGAATAGCCGGCGGCAAGTGGCGCCGTAAACACTTGCCGTTTTCTTTCTGTAGTGCGTTGTCATTACGCTCCAGCAAGAGTAGTCGCCAATCGCCAGAAGATTCGTCGTTTAGGTAAATTTTACCCCTTTCCGAAGAGAATAAAAGCAATTTTTTTTGTCAGAGTGCTCGTCACTTCGCATTTCTTCCATTCAGCTCATAGTCAAAATGAAAGAGTCCACAGGTAAGTAGAAGTTAAGCGCTAATCAAATGGCCCGTTAAGCCTCGCGTCCAACTTCTTGCACTCGATGAAAGATTTCTAAAACCATTGGAAGTTGACCCACATGTGCACTCGCGATAAACCCAGCCAAGAGAGTAGACGACGCCAGGGGGTGCCACAGACGCTTGCTGTTTTACTTCTGACGGGCGTTGCCATTACGCTCCAGGAAAAAAAGTCGCCGATCGCCAGAAGATTCTACGTTTCGGTAAATTTTACCCATTTCCGACGAGAATAAAAGAAAATTTTATTCGTGAGAGTGTTGGTCACATCGCCTTTTTTTTAATTAAGCTCAGAGTCACAACGAAAGATACCGAAGGTAAGCAGAAATTAAGCACGCATAAAATGGCCCGTTACGCCTCACGTGCAGTTTCTTTCACTCGACGAACGATTCCTAAAACCGTTCCCAGCTGAGTCATGCATGCACTCGTCAAAAACTCTGCCCAGCGAACAGACGGCGGCAGTTGGCGCCGCAGAAGATTGCTGTTTTCTAACTGGAGCGCATTTCCCTTACGCTCCATCAAAAAAAAAAAAGTCGCCAATCGGAAGAAGAGTTTTCGTTATGATAAATTTTCCAGATCTCCGACGAAAATAAAAGCAAAGTTTACTTGCCAAAGTGTTCGTCTCTTTGCCTTGCTTCAGTTAAGCTCAAAATCGCAACGAAAGACGACGTTGGTAAGCAGAAATTAAGCGGTAATGAGATGGCCTAGCAAGCCTGACGTGCAGTTTTTTGCACTCGACGAAGGATTCCTGAGACCGTTCCTAGTTGAGCCATATGTGCGCTCGTCATAAACAGCCCAGAGAATGGAGGGCGGTTGGTGGCATCGCAGACGCCTGGCCTTTTCTATCTGTAGTGCGCTGCAATTACGCTCCAGGAAAAAGTCGCCGATCGCCGGAAGTTTCGTGGTTTCGTTAAATTTCACACATTTCTGACGAGAATAAAAGCAAACTTTGTCTGTCAGACTTTGCGCCACTTCACCTTTGTTCTATTCACCCCATAGTGACAACGGAGGAGGCTGCAGGTAAGTAGAAATTAAGCCGGAATGAAAAGGCCCGTTTAGCATCATCTCCAGTTTTTTGCACTCGTCGAAGGCTTTTATTCTCGTCAGAAGTGTGTGAAATTCAATCAAACCACGAAACTTCTGGCCGGCAGCGACTATCTTTGCTGGAGCCCAATGGCAGCGCACGAAACATAGAAAACGGATAGCGTCCGCGGCGCCAGCCGTTGCCGTGTATTCGCTGATCTGAGTTCATGACCAGTACACGTATGCCTCAACTAGGCATGGTTTTAGGAAACCTTCGTCGACTACAAAAAACTGCAGATGATGCTAAACGGGCCATTTCATTCGGGCTTAATTTCTACTTACCTGCAGCCTCTTCCGTTGTCACTATGGGTTGAATAGAACAAAGGTGAAGCGGCGCTAACTCTGAAAAATAAAGGTTGCTTTTATTCTCGTCAGAAATGTGCGAAATTCAATGAAACCACGAAACTTCTGGCCAGCGGCGACTTTCTTTGCTGGATCCCAATGGCAGCGCACGAAACATAAAACACGGCTAGCGTTCGCGGCGCCACCCGCTGCCGTGTATGCGCTGATCTGAGTTCATGACCAGTAGACGTATGCCTCAAGTGGGCATGGTTTTTGGAATCCTTCGTAGAGTGCAATAAACTGGAGATGATGCTAAACGGGCCATTTCATTAGGGCTTAATTTCTACTTACCTGCAGCCACTTCCGTTGTCACGATGGGGTGAATAGAACAAATGTGAAGCGGCGCAAACTCTGAAAATTAAGTTCTGCTTTTATTGTCGTCAGAAATTTGTGAAAGTTAATGAAACCACGAAACTTCTGGCCAGCGGCGACTTTTTTTGCTGGAGCCTAAAGGCAGCGCACGACAGATAGAAAACGGCTGGCGTCCGCTGCGCCACCCGCTGCTGTGTATTCGCTGATCTCAGTTAATGAGGAGTACACGTATACCTCAACTAGGAATGGTTTTAGGAATCCTTCGTCGAGCACAAAAAACTGGAGCTGATGCTAAACGGGCTATATCGTTAAGGCTTAATTTCTACTTACCTGCAGCCTCTTCCGTTGTCACTATGGGTTGAATAAAACGAAGGTGAAGCGGCGCAAACCCTGGCAAATAGTGTTTGCTTTTATTCTCGTTGGAAATGTGTGAAATTCAAGGAATCCACGAAATTTCTGATGATAGGCGACATTTCCCAGTAGCGTAATTGCAACGCACTACAGATCGAAAAGGGGAGGCGTCTGCGATGCCACCAACCGCCCTCCATTCTTTGGTCTCAGTTTATGACGAGCGCATATTTGGCTCAGCTAGGAACGGTCTTAGGAATCCTTCGTTGAGTGCAAAAAAGTGCACGTGAGGCTTAACAGGCCGCCTCATCAGCGATTACTTTCTACCTAGCAGTGGCGTCTTTCGTTGTGATTATGAGCTGAACTGAAGCAAGCCGAAGAGACGAACACTCTGGCGAGTATAGTTTGCTTTTATTCTCGTCAGAGATCTTTAAAATTTACCATAACGACGAATCTTCTGGCGAATGGCGTTTTTTTTTTCGTTGGAGCCTAATAGCAACGCGCTATAGTTAAAAAACAGCAATCGTCTAGGCGCCACCTGGCGCCGTCTATATTCTTGGCTGAATTTATGGCGAGTGCACATGAGCCTCAGCTAGGAACGGTTTTAGGAACCCTTCGTCGTATGAAAGGAACTGCACGTGAGGATTAAGGGGTCATTTCATTATTGCTTAATTTTTACTTACCTGCGGAATCTATCGATGCGACTAAGAGCTGTATTGAAGAGAGGCGAAGTGACGAACACTGTGAGAAATAAAATTTGATTTTTTTCCCGTCGGAAAGAGGTAAAATGTACCTTAACGACGAATCTTCTGGCGATCGGGGACTTTTTTGCTGTAGCTTAATGGCAACACACTACACATAAAAAACAGCAATCGTCCGCGGCCCCACCTGCCGCCATCTGTTCGCATGTGCGCACATGGCTCAGCTAGGAGCGGTTTAAGGAACCGTTTGTCGAGTGAAAGAAACTGCAAGTGCGGTTCAACGGGCCAATTAATTAGCGCTTAATTGCTACTTACCCGCGGCATGTTTTGTTGCGACTATGAGAGGAATTGAAAAAAAGGTGTATAATGACGAACACTCTGACAAACAAAATTTGCTTCTTTTCCCGTCTGAAATGGGCAAAATTTGCCTAAATGACGAATATTTTGGCGATCAGCGACTTTTTTTCTGGAACGTAATGGAAGCGCTCTACAGATAGAAAACAGCAATCGTCTGCGGCGCCACCTACCGCCGTCTGTTGGCTGGGCAGAGTTTATAGCGACTGCGCACGTAGCTCAACAAGGAACGGTTTTAGGAACCGCTCGTCGATTGAAAGAAATTGAACGTGGGGCTTAACGGGCCATTTCATTAGCGCCTAATTTCTACTCACCCGCGGCATCTTTTGTTGAGACTCTGAGCTCATTTGAAAAAAAATGCTACGTGACGAACATTCTGACAAATAAAATTTTGTTTTATTCTCGTCGTAAATGTGTAAAATTTACCGAGTGGAAGGATATTCTGGCAATCGGCGATCGCTGGCCTCCCAGCCGTAACCAGAAAAGCTGTTTTAAAGTTCTGACCAGCCTTCACGCCCCGGTTTTCATCCTCGAGTTTTCTTCGCTGTCTCTAATTACCCACTGAGCTCCGTGTTCGAGCTCTGTTACCCTGCAAAGCGCTCGTTCGCTCGCTTACGCGGAGGCCGACACCGACGCACGCCGCTCAACGCAGGAACGGGCGCCTGAGAGATGCGCTCTAAAATACGCTAATGCCCTTCTGCACATTGTGCTCGTGCGATATCGCAACTAGGGCAAGGAAGATGGTGCTCGGGTGAAGAGGGCCACCATGCGGAGAAGAGAGCAGCATGGGTGCAACGTCATTCGGCTCTTCGGGATGATAAGATGGGACGCTGAAGGCGTCCGCCGAGCTCAGAATAGAGGTCTAGAACGGTTATCTAATGCTTCGCAACAGGAAAAATCAGCGGCCATCAGTAAATCTTCTTTCACACGAAAAACTACCCCATGAAAAAGTTTCACACGAAACATCACCGGCTGCCGCAGTGGCTGAGTGGTTATGGTGCTCGGCTGTTGGCCCGAAAGACGCGGGTTCGATCACGACCGCGGCGGTCGAATTTCGATGGAGGTGAAATTCTAGAGGCCCGTGTACTGTGCGATGTCAGTGCACGTTAAAGAACCCCAGGTGGTCGAAATTCCCGGAGCCCTTCACTACGGCGTCTTTCATAGCCTGAGTCGCTTTGGGACGTTAAACACCCATAAACCAAACCGAAACAGCACCGCTCCCTCCTCGCCTTCATTAGATTGGCACATCTTTCCTGCTTTATTTAGCACCCACCCACTCTTTTCTTTCTTTCTCTTTTCTTCCTAACTCTCCTTATGACCTGAGGCAATAAACAACGCTCTCAAAAAAAAAAAATCTACCCTAGTTCGAGATTCTATTTTTGTTCACATTGTGCTCCAATTCTGGTACCACTGCTGTTGTGATGTATTCCAGTTCTGAGTAAATCTTTTCTCTTCCCAATCCATTCTATTTCTTATTCTAATCCAATTCCGATAATGCAACTGTGCGAAATGTGCCACACTGATAGATTAATTATTAATTAATAATTGGTTTTGGGGGGAAAGGAAATGGCGCAGTATCTGTCTCATATATCGTTGGACACCTGAACCGCGCCGTATGGGAAGGGATAAGGAAGGGAGTGAAAGAAGAAAGGAAGAAAGAGGTGCCGTAGTGGAGGGCTCCGGAATAATTTCGACCACCTGGGGATCTTTAACGTGCACTGACATCGCACAGCACACGGGCGCCTTAGCGTTTTTCCTCCATAAAAACGCAGCCGCCGCGGTCGGGTTCCAACCCGGGAACTCCGGATCAGTAGTCGAGCGCCCTAACCACTGAGCCACCGCGGCGGGGCTGATAGATCGCAGCGCATACTCAAAGCCCTACGGGCGCAGCAGCGCAGCGGTGACGCGGCGCTCCACTGAACCGGCAGGTGCCTGCTTCCAACACAGCTGCAGAAGTGGTTTGTCAGCTCATTCAAAACTCGTAAAACGAGGCATAATTAACCTATGCATGCAGAATTCTCTTGAAAAGTCATGCCCTCATCTTAGCAGCTACAGCTTTCGACTACAACTTAGAAGATTCCTCGAAGCAGGGTATACTAATGATATCTGCGTTTCGGCGGCTGAAGGCTTGCTTAAGAAGAAACTTCAGAAAGAAGGAAGAGTGACAGATAAAACGCAAGGCATGACAGATGTCATCCCCTATATCCATGGTCTGTCGCACAACCTAAAGAAAATAGGAAAGAAGGCAAATGTTCAGGTGGTTTTTACAGTCCCAGATAAACTAAGTGCCATTTGCAAAAGAACCCTGCCCGCCGAACAACGTCGTCGTCTTGTGAGATTCAGCTTGCACTTCCCGGGAAATGCGAGGAGAACCTCCCGCAAGCCTCCGTTTGCCTCGGTAGGTCTTCGGGAGATAGGGGCGAGTGAAAGCAGGGTGGTTGGCAGCTGGAAGATGGAGAGAGGGAAATCACCCTTAACACCATCCTCCACTGTTAGCATGTGGATACTTCGTACCGACAACCCCGCCGGACAGCTTTCGCCTTCATTGCCCTCCTAATATCCTATCGAAAGTTGAACGGCGGCTTCAGTGGACGCCCTTTTTTAGAGGACACAATTGGAAGCGTCGGTTCTGAATGAGGCTGATCGTGGCAACCGTGCTTCGATAAGCGAAGTTAAAGACGCACCTGCGTGTTGTGCGATGACAGTGCAGTTAGTGATCCCTACGATTGCTACAAAAATGGTCTATATACTCTCTATAGACTTTTTTTGCCTATACTGCATGGTTATAGATGTCGGCCGAGAACTGACGCAGCTGCTCTACCTCGCCTTCTTTCCAACTGTGAGGGCAAAAAGATCAAACTTTTTGTTGTGAGTCTCCTATGTTCAGGGCAGGTTACTCTTACGATTATTCTTGTCACACGGATTGCACAGGGTCTCTACGTTCCTTATTCCCCCCACCCCGGGATTATTGCTTAGATCTCAGCATCAAGAGGCTCACCCGAACAGTGCCCGTACATGTCGCGTCCTTTGCCTGAACAACGCCATACACGTGCACGTCCCTCACTTGTGGGAACGCTCAGTGGAGTCGAACCCACGCCCCATCAGCCATGGCTAGGAGCAGGCGGGACGGCTCCATCGGAACCCATTACGCCCTGTGATCAACCTGGGCCTAAAAAATCCGGTGGGTGGCAATGCGCTGAAGACCATCAGCCGCAGTTGAAAGGGGAGTTGTTCAACGGCGTTTCCTCTCAACACCTACCACTTCATGGGCACGATGTGATCGTGGCCACGCTGTGGTGAGTGCTAGATGACATAAGCAATATATATAGGCGTGTGTTCCAGTGGTCCAGCATCCTTCCAGGATCTCCGTTTCACTTTCGGAACCTGATCACTGCACGGGTTCGGGCGAACACGAAAACCGGCGGGGTGCGCCGGGCAGGAAAATTTTCTGTTGCTTCGAAAAGGAGAAAAATATTACTCCACGAAAAAAGAAAAATATTACTCCACGCTTATTTACTTATTTTTGTCTGCTCTAGTTGCATTTTACTCCCGCGAGAAAATTTATAAATCGAGTTTTCTTTTTCAGGGAGAAAGGGGGGAAGATGTGAATATGTCCGGCGCTCAATTTTTTCCAGAGGTATTAATAAACTACTGCTACTATAATTTTGTTTACTCGGAATGGGACATAGCTCAGGTGGAAGTAACTGTGGACGTCCGCGCTTGGCTGTCTTGAGCAATAAAATAGTACAAAATAACTGACACGTATTAGCAGGGTTGGGCCAAATGCGAATTAGGTGTGGTAGCACTTCACTTTCCACTCTGGTTTTGGTTTCGGGTCCATTGTCGGTTTTCAGCGTCAAGCAAGCGTCAAACAAACGTAGGATAAATTGCAGAGTGGGAGCCTTCGTGCTATAGTCCAATAAAAATTCGGGGTTAAATTTAGGCTCCGCCTCAAGGGCATGACGAGAAGTAGTTAATGAGTAAATGGCTATGTAAGCCGAATTGGTCGTCCTCAAATTTACATGCATAGGTCCCTGGGAGTCTTCACACCAGTCCATCCGTAATGCTGCAGTGGTTAAGGGATGCGCCACTGCCTAGGAATAGTGGTGGTTCAACAGCGCAAAAACACACACAGACCAAGTAGGAGACGAAACACACAAACCAGCGCTGAACTTGCAACTGATTTTTTATTAGGAAGAAGCACATCTTATGTACATTCACGAAAAAAAACAGGGCACATGCGCAAAGTCAAGCAAGACACCTAGTGATAGTACATGGTAAAAACCGCTTTAAAAGCATGTGTGCATCCGCTGGACCGCTACCCACAACGTAGCATATTGATTTCTCGAGGCAATAAAGTAACAGATGGCGTACTCACGCATCCTTCACTTTTTCTGATTTTATGAAATGCCTCAGCTACTTCTCGAATGCGTTGATCAGAATGAGCGAACAGGACATCAGTATCATCCGCTCATTCTGACTAGCGCACTCGAGAAGTTGCCGAGGAATTTCATATTATCAGAAAAAGTGAGGGATGCGTGAGTACGCCATCTCTTACTTTATCGCCTCGAGAAATCAATATGCTACGTAGTGTGTAGCGGTCCAGCGGATGCACACGTGTTTTTAAAGCGGTTTTACTACGTAATATCACTAGGTTTCTTGTTTGACATTGCGCATGTGCGCTGTTTTTTCGTGAATGTACATAAGATGTGTTTCTTCCTAATAAAAAATCAGTTGCAAGTTTAGCGCTGGTTTGTGTGTCTCGCCTCCTACTTGGTCTGTGTGTGTTTTTGCGGTGTTGAACCACCACTATGCATCACCAACTAGCCCAATCTGCAGTTCATCTGCCTAGGAATGTCAGGCGCTGAACCCGGTGGTGCTTGTGCGACCCAAGTTGCTCTTCCTGAGCAACCTCTCGCGACCAACCAGTAATTTAACAACCACGTGCCATGGTGGTCTGTTTCCTCACAATCCGGTGAGAAGGTTTTGATGACGCCAGAAGACCGCGTGAGCTAGGTGGCGCACCTAGCTTGCTTCTCCGGCGGGTGGCCACCTAGGCCACCCTACGTCTATTTATTTTTTGCTCACAACGCCGACGACACCGGATTGTGTGGGTCACGGGGCCATTAACGCTCTCAAGTTAAAAACTGGAGGTGACACTTACCCTCCGCCTGAAGGTGTGCAACGCGATAGCGTCAATTTGGTAATACCTATATACGCGGGAATAATTCTTTTCCTTACCTTCATCGATCACTCCCAGTAGTCATACCATTGCTCCACAGAGGTGCAGCGGTTAAGCGATGCGCCATGGCCCAGGCAGGAGGTGCTGCCCGTGGGGCGTTTGAGACCCAAGTTACTCTTCCCGAACTGCCACTAGCAATTCACGACCAATCGCCAATTGAATTGATATCGGTCACGATCAGAACTTTGCTTACAATCCAGGAACAAAATTGTGATGACCTCGCAAGGCCACGTTCAATGCCGCAGGGAGACCATGCACACATCTAAGCGGCTGAGTGGAAGACCCTGTGCAAGGGCACTAAAAATAATATATTACTGGTTTATATGTCCCGAGAGAGATGCATTGTTGTTTGTATAAGTCCTTTTTTTGCACAAAAAATTATTGCTTTCCCCCCCAATAAACGAGTAGAAGTAATTGACGATGCACCAAACTGACTGTGGACACGCTCAACCGCGCTCTCGGAGGTAGCGTGGCATATAGCGGTTTTAATGCGACACGACGGTGGCAAGCGTACGGACAAAGACTGCACGGCACCAGGATACACATCTTATTGTACACGTAGCATTTATGAGACCGCAGAGCGCAGCCCAGACTTCGGCGCGATTACGCTACCGGAACGCCCAGCACGAATCGGAGTCTCAGCATTGCGCTGTAGTCTCTCCCTCCGCTCCCGTTTTCTCGGCGACGCGGCTCTGTGCACGCTTTCCTGCTTTCGCTATTCACCTTGCAGAAATAGCCACAGTGACGCGCCACCTGTTGACCCTGGAATGAAACTGAATGCTGTTGCGACCAGCGGCGCAGCCGACAGAGGCGACCTGCCAGTGCAGAGTCAGAAAGCAGAGGAGAACCGGGACGGATGTTGCGGCGCATGCGCATGCTGGAAGAGAAAGTGTTCTGCACCGCGGACACAGGACCGGAAGGGGACATTGTATTAGCGCCAAAACTAAATCCGAACTCCACCTGTCACCCACCGCGGTGGTTCAGTGGTTAGAGCGCTTGGCTACTGACCCGGAGTTCTCAGGTTCGAACCCGACCATGGCGGTTGCGTTTTTATGGAGGCAAAACGCTAAGTCGCCCGTGTGCTGTGCGATGTCAGTGCACATGAAAGATCCCCAGGTGGTCGAAATTATTCCGGAGCCCTCCTCTACGGCACCTCTCTCTTCCTTTCTTCTTTCACTCCCTCCTTTATCCTTTAACTTACGGCGCGGTTCAGGTGTCCAAAGATATACGAGACAGATACTGCGCCATTTACTTTCCCCCAAAACCAATTTTATTATATAATTAAAACTCCACCTATGGGATGCTACACCAATCTGTTTCCGATTTTGCAAAATTTATCCCTCTTATCAGCGGAATAGTTTGCATCTGTCGGCCTTACCCATGCCTTGGGATGAATACTCCCGGTTACACAGGCCATGGTCACTGCCACACGCCGCTGCTGACGCGGACACATTGAAGGTTCGCCTGCCCAACCACCGGCAGCGCATTGAGTTCCGGCGCTTGATAAAGGCGATCATCGTACTTGTGAATACCGTGCTGCGCCAGGCAATAATTTAAGTGTCCTGTTATGCTGCCGCGGACTGCCTGGACGAGCCGCGCTCCAAGCCCGCGCTCTGATCGTAGCCCATTATGCCGGCCTCATTGCGTAGAAGGCGGACTTGGGGTTCCGCAGGAGATCTTCAGGGGCACCGATTTCCTCGATCTTACATGATCTCATTAGCACAATCCTGCAGTGAGGAGGAGTAGGCCCCATCATGAGCAGTGTCCCCACGGCTGGACGCGACCTGAACGCTATCCAAACTCGCACATGCAAGGGGCGATATAGACAAATGTGGACGCGAAAAAATGTGGGGGAGTCTGAAAAACCTTGCGTAGGAATATATAGCATCAGACATTAGAAATAAATGCAGAAGTTCGTTTTTGTAAAAGAATTGCTTCACTTTTTATGGTAGCTCTTGCATCGCTGCGGTGAGGGATAATTTTTGTTCACTTGTTTTGCTACCTTGAACATTTCGAAGCTGCAATAATGCATTGACTTCTTTACATAACAACCCATTTTGACAGAGAAGAATGAAGGCAAGTATAAGTTAAAGTTTTAAAAAACACGTCACAATGTAGATATATGAAAAAAACGAGAAAAAATACTAATCGGAGAAGGTTGAAATTATATCTGTGCAATCCTGGCATGCGCCTCTAAAAATATTCCACTCGTGGAATCTTAAATCGTGCCTCAGGGGATTAGGCGGACATCGTGGTAATAGTAAGTGGTTTTCTTAAAAATAATAATAAAAATCAAGGAAAAAATGTTTGGTAGCCCCGGCACCTGCAATCGATACTGAAGCACCTGAGCTGGGGCAGCGGAAATAAAGGATAGCAGGCAGAAGGGAGAAATGAAACGAAGGAATTGAGAGGACATGAAGAGAGGATAGGGGCAGACCCAATATACAGAAACTATATACACAATAAGGAAATCGTGGAAATAGGCAAACTTTTTGTAACTAGATTTCATGGAGCGGCCGAGAAAATACACTTCAACGAGCAGGCAGGCCCGGTAACTTTCCTCCTACCCAGAAAACCTCAACACCGTAAATCCTGTACCTCTGGTTCTAATCCTATATTTATCATTTACTACATTTTTGCCAGTTTTCTTCAGCTTGATTTGTGCATAATACCCCTCTTGTACCTACCTTATCCATTTACATTTTATTCGCGTGTGGCTGGCGTCTTCTGGGAAGGAGGCGGGACCTGAGCCGTAATATGTAGTAACATAAAACTTATGCGTTCATTTCATTTTCATGATTGACAGGCGCACCTTTTTATTAAAATAAACATTACACTCCAGCTTTCCACTAGGGCGCTTCTTTCTCGCTTCCTTCTTTCGCCGCTGGCTCCGTGGCGTGGTTCACCTGTCCCCGAGAAGTGACGCAGCTACTCTACCTTTCCTTCCTTCCAACTATCAGGGCAAAGACTTAAGACGTTTTGTTGTAGATCGCCCCAGTTCAGCGCATGTTAATCAAGCGGTTATTTCTCTGACACACAGATTGCACCGGGTCTCTACGTTCCTTATTCCCCCCACCCCGAAAATATTGCTTAGATGTCAGCATCAAGAGGCTCACCCGAACAGTGCCCGTACATGTCGCGTCCTTGTCCTGAACGACGCCATACACGTGCACGTCCCTCACTTGTGGGAACGCTCAGTGGAGTCGAACCCACGCCCCATCAGCCATGGCTAAGAGCAGGCGGGACGGCTCCATCGGAACCCATTACGCCCTGTGACCAACCTGGGCCTAAACAATCCAGTGGGTGGCAATGCGCTGAAGACCATCAGCCGCAGTTGAAAGGGGAGTTGTTCAACGGCGTTTCCTCTCACCACCTACCACTTCATGGTCACGATGAGCTCACGGCCACGCTGTGGTGATTGGTAGATGCCATAAAGCAATATATATAGGCGTGTGGTCCAGTGGTCCGGCATCCTTCTGGAATCTCGGTTCTACTCTTCGTAACAGATCACTGCACGGTTTGGGCCCAGCTCGAATATCGGCGGGGTGGACCGGGTCAAAAATTGTGCTGTTGCTTCGTGCCTGGTCTGGACACGGGCTCCAAGTCGCGGGCTCAGGGTCCGTACAACGAGGGGCTGTGTACGATATTTCATTTTTATTGCAGCGCCAAACATACATGGGCGTATCAACTGCGATGCCGATGAGGAAGAGCCATGGCTTGGGCTAAGAAAAAAAGTACTCAACGCTTATTTACTGATTTTTCTCTCCTATAGTAGCATTTTACCCCCGGGAAAAAAATGACAAAAAATGCAATCTTTTTTTGGCGGGGGAGGGAGGTCGACGGGAACGGGTACGAAATTGAAGATGTCCGGAGCTCAAATTTTTCCAGAGGTTTCAATGAACCACTATTTCAACATTTTTCTCGACTCGGATTGGGAGAAAGCTCATTATACTTTCACAGTCTTAGGTCGAAGTAACTGCGAACGTCCGCGGTTGGCCGCCTTGAGCAATAAAAAAAAACTAACTGTCACGAATTAGCAGGGTCGGATCAAATGCGAATTAGGTACGGTAGCACTTCACTTTCCACCCATGTTTCGGCTTCGGGTCCAGTATCGGTTTTCAGCGTCAAGCAAGCGGCATACAAAGGTAGGAGTGCTGGTGAAATAAAATTGGAAGTGACACTTAAGGTCTGCCTCAAAGGCTTGACGACATATAGTCAATGAGTAAATGGCCATGTTTAGGGAATTGGTCATCCTCAACTTTACATTCATAGGTCCCTGGTAGTCTTCACACCAGTCCATCTGTAATGCTGCAGCGGTTAAGGCTAGGAATGGCAGGCGCTGAACACGGGGGTGCTTGTGCGACCCAAGTTGCTCTTCCCAAGCAACCTCTCTCGATCAATCATTAATTCAGCAACCTCCTGCCACGGTGGTCCTTTTACTCACAATCCGGTGGGCAGATTGTGATGACGCAAAAAGGACACGTGACCTAGGTGGCCCGGCTAGGCGACCCTACGCCACCTTGTTTTTTGCTCACTACGCAGACAACCGCGACGCCGGATTTTCGGGCTAACGGGGGCCTTTAACACTCTCGTGTTAGAAACTGGAGGCGACGCTCACCCACCGCCTTGATGTGTAGTACGCGATACCGTTAATGTGTTAATGCCCATACATGCCGAAATAATCATTCCTCTTCATACATTCACAGATCACCCGGAGTTCTTATATCACTGCTGCCGCAGTGGTGCAGCGGTTAAGCTATGCACCACTGCCACACAGGTGGCAGGTTCTGCCCCTGGCGGGGCTTTTGAGACCCAAGTTACTCTTTCCGAGCAACAACTCACGAGTCAAGACCAATCGTTAGCTGAACTGCCATCTGCCACGATGGGCAGCTTGGTCACAATTCGGCGGGCAGGTTGGGATGACCTCAAAAGGCCACATTCAAGATCGCAGGGGACCGCACAAACGTCTGAGCGGCTGAGTGGAAGCCCATGTACTACTGCACTAAGTATAATATATTTGGGTTGATATACCGTTGAGATAGATGCATTGGTAATTTTACCAGTCCTTTGCGCAAAAAATTCATCGCTTTTCCACGGTAAACGAAGAGTTGAGGTACGTGGCGGTGGTGGAAGAGCTCAACTACACTGTCGGAGACAGTGTGGAATGTAGCGGATTTAATGTGCGACGCCAAGCTGGCTAGTGTAGGGACAAAGACTGCACAGCACCGGGACACACATCTTATTGTTTACGTAGCATTTCTGAGACCGCAGACCGCAGCTCAGACTCAGGCGCGGTTATGGAGCACGAACGCCCAGCACGTGTCCGGGGTTCAGCGTCGTGCTGTAGTCTCTCCCTCCGCTCCCGTTTGCTCGGCGGCGTGGCTCTCTGCACACTGTTCTCTTTCCGCTATCCTCCTTGCGTAAATAGCCACAGCGAGGCGTCACCTGTTGATCCTGCCGTTGCTTCTGGTGTGCAGCAAGGTGCCGTCTTAGACCCACTCCTATTTTTGATCTTTAATAATGATTTACAAAGTGGCTTTGATGTTCCATTAAGACATTTTGCTGATGACTGCGTGATGTACAGTAACGCAAATACAACTGACGATTAGACTAAATTCAATTTAAACTTGCAAAGAATAGCGAAATGGTGTAACGACTAGCAGATCGAGTTAAACATTAAAAAGTCTGTGTTCATGTCAGTAGCTAGAAAACAAAATGTTCTTGATTACAATTAACCAATCCACGGTTACATGCTTGAAATTGTCGATAAGTATAAATACCTAGGCCTAACATTGACATCATATCTACGATGGAATACCCAAATTGAAAATGTAATTTCCAAAGCTCTTAAAACACTGTGGTAGCTGCGACGCACTATGCTAAGTGCTACTCCTGATGTAAAGTGCCTCGCTTACAAAACCCTAGTCAGACCGATAATCGAATATGCTGAAGTAATATGCGATCCTCACACAGAAATTAATTGCCACAAGCCTGATGGCATTCAGTGACTCGCTTTATGGTTTATATTTAATAAATACCACCGAAACCATTCTTGAACAGATCTCTGCCAACAAGCCCAACTACCAATGCCTGAATCCAGAACGAGATATGAAAGAGTAAAAACTGTTTACCTCATTATCAACATTTATCTTAAAATAAATAAATCAGATTACTATGAGATAAAAACTAATGAAACATCAAGGCACCGTCATGGTAAGTTTATCCGATTACCGACTATAAATAATAGTTGTTTCAAGTTTTGTTATTTCCTTCGAAACTGTAAAGACTAGAACTCTCTTCCAGATTCTGCTGTTCGGTCGTCATCATTAGGTGAATTTCTATGCCGCTTAGAAAATTTCATTTATAGCATTAGCACTGGGAGATGAGGTCAGATTGCTGCTGCATAAGTTGGCTGTTGTTCTGATTTCTATTTGATGCATTATTGTTTTGTTTGTGTGTGTATTTCAGAGACAATCTTTTTGATTAACTAGTATGTAACTATGATTTTCATAATGTCCTGTATTAATTATTTTGCTTTCAGCTTCGTTTTGTTTTCAAATCTTGTTACAGCTTCTTAAGGAGGCTTACAGTATTAATAAATAAAAAAAAAGAAAGCTAAATGATGTGGAAACCAACGCCGCATCCGACAGAGGTGACCCGAGAGTGCAGAGCCACTAAGCAGACGAGGACCTTGACGAATGTCAAATTGCATGCGTGGGCTTGAACTGAACTACGTCCGGCACCGCGGACCCATGACCGGGCGGGAGTTTTCTATCAGCGCCAAAACCAGATTCGAGCTCCAGCTAACCAGATGCTCCACATCGCTTTCTCCGATGCAACATAATTTATCCTCTTATCAGTGGGGTAGGTACTGCATGTCAGGCTTTAGACTGAATACTTTTCGGATACGTAGACCATGGTCACTGTCACACCACTGTGTACGCGGACACAGGGAATATGCGCCTACTGGACCACCGGCAGCCGATTGAGTTGGGGTGCTTGATAATCACGGTTATCATTTACTTGACGACTGCCCTGCTCCACGCAATAATTTAGGTGCTATATTGTGCTGTTTTATTTCTGCATTATGTGTCGCAGGCTGATGGCACGCCACGGTGTGTTTTGGTTGTCGCTGCAGACTGCCTCGCCCATACAAAAATGTCCTATGGCCGGCTATAGAATTTTGGCCCGAATAGCTATAGACCTTTCCTATTTCTGTCTATATCTGTCTATACAGGCTGATATATTTTTCTATAGAGAGCTTAAGAGAATTGTATGGTTCCAAAGCTATAGCTTTAGTGGCATAGATTTTTCGATAGCTGGCAATAAGCACCTCTATGGATGCTTATAAACGTTCATGAAAGGCTATAGACGGACATAGCTCTTTCCATTGACGCCCATAAGACTTTTTTGTATGGGCGACAAGCCGGACTCGAAGCCCACGCTCCGGTAGTCGCCCACTATGCCGGCCTTCTTGCTCATTGCGTAGAAGGCGGACTTGGGGCTCCGAAGGAGATCTCCAGCGGCACCGATCTCCTCGATCTCACCGCATCTCTTGACCGCAAACTTGCAGCGGAGTAGCGTAGCCCCAGTCCGATGCAGTGACCCCATGCCTGGATCCGACCTGAACGCTAACTAGTCTCGCACATTCAAGGGGTGATTTAGACAAATGTGGACGTGAAAAATGCGCAGGAGTCTGAAAGATCTTGCTTAGGAATATACAGGTTCAGGTATGAGAAATAAAAGCAGATATTCGTTTTGTAAGTGGGTGGCTCCGCGTTTTACGGTAGCTCTTGTATCCCTCCGATGGGCGACAATTTTAGTTCACATTATTTTACAAGCCTGAACTCTTCAGAGCGCGTTAAATGTGTTGATTTGTTTATATAACCCATTTTCACAGGAATGAGGGAAAGAGGAACGTTTGTGAGCTTGAAAAAACATCAGTCTCGATGAGACAGTATCTGAACACGGGAGAAACAATAGAATTCTTATTGAGGGATATTGCAATTATTGTAGCGAGAGCTACATTACCCGACATCTCGCCGTTTTTCTTTGGCTGTCGGTCGCCAATACTGCGCATGCGTGAGGAGCCGAGTGACGTCAGAGCAGCGCAGCTGGACTACTAGCCAAGTCGATCATTCCTCAGGACTGCCGAGAAAATCTAATCATTCCCCCAACCCTTCGTAACATGCATCCCATATTCAACACTGAGAGGATCGAGAGAGAAGAGAGCAGGAGCACCAATCGGACGCTTCGATCCGATGGACAGCAATTCAGTTGCGTACTGGACACGGCAAGTGACAAGTCGGGTGCAGCGGTTGCCTCACTGGTCGACGGCCGCGGTGCCCCCGTATCGGCAGCCACCATTAGAAACCGCACCACGGAAATAGCTGAAGTTGCGATAACACTCGCTTGCGTTGGAACGGAAGCCAATTTTATGACTAGCGATAGCAAACGGCCATCTATAATTTCGAAACGGTAGGATCTCGACGGAAGGGTTCTGGGTTCTGGACAGTAGACGGCTAAATACAAAAATTAGCCTAATTTGGACTCCCGCACACGAGTACGTTCCCGGCAATGACGCGGCCCACGGGTTAGACCCAGCTCGCTGCCTCCGGGCAACTGTGGAGCCGTCCTACTTCAGGAACATGGTCAAACGTCTGCAAAATTATAAGGAGACTGCCGAAAATTATAGGCTACAGAGGAGACCGGCGCCACCACCGGATAAAAGTAAAAACAATAGGCAGGCAATCGCATGGCGGCGCCTCCAACTGGGAACTTCGTAAACCTGGTCGGGGCATATCGTGTTCAGAAAGATGAGAGACAAAACGACAAGTGCGAGCGCTGTGGGGCGAGAGTGACCCTTTTCCACAAACTGGGAATGAGCTAGCTCCCCAGGGGCTAAGGCAAATATAAATTGCAGAAAAACCTGGGAAACCCTGCTGCGGAGCGAGGTCCCTGCTCCACAGCAACAAGCAATCAAGAAGCAACCAGGAGTCAAAACCTGTTTGCCTGCTTCTAATCGAGGAGGTCCCGGCCCCCGTCACCCAGGCCTGCGTGCCGGGGACGGGGAGTAGGGGTCCTGTTTATCTGGTGAAAAATAAAGTTGGTATCATCATCATCCGGCGCGCCGTGTCGCTGCGCTCAACTGCGCATGCGCGGCAAGGGGAGGGAGGGTCGCGGTGTAGCATATATAATGGGCGATGGTGGTGCCGGGGGGGGGGGGAGGAAAGCAAATTACGTGGCGTGATTCACCTGTCCACTGATAAGTGACGCAGCTACTCCACCTTTCCTTCCGTCAAACTGTGAGGGGAAAAATTGAAGACATTTTGTTGTGAATCGCCCCAGTTCAGGGCAGTTTATTCGTGCGATTATTCTTCTACCACACGGATTGCACAGGGTCTCTACGTTCCTTATTCCCCCCACCCCGGGATTATTGCTTAGATGTCAGCATCAAGAGGCTCACCCGAACAGTGCCCGTACATGTCGCGTCCTTTTCCTGAACAACGCCATACACGTGCACGTCCCTCACTTGTAGGAACGCTCAGTGGAGTCGAACCCACGCCCCATCAGCCATGGCTAAGAGCAGGCGGGACGGCTCCATCGGAACCCATTACGCCCTGTGACCAACCTGGGCCTAAACAATCCGGTGGGTGGCAATGCGCTGAAGACCATCAGCCGCAGTTGAAAGGGGAGTTGTTCAACGGCGTTTCCTCTCACCACCTACCACTTCATGGTCACGATGAGCTCGTGGCCACGCTGTGGTGAGTGCTAGATGCCATAAAGCTATATATATAGGCGTGTGGTCCAGTGGTCCGGCATCCTTCTGGAATCTCGGTTCTACTCTTCATAACAGATCACTGCACGGGTTAGGGACAACTCGAAAACTGGCGGGGTGGGCAGGCCAGATATTGTGCTTTTGCTTCGTGCTGGGCCTGAGCACGGGCTCCAAGTCGCGGGCCGGGGTCCGTACAAGGAGTGGCTGCGTACGGCATTTCATTCATTATTGCAGCGCAAAATATACATGGGGCGTATCAGCTACGATGCGGATGAGGCAGAGCCATGGTTTGGGCTAAGAAAAAAAATTTACTCAATGCTTATTTACCTATCTATTTTCTGCTATAGTTGAATTTTACTCCGGCGAGAAAAAATATGATTAATGCAACCATTTTATGGCGGGGGAGGTGTGTCGAACTGAACGTATTGGAAAGCTAAGATGTCCGAAGTTTGAATCTTTCCTGTGGTATTAATGAACCACTACTACTATATTTTTCTTCACTCGGAGTGAGAGAAAGCTCATTATGTCTTCACAGTGTTAGGTTCAAGTAACAGTGTACGTGCGCGCCTGGGCGCCTTGAACAATAATAGTGTAAATATAAATGACACGATTTAGCAGTGTCAGGACAAATGCGAGTTAGGTCCGCTAGCACGTCACTTTCCGCTCCGGTTTTGGCTACGGGTCGAGTGACTGTTTTCAGCTTGAAGCGAAAGGCATAAAAAGGAAGGAGAAATCGTAAGGGGGGGGGGGGGGGGGGTCGTGTCAGTGCCATAACAATTGGGACACTTCAGTTCCGCCTTAACGGTATGACGAGATAGAGTTAATGAGTAAATGCCCGTGCATGCAGAATTCTTCGTTCTCTTCTTTGCATTCATAGCCGTAGTAGTTCTCACACAAGTCTTTCCAAAGCGTTGCAGCGGTTAAGGGATGCGCCACTGCCAAACAATGGCAGGCTCTGAACCCGGTGGCGCTCGCGCGACTGAAGTTTCTCTTTGCGAGCAAGCCATGTTGCTTCTCCAGCTTTCTCCAAAAAATAAGTTGACGTAAGGTGACGTGACCTAGGTCACCTTACGTCAACTTATTTTTTGCTCGCAATGGCGACGACGCCGGATTGTGTGGTTAACGGGGTCTTTAACGCTCTCAAGTTAAAAACTGGAGGTTACACTTACCGTCCACTGTAAGGTGTACAACGCGATAGCGTTAATTGGTAATGCCCGTACACGCGGACGTAATGAATCTTTTCCTTAAATTCATGGATCACTCGGAGTCCTCATACCAATGCTGCCGCAGTGGTGCTGCGTTTAAGCGATGCGCCACTCCCGGCTGGTGGCAGGTTCTGCCCCTGGCGGGCCTTTGAGACCCAGGCCACCCTTCCCGAGCAACCACTCACGAGTCAAGACCTATCGCTATTTGAACTGCCATCTGCCACGATCGGCAGTTTGGTTACAATCCAGTGGGCAGGTTGTGATGACCTCACAAAGCCACGTTCAAGGTCGCAAGGAGACCACACAGACATCTAAGTGGCTGAGTGAAAGACAATGTACTAGCGCACTTAAAATAATATATTACTCGTTGATATATCCCGACAAAGATGCATTGCATTTGTATATCCTTTTTTGCGCAAATAATCATCGCTTTCCCTACGATAACCGAAGAGTTGAAGTACTTTGCGATGCATTGAACTAGTGGTGGGAGCGTTAAATCACGCTGTCGGAGATAGTGTGGTATGTATTGGTTTTAATGCGACACAAAGCTGGCAAGGGTAGGGACAAAGGCTGCACAGTACCAGGACACACATCTTATTGTGTACGCACAATTTCTGAGACCGCAGACTACAGCGTAGACTCCGGCGCGCCGCAATGCTTTCGACAGGCGCGGTTATGTAACACGAACGCCCGGCACGTGTCCGAGGCTCAGCGTTGCACTGCAGTCTCTCCCACCGCTCCTCTTTGCTCGGCGACGAGGCTTTATGCATTATTTGCTCCTTTCGCTATCCACCTTGCGAGAATATCCACACTGACACGCCACCTGTTGATCCTGCCGTGAAACTGAACGCTGTGACAACCAGCGGCGCATCCGACAGGCGACCCGCCAGTTCCGAGCCAATAAGCAGAGGAGAACCATGACGGATGTCGCGGCGCTTGCGCATGCTGGAATAGAGAGAGTCCGGCAATGCGGACCCAGGACCGGGCGAGTACTTTCTATGCGCGGCAAAACAAGATCCAACCTCCGCCTATCAGATACGTCTTACTCCGTGCTTTCGACTGAAAATTGAAACGAAAAGCTTCACTACGCTATGTAAAGGAGTGTTCGGGTAGGCAGCGCAACCACCTTGAACGACCTCCAGTCCAACGATGGATAGCCGCGTATGACCATATATGGTACAGTTATGGTTTTGAAAACTTGACCCTTGACCTTGACTCATGACCTTTAGTTGACCTTTGATACTGGGTGACCTTTGGGTTCAACTTTCACCTTGAGAACGTCCGATGAGGTGATGTGAAGCTACGTGATGACATGCGATGGGGGTGTCGTCAGACCATGTGATACCATGCAGTAGCTAAGTGGTCATGTGTGTATGTTTAGACAAGGCTGTCGCGAGCGCGTAGCTGAGCTGCCATGGTCGAGCCTCAGACGCTTAGCAAGCGTGCTTGGTTTTTGCTCAATTCCAGTGTTAGTCAAGTTAGGTAAACGCCATTTTTATTTTTTTGGGGGGGGGGGGGGAGGGGTGGCTACACACGCCATGGCGACTGCCACACGCCGCTGCAGACGCGAATATATGGAAGGTGCGCCTGCCGACCACCATTTGCGCATTGAGTACGGGCACTTGATAAACACGTTTACCATTTTAGCGACAACTGCCCTGTCCCACGCAATAATTGAAGTTCCCTATTATGTTCTTCTTTTATTTGCTCATTATGTCGTGGGTTGATTTCACCCCACGGCATGTTCAGGGCGTTGCTGTCGAGTGCCTGGACGAGCCGCGCTCGAATCCCACGCTCTGGTCGTCCCCTACTATGCCGGCCTCCTTGCTCATGGCGTAGAAGGCGGACTTGGGGTTCCGCAGGAGATCTCCAGGGGCGCCAATCTCCTCGATCTTACCAGATCTCATTACCACAATCCTGCAACGAAGAAGAGTAGGCCCAATCAGGCGCAGTATCCCCGTATCTTGACGTGACCTGAACGCTATCGAGTGTCGCATATACAAGAGAAGATTTAGACAAATGTGGACGCAAAAAACGCGCGAGAGTCTGAGAAACCTTGCGTAGGAATATATAGGGTCAGGCGTGAGAAACAAACTCTGGAGTTAGTTTTTGTAAATGCGTAGCTTCGTTTTCATCGTAGCTCTTGTATCGCTCCGGTGAGGGATAAGTTTTGATTTCGCTGTGGCGGTGCTCCGAGGAGGCACAGAGAGACCTTGAGTCGTTGCCTAGCAACCGCCGCAGTTGCGCAGACGCCGCGCGCTCGCCGCGCCACCTGGCATGACGTCACAACATGCGCCTCGCTGCGGAGCCGCCCTCACGCGCTTAGCCGCAAACCAACATATTCGGCGGCGGCATATATGGGAGCCACTGAAACGCCGACACACTCACTGAATAAAAAAAAAAAACCTGTGTCGAAACTGGGAATCGAGCCAGGGCCTTTGGCGTTTGAGGCGGAGATGCTTCCACTCCGCCACGACGGCTCAGTTGAGGTTTAATCATGAACAAAGGTGCATCTAGTCAATGCACGGGTTTCATATATGTATTCTCCTGATCCAGAAGTCGCCGCGCTTTCGCTACGTATATCCTGGCCAAACAAAGCTAGGTCATCAGCAATTTTTTTTTCACGCTTGAACGCTTCAGAGCGCCTAAAATGCATTGCTATTTTTGTAAAGTAACCGATTCTGACAGGAACGAGTAAAAAGAATTATAATTGAGAGCTTAAAGACTCGCTGGACGGTTACTACTGTGTAAGGCGAGATTCAGCGATAGCTGTTTAGGCGTTTAGTTTTGGGGACATATTTTTGGAGCACTGGTGTAGTGGTCAGGTGATGCAGACCTGCACTGGCAGGCGGCTGTTCCAAACAGAGCCACCCGTAGGCATATGCGACCCAAGTTGACTGGCACAACCGGTGGGTGCGATGCGAAACCCAGGGACGTACGCCGAACAGCTATCGCTGTACAAAGTATATCACGATGTGGGTATATGAGGACATGAGAGGAATTGAAGAAGATTGCTATTTTTACTGTGCGATCCTGGGATGCTGCTTAGCAAAATCTAACTTTCTGAAAAGATTGCACCCAAGGAATTATAATTCGCGCCTAAGTGGCACAGGCGGACATAGTGGAAACAGCGAAATTTGTCATAGAAGAGGCAAACAGGCAGCCGTGGTGTCCTTCGCGAACCCCGGGAAACCTTAGCCCCGTGAATCCTAAAATTTGGACTCCGATCTTTCTGATATTTCAGGCTTTTCATACTGTGCAGCTCTGGTCCCGTCTGCGACGCAGATGGACCTCAGCAGTAATATCTCGTAACCTAAAACTGCCTAGTTCACTGCTAGCCAATGAGAAATTTATACAAATGTGTTTGCCAGTAAGTTGTGTCGAGAATATAGAAGTAGCTCAAATATGAAACGGAATGGTTAGTCCAGAATCGAGGGCCAGCATATTGTACTTAAAGGGCAATTGAAGAAGTTTTAGAAATCGATGAAATTGAAGAGGTCAGATGAGCCATGGAAGGCATGCGAAATTTCTCTCGGTTTTGGTGAATTCCGTGGGCCCTGATTATTCACAAGCACAAACAGAAACACAAAGTGCGGAAGCACTGCATCACAGGTCACCATTGCCATCCTCAGTGTTCCTATCATTTTTGTACGTTTTCAGTTGAGATTGTTTGGCACAGTTATAAGCAGTGGCAAAGCCTCAATGAAAGCATTGCCTGCCTGCGTTCATCTTTTCGTGCCCGGTAGTTGCGCTGTTCTCATAATGTTAAACCATCTAGCGCAAGCTTCACTTCGTCGAAACTATCTCCCTGCAGTGTTTTTTTCTTGCGATATGTAGCTGGCATCAGCTAATAACTGCTAACAACAGTCTCTCCCACCTCCATCTTGCCGCCTTCAAGTGCACCCTCTATCACCGCTGCACAAGGCGCCGTATACAGCCTCTTTAGTGACACCTGTACAGCTTTCTTGTGCCTCAGTCTATTCGCGCAGTTTACTTTCCCCGCATTATCATGGGGTGTCTGTACACCGAATGTTTCATTGAAAACTGCGTATGGGGATTTGAACAGAATCGATGCTCGGCACAGGTGTGGGTATGCTCGCCTGTTGGCGTCCAGGATGGTCTGCAGCCGGTGGGCCACGGTGAGCACGGTGCAGTGGGCGAAGTCGCGGCGAATGGTCTGTTGCACCAGGGCGTCCGTGTCCGGATCCACAGACGCCGTCGCCTCGTCAAGCACCAGAAGCTTGGTGTTGCGCAGCAGAGCACGGGCAAGACAGATCAGCTGGTGCTGGCCCACGCTGCAATGCAACGCTGAAGATTGTCTTCACCATGACGGAAAATTAGGGTGCAGCGCGTGATGTGGTCTGGATGATTTCAAAATAATTGCAACCACCGTATTGTTTGGGTGGCTACTAAAGAATGCTCCAACAGACTCGCAAGGATGGCGAAAATGTAGCTTCCATGTCATATAAAGCAGGGATGACGTAAATGGCATTCATTGGACTATCAGGAATGACAGGCCCATCTCTTGTATTAAAAATAAGCATTTTTACGATACATGTAGATTATACCTGTATGAGTGTTTTCTTGTGCACAGCAGAGAGGATAAATACGATGCGACAAAAATAGACAAATAAACTATCTTTTGGCCTGCTGTTTAGAGTGAGTAGTGGTTTGTACTTTACACTATGACTTGCAAAACCTTTGTTCTTCACATAGTTGACATAGATCTTCTGGATTAACCTGCTCTTTAGAGTGAATAGACGTCTGTAATTTGCAATATTACTCTTCAAGTAGTTGACAACTCTGGCAAAACAAACTAGCAAGCATGCTAGAAAAACAAGGGTTTTAGTTTCACGTATGGTATATTTCATAAGAGGGCGTGATTGAAGTATACAAAAGGGGAGAGCAAAGAAAATCACATTTTGAGAACTGCTGTGAATTATGCCCAAAAATCTGAACGTTGAAAAGTGGCATCCCTTGACCTAATGTTGAGCGACACGTTTGATTTGCCTCTTTAATCGACCCCCTCAGGTGCTTGCGCACAATTTAATGCGATGCGAACTCATAGCTTTTTTTTAGTATGCCGTACCAATTAGTGACTTATTTGTTTCAAGATATGTTAGCATCGTTCATTTCGTAAATAAGATGCTTTTTAATACCTCATAGCGAACGCAGTAAGCAATATTGCGCGAACGAGAGCGGAGTAGCACGCTGTCTGCCGTTTTTGTAGACTGTTACCGCCACCATAATAAAAACCTTTTTTTTGCAATTCCAAGTGCATTGTGTGTCTTTAAAACACAAACTGATTCCATGACGCTTTGTGCACTTACCTGACAAGTCCTGGCATTTTCATCAATTATGCCAATCTGTACGAAATTTTGCACACCCGTGCAGAAACTTTCCAGCAGGTACTCTGAGCTGGAAACGTAATCGCAACTTTTTCTGGAGGGCAAAATATTGTTTGACCTGCAAAATATTTGTTTTCGATGGAAGCAATCAATGGCGTATGAAGGGATTATACCAAACGTAAGCTGCTCGACAAACACCTGAGGTTCTGTCCATCCTCCTCGATGTGAAAGTGCAGCTTGTCTGCCTTGTTCTGGAAGAAGGCCTTCAGGTGCGCCTTATCCAGTGCCGCCCACACCTCGTCGTCCGTGTGCTCCCCCTTAGGGTCCAGGTTCAGCCGCAGTGAACCGCAGAATAACACCGGGTCCTGCAAGAACAGACCGCCAAGGTGCGACACAATGAACACTGCAGGGTGCGTAGTTGTCCAGAGGTCGTGCTTGTGAATGTTTCAAATGACACGCGTGAATGTGCTCACTCGGAAGAACTCGATTACCATTGCATCGTGGTATCGTAGCAACAGAAGAGGCGAGTAGATTGAAAGACATCTTGCAGTGTTGCACACAGTGTTACCGTATCGTGTATAATAGAGGTGTTGAAAGACGCCTTTTCTCATAGAGATGTCCTATTGCAATACCGGCACGTGTTAAGTATACAAGTATCATAGCGCTAAAAGGCAGTGGTTGTTAGGGAAGGATATATCCATGTCAGCATTCCTTAACACAAATTTTGAATATTGAATAAATGTAAGGTACTGGTATTTACATCTCGAAGGTAATGGTTCACTCTTCCGATAAGTAGCAATACCATTCTTTTATGGTGCTTCCATGGCTCGCATCGAGCAGTCAAGACTGCTATAGAAAACCAATGGGCAAAGCTTTTGACGATAGTAAAAATATTAATAGGAAAAGAACTGCAAGGCCGCCGCCGGGAGGTCTGCCGATATATTAATTGATATAGTGAAATCTCACAATATATGAAAAAATTGTGCCCATCGCCAGTTTTCCTTTCAAAAATGCTTTTGTCCAAAACTGTTCGGCATGATCGTTATTGCAACGTAACGTATCGTAATCGCTCACTGTTAGTTGACGCGTGCATTTGTCCTTTGGTGACGTATTTAGTTTCGTATAGTTGAATCAGTGTTAAATGTCACGGGCTTGCCCGCAAACCCACTAGCGGAGAGGTTCAGGCCAATCCAATCTACATAAACGCAGTTTAACTTAGCGCCATGGAGGGTTTATAGAGCACTGCCAATTGCGACTTCACAGCCGAAGACGCTGAACAGGCAGTGCACTACAAGGTCCAGGCGATCATTGTTTCCAACCACGGTGGACGGCAGATGGATGGAGTTCCCTCGACGATCGAAGCTCTGCCGGCGGTGGTGAAAGCGGTGCGGGAGCGTCTGGGGGTCTATCTGGACAGTGGTGTCCGTACAGGCACTCACGTCATAAACGCGCTTGCCCTTGGCGCAAAGAGAGCCTTTGTTGGCAGGCCTGCGCTTTGGGGACTGGCCTAAAACGGAACTGACGGCGTTAGAAAGATGCTGGACATCTTCGAGAAGGAAACTAACAGGGCTCATG
The DNA here is from genome assembly GCF_052857255.1 of Amblyomma americanum. NCBI lineage: Eukaryota > Metazoa > Arthropoda > Arachnida > Ixodida > Ixodidae > Amblyomma > Amblyomma americanum. The sequence continues at coordinate 38,672,853 of NC_135507.1, forward strand.
CATTTATGGGCCACTCATCAGTGTATACCTTGAGGCCACAAGGTGTGATTCGCCAAGAACGCTACCGTCTCTTGTGAAATCCTTCCAATTTTAACTATCGGCCTGATGCTCAGTCTCCCAAGATCATCATTATCTGAACAAGCAGTCGCAAATAAAATCTTGTTATCACCTCTTTCTTATGTGTTAAACTGAGGCTGCTAACTGCACCATTAAACCGTTTTAAATACAGCTGTGGAAACAAGCTCACATTGTTAGAGCGCATTAGGCATTAGGGAATGTCACTGTTATCCTTGACCGGTCTTCTTACAAGGAAAAAATGGAGGCCATGCTTCTGGACGAGACCACTTACTGCCGGATCCCGAAAGACCCTACTCCCAAAGTGCATACGTCTCTTCTAAAAATGCTAGGAGAGATCTTCAAGGGCATCCCTCCGTCTATGAAACGGCTTTATTATCAGTTGCTATGTACAAAAGGCTCAGCGCCCGCCATATACGGACTACCAAAGGTGCATAAACCAGGGATTCCCCTGCGCCCAATAGTGGATTTTAGAAAGTCTCCTTTATACTCGTTGCCACAGTACCTTCATGGCTTTCTCTCACCGCTGGTGGGCAAGACAGGCACAGACATCAAGAATTCATCCGACTTCATCAACAAGGTCAAAGAAGTCGCCCTAGAAGACACAGATGAGATCGTTTCTTTCGACGTCTGCTCGCTCTTTACAAGCGTGCCTGTTGATCTCGCAGTTGAGACATGTAAGCAACGTCTCGAGAATGACACCTCGTGGCAGGATCGGACACCGTTCGAAGCAGCGGAACTTTGCCAACTCTTGCAGTTCTGACTCACCAACACATATTTTACGTACAGCGGCAACTTCTACCAGCAGACCTTTGGCACAGCAATGGGGGCAGCCATCTCGGTCACAGCGGCTAACATCGCTATGGAAGCCATCAAGAGCAAAGCTTTGGCCACCTTCCAACCGCGACCAAAAGTATTTTTTAGGTATGTGGACGACTGCTTCTGCGTCATAGACCGGAAGCACACCCGCACTTTCCTCGATCACCTTAATACCATTGAGCCCTCAATCAACTTCACTGTTGAGGAAGAGACTGACGGCTGCCTTCCGTTCCTCGACACCGTGGTAACCCGTACTCCAACAGGTCTTAGTTTTCGCGTCTACCGGAAACCGACGCATTCCGGAAGGTACCTAAATTTCATTTCAGCACACCCTGTCAGTCATAAGCGGTCAGTGGTGGGATCTCTAATCAACCGTGCCAGGGAAGTATGCAGTGAAGACGCCGCCCTAATCCACGAAATGAAGACCGTGGAAAAAGATTTGAAAAGAAACGGCTACCCGCTTTCCTTCATTCGGAACACGCAAAGATTGGCTGTATCAAGTAAGCCTGCTGCCCGGGAAGACGAAAGTGCTAACGCACCGAAACGAGCCGCTATCCCGTATGTACCGGGGATCAGCGAGGCGCTGGCGCGGATGTTCCGCAAGCACGGCGTCCATGTTGCATATGTCCCAACAAGCAAGATAAGAAATGAGCTTGTAAACTTGAAAGACCAGCTCCCTCGTGACAGTTTTCCCGGCGTGGTTTACAAGATTGCCTGCGCCGACTGTTCATTAGTTTACATAGGGGAAACGAAAGACTTCAAGAGACACCTGAAAGAACATCAGTACGATGTACGAAAAGGAAAAGTGACAACAAACGCAATCGCGGAGCATGCACAAGAGACTGATCACGAAATTAACTGGGATGAAGCAGATATAGTGACAACAAAAAAGAATGTATCAGCCCGCCGAAATCTCGAGTCATTAATCATCCAGACTACGCGCAACACAATAAATAAGAATGACGGCACGTTGCACCCTATCTACGCGAAATGCCTCAGAACGATAGTAACCGCAACAAAAAGCCCGGGACGTCCAGCTGGTTGCTCATTGTGAAGAAGGGAGCCGTAGCGCTCCCGAAACGTCATTTTTTTTGTTGACCTTGGTCAGTGACCAGTGAACCTCATCAAGCGCATTAGGCGCCTTTAAATGGGGAGAACGCGTGATATATATCATTGATGGCGTGCAGTGACAATGTCGTTTGATATATTCGAGTGTGGTTGAGATCCATATGCACAGAAGAGTGGAGAGTTGGGCTTGTTGGTTTACGATCATGTTGGGAACAGCGCTAACACAGGACGGAGCAAGGACACAACACAGGCGCTTGAGTTGTGTTTTCGCTCTGTCCTGTGTTAGTGCTGTTTCTAAGATGCATAGGCAGGAAATTAACAAATGTTCAAGAGCACAAAAAGCAAGACATGTAATCGTATAGTACAAGGCACTCTCAGTCACCGGTTTCTTTCAATGCGAAAGCGTTAATAGTCCCATTAAGAGGAATACCGGCGGCGTGTGTTAGTCTATGTACTCGATGATACAGATAATCTTAGCGATGGAAATAACAATAGGGTGACGTCATCAAGCGGCTCTATTACACACACAGCAAACCGAGCATCGCCACCTAAAACAATTCTATACATATCCTTTTTCTATATTGATTCCCCAACACCCGACCTCTTTTTCCCAACATTCGTACCGACTTGTGACGCAACCGTGCTTCGTTCTGCTTTGCGAGTATAAGATTTCTCGGTGTCATACGATTTCTCGTTGCATATAGATTACAAATGGGATGCAACCAATCGTCGCACAGCGTTCCGGTGATGTCGTACTGGCGTGTGTGTGTGAGTAAGGGCCATGCATCCAGGAGCAGTAATGCTTTCGCATTCCCACGCGCAAGCAGTCATGCCTCTGCCAAATTTTTATTGTTCTTAAATTATGAAACCATACGATTTATTCTAAGGTCACGGCAGCGCAGTGCATTGTGCTTCAGGGTATCATCATGTCGTTATTCACTGGCGGGGACCATCCACAGACGGTTATTAATGAGCCAAATCACTTGACCCCAGTTTTGTTGACACCAGCTATAGACTTTACAAAAATATCATTTCGAACATCCTGTGTACAATAGCGGGATATTTCAATCCGACACAAAACGTCATCACGCTCTCACCTGAGGAATGATGGTGAGCTTGGAGCGCAGATCGTGCAGCCCGATACGCGATATTGCCACGTCGTCAATCATGATGTCCCCTTCAACCGCTTCCACGATGCGGAACATGGACAGCGTCAACGTCGACTTGCCCGACCCCGTGCGACCCACCAGCCCGACCTGGAGCGATGAAGGATAGGCATCACAGTCAACACTGTAACGCAGAACGGTAGCTCTGTTAGTGTTTTGCGCTATTCTGAAAAGCAGAGCTATACATGTGGCGTAAGCAACATCTCCCAACCGGAGCACCGACAGGCAAGAAAGGATTAGCAGCAGCGATTATTTTGCAAGTAAAAAAATGACGAGCAATGGCACGGCGAATCGTCACTTTCACCCTGTATAGTGGGCGCCTGAACAATTCTGGGGCCGATGAAATAGCAGACAGGACAGTTTTTCTTTTTAAAGCGAAATTTATTGCCCTAGGGCATCAATGATGGTTGAAGGTGTGATGAATGATCTAAATGAATGGAAAAAAGTTAGCTGATTTGATGAAGTCTAGTAGAGAACGATGGTACGGTCCCTGCGTCCAGGCAATGTATGAAGAAGGGTTGCTTGGTGAAAGACCTGCTACCATCAGGCGCCGGATCCTTGTAGGCTTGAGAGCTGGGCAGTCCCACAGTAAGTGATGAATGTCGGCCTCAATGTCCTCGTGTTTACATACCGGACACCCTGGCCGAGGAAACAATTCTCGGTACTGAGGCTACTTCCGAGTGATGTCTGGTGTGAGGGCAACCCCGACCCGGATCCTCCTAAGCGCAACCTCCTCCGCACGGGTAAGACCGCGGGTGAGGGTTACCGCACACGGAGGGATAAGGGGTACAATGAGATTGTTACCTACACTATAGATCCTGTAGAGAAATGTTGAGGAGTGCCACAAAATAAGCAACACAAAGGGAGCGGCGATGATGGCGCTCCCCCTTTTACTCTGAGCATTCTTTCCCGTGCGGCCACACGAGCCACGTTCGAGATCAGCGTTCGAGCGCTCTAGATATGTGAGCCAAGGACCGCAATTATATATACTTCAGTTTAGTTTAGTTTTTCTTTCGTGTTGACAATTTGGGTGTATTTATGAAACGCCCTTTAGGGACTGGGTCATTATGCACACGGTGGCACTTGGCAATTAACATGCCGAGTAACAGTAGCTTGCCGCACTGACGAAAATAATTTGCTTATATCTGCAACAGCACTGTTCGCAGGAAGAAAAATAACTTTACCACCGTAATATTGCGCGATGGATTGAGCGATGTGATGTCCTCAGTCTGGATAACGTGCCCGATTTAGTGCGGGTTATTTCTATAAGTTATTCTCAAATTCGCGAGGTTTTCCAAGCGATGCTAACGTTGTACCTGCCACCATATAAATTCCGACCTAAATAAGCACACCTTCAGAAGGGGCCAATGTACCGATACAGCGATTCGACTCGTAATTGTTAGTACTGCCCCAATCAGGAGACGCGTCAGTAGCCCTAGCAGCGGCACGCAGTGGGGGTTGGATAACATTTGTTATTCTCGCTTATCTGGTGCACTGATTGTCAGTCGTGCGCTGACGCACCCTTTCGACACTATTGAAGGTATACAGATCCCTTTGTCGCCATGAACAGCGTGGTACATATATTACATTGACAAAGAGCAGACTAGGAATTAAGTCGAAATTTGACTGTGTTTAGTCCGCGAACGTATACGTAGAATAGATTGAACGAATATTGCACGTATCGAATTTTCGCTATTTTCTCCTTAAAACATTGCTCACTACAACGTGCAGGTCTCTCAAAAAGCATGGTTCATGTAGTTGATTTAGATACACATATATGACACCATCAGTGTAGTCCTCGAGCGAAGTAACTTGGGTGGCCTCGTTTCGAGCCACAGCGTTTATGTCCCACAGGTTTACGACATGTCCGTCGAGGTAGGGCCAAATCCAACCTAAAAAAATTACTAAATTCGAATTTCTTCCGCTCCAGAACAAACAATAGCAGGAGTCGCCATACCGGGCCCCTCCAGAGCTTGCCATTTTCGTCTGGCCGTTCTCTACGTTGGCCACTCCCACCAGGACCTGATTGCGACACAGGACCGTTCTGTAGTCCGATTCAACTCAAAAACGAAGCGTCAAATGTACCTAACAGAAGTTCATCAAGCCTAATAGCGTCGACCAATTGCAATGCCATCACGGTTAATTCGTGGTTTATCCCGTGCCACACCGGCGCACCAAGTTATTAACAACAGATTAACCATGACGTCATGAAAATAGGTCGATACCATTGCCTCAACGACTTCCTCTGAAGGCTATTTGCCGCTTCGTTTTGTAGTGGCGGTTGTAATTCTATCCTTCTTTCCTTTTGATGACGTAATCATTCAGCGATGCAATGCCACGTGTTGATTGTGCTTAGGTGGCTCTAATTATTGCGCCATTACGGCAACAAAATCATCAGTCGTATGTCAGTGCTTGTGTCTCTCCGCTTGTTCAGACCTGTCTGTTTTGCGCAGTACCTTTTGCTGAGCAACAAACAGTAGACAGCAGCGCCTCTTCTGCTCAAGTGGGTGGTTCCGCCAGGAGCAATAAGTTAAAGGTGGTAGTTTTCGGTCAAGGTGCTATAGTAAGCCGACGGCGACGCAGTTGAAAAAAAAGTACCTTACATGAATCTACGATGTAAACACTATTGTTCTACTAGATGTGTCTTTGGTACATATATCTATACGCTGGCGTAATTACCTTCTCCGATGGCTGCACGTCCAGGTTGATATTGTGTAGCACGAAGTCCAGGTCCGGGCGGTAGCGAGTACTGAAGTTCACAAAGTTGATGGCTCCATGCTGTGGCCAGTCAGGGCTCGGCGCCGGACTGACACGCCAGGGGGCCTGCGCAAAAGAACACGATCGTAACGTCACTCCTGTGCTGGTTCAGCAGAGAAGGCCAAGGGCTTTTCTCTCAAATTCTGAACCTGAACAGACGCGGAAAAAACAAGAACAAACAAAATATTCTTCTCTGCCTACAAGCGAATCGAACTCTTCATTCTGTACTCTTGAAGGTGTGTCAGCGCAAACAGCGGAGTACAGGCGGGAGGAACAACGCAAGGAAGCACTGCTTGGCAGCCGCAGAGTTCTCGAAACGAGCCAAGAGATTAGCCCTCTCGCGAATGTGCCTCATCCGGCTATGTCGTTTGAGGAGGCGCTTTGAGAGGTAGGCGGAGCCCACGTAAATTCATCACTGTTGCTTCGTCCTTTTACAAAAGAGACAGAAATGCCCAAAATTCATTGGGAGTGTCCGCTGCAATCACCAAGCACCTCCGACATCTCATGGCTATCAGCTCATGAAATGGCGCCGTCAGATAAGCCACGGGACATGTCATCACTCAGATAACTTAAGACGCACGTGCCCCATTAAACACGTTGCACGTGGCCACAGACTATTTGACTTCACCAGAACAGAATATGACCCCCCTCACCCCCCGTGACAATAAGCGAACATCTGTTAAAGTTATGTACTTAATGGCATCGCGTACACACCCCTCATTTCCTCCTCCCTCCTGGCGAGGAATATCCGTTAGAGATTTTCCAGCGAACCATTCCTCAAACGCGTAGTAAATGAACAGGCGCATGGATTTGGCTGCACATTGCTGACCTCGGTGGGCGTTTTGGTGTACTCGTGAAGGCGCTCCACGGCGATGAGGGAGTTCTCGAGCTCTGCCATGAAGCGCACCAAGTAGTTCAGGGCGTCTGTCACCTGAGAAGTGCGTGAAGAGGACAGAAGAGGAAAGATAATTGAAGCGCCGCTGGTGGCAACGCTAAAGGCACACTACTTGCGCTCCGAGTCTCACACAGGACAGGAACGAAAGATGGGACCAAGTAAAGGTGCGGCTGCGCATTTCAACAACTCTCCCAAATGCTCCTCTTAGTTTTTACCCCAGTAGTGAATGTGGAATCCTCATCGTCGGTAATCGTACTACAGAACAAACACCTCCCTCAGTACCCTGCGACATGGGTTGTCTTGCGCTAACTGCGGTCATGAGGTAAATTAGTTCAGAGTAACGTCGGGCCTTGCAGCAACCGTTAAAGAGGGGACGCGGCTTCCAGCACAAACTTTGTTAATGTGTTAGGATTAAAACGCTTATACGAACGAAACCTCGGCGGCGCTCGTCTGTCTGTGACCAGCCTCAGAGAAAGGACGAAAAATTATTGTACGAATGGCCATTAGCGTTGACATACTGTATGTCGACCTGCGTTCTGAAAACACTGTCCGATTCGAGCGCACGAAAAACCGGCAAGCAACAAAACAGCAGAGATATAAACTATGCTCAAAAAATATTAGAGCGACAAAAGTTTACGGGGAAAAAACACTCAGAAAAAGAATACTCGCGTAACGCTGTACTGCGATGCGTTGTACTGTTTCCTCACAATGCAGTTATCAGTGTGCTGTTATTTCTATGCCGTGCTTATTCCTTCGCGCTCTTTTCACAATGCTGTTCGGTCGCTGTGCCGCATTTCGTGTGCAGCTTCGACGCATACTATTTTGCCTTTGTACCAACAGTCGAACACGTCGAGACGTCCTCAGCATTCGTCAACACCTTCAATAATCCATCGCGGAGAAATAGTCAATCGAATGTGAAAAGTGCATTAAGAAGACATGCAGGCAGTGTTCAATACACTCGTCCACGAGAATAGTTTCTATTCTTCAGTCCAGGCGGCAGAGGTCGAATTTTGATGTATGTGTAATGCAACACAAATCACGTGCAGAAATTTCAAAGCCCATGAAGGATTTTCAATGCTCACTGCAGGAGCTTATTGGTTTACATTTTGTTTATGGCAGCTCCACCATACTATATGTCTGTACCCACTAAGGCTGTTATACTTAGTGGCACAGGCAGGGGCATATTGGTTTACATTCTTTTTCTGGCTGCCCCACCATACTTTTTGTCTGTACCCACTATTGCCGCGTATCCCCTGTGGCTCTTCGGGACGCTAAAAGCCATAACTATTAACCATTCATTTTCCTCACAAATTTTAGAAAAACCCATGGGCAGACATGGGTATATCGATCTGCCATTTCTCAGACGGCATTAACACTAACCACTCCACGCGCTGTTCAAAGTAGGTCCGCAAGCAGGCGCCTTCGAAAGTGAATTCATTGAACACGTGTCGGTAGAGTCCTGACTCAGTGGGGACAGCGTGGAGTCCTGACTCTGGGGACCGCGTGCACCCAACACGCGCCAAGTATAGCTATCGCTGGCCATGTGCGGATCACCCGGAGTCAATGTGTTGCCACGTGATCGTGACAGTGGGTAACTTTACCAGGCGCTGCCTACCAAGCAGCCTTCCTCTAAGGACTTCTAGGAAAGCTAGGGAACTCAGACGCATCTGGCAAAAGAAATTGAGAGCTCTTATCTGGATACACTTCTTTCTCTGCAGTTCCTTGTCGACTGTCTTCATTTCTAATAGCCTGGAAATTATGTTATTACAAGAAATTATCTCCTCCTCCTACCAACAATGAAACTATAGACTGAGGACTCTTGAAAGGAAGGTACCGGAGCGCCCCCTACCTCATTCACACAGAGGTGTATTGTGCGGCACGTTCTGCATCAGAATGTCCTGACCGCAAAGCGACCGCTTCAAGTCGCATATTACAGATTCTGCTTGTCCATTTCATTCGACAGCGTCATACCGCTCCATCTTCACTACCTCACCTTGAGCGCATAGAGGAGCGTGAGGCCATAGGCAGCCGGCCCGAAGACGTCCCTGCCGTGCACCAGCAGGCAGGCAGTGAACAGGGACACGGCGGTGCCGAGGAAGTTGAGCCGCACCGTCAGCCACCGCTCGGCCGCCATCAGGTGGAAAGCGCTCGAGATCCAGCGCTCTAGCAGCGTGTCCGACAGTGCGATGAATGCACGCTGCACGGCGTACGCCCGGATGGTCTGCACGCCGGGCACCGTCTCCGCGATGCAGTTGAACACCGGGGAGCGGGAAACGGACTCCAGGCGCTGAAGCTGCCGGAACGTGCGCACGAACAGCTTCTGCGGTAGACGGCGCCAGGTGAGGATTTGCTGCAGAATTACTCACGCTAGCGGTTTAGGGACTTGAAGCTGTGGAATTTAGAATGAAAGTTCACAGGGAGACCGTGTACATAGAAATGACAAGCTTGGTAGTTGTTCCTGCAAAGCGCAAAGCAGTTAAAGGGTTGCCCAAACAGAAATTTCAATCTCATCGGACTGAGCTCCCTCGTATGAAAACCTAGGCAGTCAGTAGCGAATGGTGTATCAAAGACACTGTTGGCACACTTGTGATGATCAATTTTTATAGCGCAAGGGCAGCTGTGGCAAAAGAGCGCCATGGCACAAGGTATATTTTTCTTCTACTGCATTTGGGGTGAAAGACCAAATTTCCAAGCATTTCACCATAAATAAGTTCAGCAACAGACCAGGGGAAATATTTTATTCATGATCTTAGCGCTGGGTACCCGGCGGCACCGGGGATCGAACCCAGCACCTCCCGAATGCGAGGCGGATGTTCAGACCACTAGGTCACCGCTGCGGCGTTCGAACACTTGTGCCTAAGCTTTTTCTCCAAAGTAGCCACGCGCTTTTTGCAACCTGCTTTGGCACCACGTAAAAGATATCTGCTCCACTACTTAATTATTTGGGCTTAAAATTGGGATTTCATGAAGGCTCTGCTAATGGAATCCTACAATTAAAGTACCCTGCTTTGCGCACCCACCGCCGTGTAATGAAATTCGGCTACGCCACCATTCGGACACCAGAAATGAAAGTGTGTTGTGTGAGAAGAATATATAGGCCTTTAGAATTTGGCAGTCCGGCGTATTGCACATATAACGCAGCCGTTTGGTTATGTCGGCAGCTCCAACGACAACTTAGCTCTTGAGTAGCTTCGCAACGGCTGCCGGTTTAGGATTTTCCAATTTAGCAACGTTAAGTGCAGGGTACATTACCTGCACGATGAAGTAGATGACAGAGCAAGGAAGGACGGCCACCATAAAGGACGGTATATAGATAGTGATGAGCAGGAGAATGCCCAGGACGTCGGTCAGCATCTCAAGGAGGGAGTCCACGACAATTGCGATTTGCATGTCGGCCTGGTCCAAGTCCTTGCTGAACCTGCGCAGGTCGATAACGGTGGCAACCCTCATTAAGTGATCATCCCTTAACTGTTTACGTCACGAATTCTCCAGTGAGAGTAAAATCTTATTTAGTTTTCATATTTTGTTATAAACACACCAAGGTTTCAAGGAAACAATTAAAACCCTCGTAGATAATTTTTATTGAATTTTTGTGACGTCCTGAAATGTGCAGTAGCCCCCGAATGGAAACGAACATTCTCCGCATTCAATGACTTCACAGTAAATATAAATTAAAGACACCTTTCCTTTTGTTCTCTACAGTTTTCCGTAGACCGAAAATGCTAACGAGATTTTAAACTTCACTCCAAATTGTATTATTCGGTCTTGTGCTCAACATGGCTGCTGTCTTCAGTATTAAAGTTACCTGTCCATGTGACGCGAGAATCGCTTTCAGGCCCTCACAGTTAGAGCTGCGAGTTGTGAGAGTGTGCACAGTGAACAAATTGGTGGCAACAGCACAAAAAAAGAATAGGTCCTGGGCGGTTTGCTGGCTGTTTTTTGTCACGTTTTCTTCCGTATTTTTAGCACTGTTTCCACGAGAATAGCCGAAATACACTTGTTTTGAATCGTTCATGCCATAGGAAGCAACAATGTAAAAAAATCAAAGCATTCTTGCAATCAAGATACTCCGGAATGATCAAAAGGAAAACAGAATTGGAGGGGACACTGAAGGTCCGCCTTAAAGGTAGGACGCGATAGCGTTACTAGGTTAATATAGGCGGAATTGGCGTTTGTTCTTCTTATCCACTCTTGCGCCTTGTATCATCGAGTCAAGTTGTGATGAGGCGACAAGGTCAGGTGACCCTGGTAGCCCACATAAGTTGCTTCTCCTACGGGTGGCCACCTGGACAACTCTGCGTCAGTATTTTTCGCGCACAACGCGTCGACGCCGGATTTTCTGGGTAACAGTGCCTTTAACAATGTTGCGTTAAACCTATGCTGTCCCTACCTCTTCTAGTTTATAGTTTAACAGATGTAAGTGCATGTGAAAGAGCACCAGGTGGTCGAAATTTCCGGAGCTTTTCACTACGGTGTCCTTCATAGCCTTAGTCGCTTTGGGACGTTACACACTCATAATCCATAAGGCTTTAAGCCCTGCCGGCCCACCTGTTGAGCATGCGACCCAGAGGTGTGGTGTCGAAGAAGGACATGGGCGCGCGGACCAGGCGGGACAGCGTCTCGTCGTGCAGGCTACTGGAGGCCGCCAGTCCGCACAGGCCCAGGATCAGAGTGCCGAAGAAAATGCACGTGCCTGCGGGAACACAGAGGTGATTAATGCAGCTCTGAATGCTCAATCCAGGAAAAAAACAAGCGCTGCATAAACTGCCCCAAGTCCCAACAACCATAACAAAAGAAAAACTAAGGTCGATGCGGGTGTCAGTATACTGCTAGCTTTTGGTGTATAAAATGTCAGCGGCTTCAAAAAGCACAAAAAATCAGGGCAGCTTCCTGAAATAACAGGGTAACAAAAATTCCATCTTTGATGCTGTGGCTGACGTGTAGGAGTACAAGCGCAAATGTACCACGATCATCATGGTGGAACCCTCGGACCAAGGCAAACCCGCGTATTCGTCATCGCATCTCTTAATAAACTCCATAAATTATACCATACTGTAATCTAAGATAACGTGCAAAATAGAAGCGGTCCTAAAAAAAGACGAATCTGCTGCGCACTTCAAGGCAACCTTCCAAGCTACGTTTTTTTCTTTGTCCAGCATATCGAGAGGGCGTCTGACCACTTAATCGTAAAATTAATGTTTGGTGAAACGCGAAAACCACTGCGCGACACGTTTTTTTTTTGTCGGTCGCACTCAGATTTATTAGTGACAAATTTACACTTGCTAGTCACAGAAACAGTTTAGGTTATCGGCTAGTCCAGGATTTCCCATGCAGCAGAGAAACTCTATCACATCAAAACAGTCGCATTCATTTGATTTTTGCATTTTAGTTTGCATTTTAAGCCGCCACTTGTAGCACATTCTGCGGCTCTGTTGGTGCGCCCGACAGACAGTAACAAATAGGGAACAAAGATTTGCTTTTCAACCCGTAGCACCATCTCTAGCAGAGTTTTGTATCCGAAGCGAAAAACACATTTCACTTCTCGTGCTGTATGAAAACAACAGACAATATGTCTTCGTTTAATTGAGCATGAATACCTTTATTTTTCATAGCACGTACAGACAGACGATCGGGCATAAGTCAAATACTAAAAGTTGCCTCATGTAGCGGTAAACGCACAGGTATGTACGCCCCTCGTAAAGAGTGGAGTCCGAAGAGATTGCTTGGAGGTCTTGCTATGGAGCTTAATAAACATCGCTCTGGTTTTAGATCCGTCTTCGCACGCCTACGAACCATAGCAATAAACATATGTATACTAGCAGAGCTCCTGCACGCGGGTTGGAAGCAAACGTGCACCTAGGCCTCTTCACTTTTCACAAAAGATGCACATAGGCAAATGCACAGGTGTTCAAAGCAAAAATTATGTATGCCTTGCATTAGGTTAACTCGAGGTAAGCAGAATAGAGGCCTGGGCTAAAACGAATACGCCTATGTGGGAGTAAAAAGAGAGTAAGCTCTCCTCTGGCGCACTGCCTTTTATAAAAGGAGTGGGCTAGAGGACAGCTTACTCATCTTTTAACGCGACAGCATAAAAGGAGCCCGTGTAGCAGAAAAGCCGGTGTCGTCGCCGTCGGCGGCGTTCGCCGTAGGCGAAAAATGGCACAGTATATGTCACATCTCGGTGGACACCTGCACCGCGCTGTAAAGGAAGGGCTTTTCCTTCTCTTACGGGCGGCACGGGTGTCCAGGGAGAATTGTGAGACAGGCGTCATTTCCTTACCTTAAAACAAATTTTCATTTCATTTTCCTTGGCCCGGTTCGAGTCTCCACCGAGATATGCAAGACAGGCGTCCTTTCCTTAAATTGTCCAACGGGCCACGTGTCGCGCCGAACGGGCGATGGCGTTCCGTGTACTCCTCGGCAACGCTGCGACACGCTGTCACGTCTCACTCTTAAAGACGAAGCTAATGTCCTCCAAACTTTTTCTCGTTTCTGCACAGCGTTATGAAAACGAAAAAAAAAACCTGGAGGACGCTTAAGCTTCACCTTTAAGAGTGGAACGCGACAGCGTGTTGCCGCACTGCCAGGGAGTCCACGGAACGCCATCACCCGTTCGACGCGACTCCTTGCCCGTTAGACAAATCGCTGTCCTACGTACGGTGAAACGGACACGCGGAGCGTCAAACCACGTAGAAGCGCTGCCAGGCGCTGTGCCGAAACGCGCGGGACTCAAGTTGAAGTAGTAGTTCATCGGCACATCATTCTCGACAAACCCCCATGCCACGAATGCCAGCATAGCTTCCGCGCCGAACGAACGGGCAGCAGGCCGCAAGCTTCGTGGTTAACGCGCTTTGGATGTGCGCTGCGTTGTTCGCCGCTCACCGCGCTCACCGCGTGGTTCTTGCGTTCCCGCACGGCCCCACTGCGCCCGAACGAGACGAGCGGAATGCGCTGCCGTCGCGCGCTATCCATTGGGGCAGCGGCGTACAATGCGAGGAGGAGGGGGAGGTGGGATTTTTCGCTCACGGCCAACGCCGCCGACGACACCGGCTTTTCTGCGACACGGGGCACTTAACGCTGTCGCATTGAAAGCCCGCGGAAAGCTTTGCAAAAAAAAAAAAGCTGTGATCAAAGTGTGCAGTATGCTCACCCTGGCATATTCCGAGTAGCCCGTAAATGGTTAGCCTCCAACCGTTGGCGGCAGTCGTCGAGTTGGTGGCGCCCTCTTGAAGGACTTCCTCGCTCCAGTTGCTGATCCACACCGACGAGAGCAGCTTAGAAGTGGAAAGGGCACGTGATTTCAGGATGCATTTCCCCTCCCCAAAATCAATCTCAATAACTCGAACTTTCTGTTAATAAGAACTGACTATTTAGCCACGCCCGCGATAAAACATGTTAATATAAAAATTTAAAAATTGAAACTGAAAATTCGTTTTTAGGGAAACGAAATGGCGCAGTACCTGTCTCACACCTCGGCGGACAGCTAAACCGCGTCGTAAGGGAAGGGAAAAAGGAGGGACAGAGAGAAGAAAGGAAAGAAGAGGTGCTGTGGTGGTGGGCTCAAGAATAATGTCCATCACCTGGGGATATTTAAAGTGCATTGACATCCCACAGCACATCGGCGCTTTTGCGTTTCGCTTTCATCGAAACGCGGTTTCCCCTTACAGCAGACACGCCTCATCTCCACCTGTGTAGCGGCTACATCGTACTTTAGAGAAACGTGCAGATAATTTGCCCAGTAACGGCCGATTCAAGGCGGGAACCGTTAGTGAGAGCCCATCATGAGCTATCGTCTAAGTGAAGAACATTGAGGATTTTCCCACCGATCTGGATGGATCGGCGTCAAGGTGAGATAAGCCGAGCCAAGCCAAGCCAAGCCAAGACAAAAGAGAAGAGAGAAAAGGAGAAAGTAAAAGGTAAAAACAAAGAAGAGAATAAGAGAGAAAGAAGAGGCGAAGGAAGGAAAGAAAATGGCGGGACGCCAGCGTAGAGATAATAATGGTGAGAAGAGAAAAATTACTGGCTAAATTGGGCTGCGACATATATATATATATATATATATATATATATATATATATATATATATATATATATATATATATATATATATATATATATATATATATATATATATAACATGATGTCTCGTATGACGTTTCAGCTAAGCCTTAGACTGCTTTAGCCAGCATTCTTTTAAAAATTAACTTCAGTGTACCCAGTTTTTTCTTGCATCATATTTGCTAAGTGTCCACCGTAAAGAAGCAGTTTTGAGTGTCGTATCTGCAACTCACGTCGAACGCCCGGCACGCGCCGTAGCCCAAGAGAACCAGGGAAAACATGGCGTGCCCAAACCGGCTCAAGTAGTAACGGTAGATCTCGTAATCGACCTGCAGGAAACGCGGCATGTTGTCAGATTACGCTATGAGCTCTAAGAAGTAGTCAATGTGCTTTTTCATGCCTTCCATTAGGTTGAAAAAATTTCACGGCGACTGTATTTTCCCGGGCTAGTCGTAGCGTATGCAGTGCATTCTTTCTGTGGTTTGTTTAGTCTAATTTGTGCTGTTTTTTCAAATTATTGTGAACCATTCTTTTCTCGAGGAAAGCGCCCTAAATTTGTAGCATTTTATTTTCTGTGCTCTAACGCAATTTCTTACTTTATCGAATGGTATTTTCTGAAGCCATCAGCCGCAATCTTTTTTTTTGTCCTAAATCCATTGAAAGAGGTGCCTGTCGGGTTTAGCTAAAGTTATGGGTCATCCATTATTAGGCTACAGTTGATAAAACTGGCGAGTCATATCTGTTTAATGCGCGTGGCACTTCTCTGTTCGCTCGTTTCGTATTAGAGACACCTAGCATACCGGAGACCTACTAGCGGAGACGTCTACAGGTTTACCGGACGCCTCCTGCGCGCGCACAGTGGTCCTATGAAGCGTCGCACTTGCCACTACGCATGCGCAGCTCCTGTACCAAAAACGGGTATAGGTCTGTGCTAGCACGTCTCCGGTATGCTAGATCTGTCTATTTGCTACTGCGGAAGGCACCACGACTTCATGTGCTGGTGGGCACGGTGCCGACATCAACGCTCCGAATCGTCGTTATGGCGCTGCTAAAACAGTTCAGCGGAAGTAAAATATACAACAATGAAAAAGCGAGGAATTATCGGGTGCTGCTTCCAAAAGACGCAAACTCCCTTTAATTCCTGTAGCGTATTCTGAAGATCTATGCCCATGCAGTCCACAATGCGCAGAATCAGAGAAAGCCTCGCAAAGTACTGAAGAAAGCACGGAAGAGTGGAGACGGGGGCATTTAATATATGCATTCCATGCATCATAAAGAGGTTTATTCACAAACGACTAAATGGCCACTAATCATGATCATCATAACCACATCCAATGCAGAGCAAAGGTTTCTCTCATATTTCCAAATTACCGCTGTTGTGCCAGTTGCGGTCAGCCTATTCGTGGAAACTTCCAAATCTCTTCCGACCATCTGACATTTACAGTCCTGTGCTAAACTTGCCTTCTGTTTGAATCTACTCTGTTACCCTTAACGTACTATTCATTCGCCTTAGATGTCCTGCCCATGCCCTTTTCGTAATGTCAGCTAAGACAAAGTCAACGCCGTCACAGCGCTCACTTCTCGCGACATACCTTGCCGATGTGGAACCCTTCGTCTTCCACCAGTTGACCGGGTTTGGTATAACCCGGCCGGGCGCACTCCGGGTTCGGTCTTTTGGCCATGGTCACCGACAAAGACGACACGTCGCCCGACGTGACGTCGTAGGATCTGCGGCAAAGACCGCGCAGAAATTGAAGCCCGGACGTTGCGCCGTCACATGCCATGACATCGCTCAGCAAGTTTGAGCCTCCATAACAAACAAGTAGACGAAATGCACCAAGATAACCACAAGTGACATACAGTTACGTTTAGTCTTCTCACTACCAAAAGAACCAATCTTGTCGGTAATTACAATTGGGTGGCTTTGATGGGCTGAGGACGAGATGACATTTCAGTTTTCTAGTAGGTAATTTTGACTGTACGAACGTCAAGCACTCGTAATAAACAAAAGAAATGCACATATTTCCTAATATAAGTCCTTCATTTGTGTCAACTTAACGTTTACCACTTAAATATTTAAATTACAATTCACTATTTACATTTTCATTGTTAAGTCTCAAAGAGCCAGAATGCTCTTTTCGAGCCGTTTTCTTCACCAGCCGCTAAGAACACTGCTCCCGGTCGCGTGGAACAGGAATCACAACTCAAGCATGCGCAGCGGCAGGCTTTTTTTTTTTTATCCCTTCTCCAATCCTCTTCTCCGCCACGGCTGTTCACGGCGCAACCGCTTGAGGGCCCCGCCGCGGTGGCTCAGTGGTTAGGGCGCTCGACTACTGATCCGGAGTTCCCGGGTTCGAACCCGACCGCGGCGGCTGCGTTTTTATGGAGGAAAAACGCTACGGCGCCCGTGTGCTGTGCGATGTCAGTGCACGTTAAAGATCCCCAGGTGGTCGAAATTATTCCGGAGCCCTCCACTACGGCACTTCTTAATTCCTTTCTTCTTTCACTCCCTCCTTTATCCCTTCCTTTACGGCGTGGTTCAGGTGTCCAACGATATATGAGACAGATACTGCGCCATTTCCTTTCCCTAAAAAAAAAAAACCAACCGCTTGAGGGGCGCTACGGGCATGCAATGCATATTAGGTGCATTTTTTGCGATTGCGTCAATGATTTCGGCTGAACGAAATGCATGCGGCAGCAGACAGGTAGCGAGTCAGTCTCCAACTCTCACTCGTGATTGTCGAGAAATGAAGTTCCATTAATTGCACTTGTACAGTAGAAGTAGTAGCTGAAGGTTAATGGCATCGTAGGAACTCGACCCACAATACGCCGAACGCAAGGCGATATGGGTCAGTTATGATATGATGTGCGTCCCGGAATGGCACGTGAGTTATGAGAGACGCCATAGAGAAGGGCTTCGGATTAATTATTAATGCAAATGTAAATTAGTTTTTGGGGAAAGGAAATGGCGCAGTATCTGTCTCTTATATCGTTGGAGACCTGAAACGCGCCGTAAGGGAAGGGATAAAGGAGGGAGTAAGAGATGAAAGGAAGAAAGAGGTGCCGTAGTGGAGGGCTCCGGAATAATTTCGACCACCTGGGGATCTTTAACGTGCACTGACATCGCACAGCACACGGGCGCCTTCGCGTTTTTCCTCCATAAAAATTAATGCAAATGTAAATTAGTTTTTGGGGAAAGGAAATGGCGAAGTATCCGTCTCACATCACGGCGGACAACTGAACCGCGCCGTAAGGAAAGGGATAAATGAGGGTCTGAGAGAAGAAAGGAAGGAAGAGATGCCGTAGTGGAGGGCTCCAGAAGAATTTCGGCCACCTAGGAATCTCTAACGTGCAATGACATCGGGGGATTCTTCGGTGGGCGTTCGAAGCGAGCGGACGTGCTTTTCAGCTCTCTGCTCCTTCGGACGCTGGGCCTAAGGCTTCGCGGCGTTGCGGGGTCTCCCCATGGAGGCCACAGACACCGTGAACGAGCGAAGGCCTGTGTTTGGCGGTGACAATCAGCAACGCAGGGCAGGCCGCTCTCGCTCACGATCACGGAGACGAACGCCGTCCAGAGGAAGGTCGTCCAGCACCATTCGGCGAATGCAGGCCGAGATCGCTGATCTGCGGGACACGGTGAGGTGCCTGACGGCGGCGCTCATCACCACCTCGGAGAACCTTGAGTCCGTCATCGGGACCTTGGACGTGTCGCCGGCGGACCCACGCGTTCTAGCCTTGCGGGACGCCATGGCGCTCGCTCACCAGACGCAGAACTCCATGGCGGCTCCCTCCCCGCCATTTCTGGCCACCCCTGCGCTTCCTGCCGCCATTGCTGCTCCTGGGGAACCGGCTGTAATGCCCTCTCCCCCTGATGCTGCTGCTGCGGGCTCACCGCGGACACCTGCAGCCGAGGAGAGCATGTGCACCCCAATGGACGAGTCTGCTCTCCGGAAACGGCGACGCTCAACGGGGTCCGAGGAGGAGAGGGACTCGGAAACCAACAGGGACATCGCGGTGGCCAAGCGGGAAGCTCGAAGGCCCCCCACCGTCACTGTTCCCTCTCCCTCCACACTCGAAGGAGCAGGGCCTTCCCAGCAGGAGCCCCATGGAGCCCACCTCTAGCCTGCTGCTGATGCTGCTGCTGTTGCTGCGGGGGCGACGGCGTCCGGAAGAAAAACGGGTGCGACCTCACCAAATTCCGCCGCACGAGACCAGGCTGCGGCTGGGGCTTCGTCTGCTGGCACCGAGCGCGCCCAACTCCGCGGCGCGCCGCAGCAATGCCCCGCAGGCAGCGGCGACGCTGATGCTGGGGCCAGCCTGGTCCCGTGGAGCATTATCACTACCAAGGCGCAGCGGCGTCGGAGAGCTGCCCTGGAGCGAGCCGCGGCTGCCGTGGAGGTCCCGTCCAGCCTGGTGGGGACGGTGCTGTTTCGGCCGGCGAACCGGGGCACCGCCTTCACCAGGGAACAGGGCTGGGAGTTGGCCGAGGATATCGGATCCCGCCCGGGCGTCCTCGCCGTCCGGGTAAACATGCGGCGGAATGTGGTGGCAGTGGACGCGGGGAGCAGCGATGCTCTCCAGGCCCTGCTAGCCACGGCCGTCATCCGCGGCGTGCCGGTCTGCGCCAAGGAGCCTCCTCCTCGGAATCAAAGCTCCGGCCTGGTCTTCGGTGTGGACGGGCGCAGGACGGCGGAGGAGCTGCTAGCGGCGGCGGAGTCAACGGTACCGATGGTGTCGGCGTCTCTGTCGGGCAGCACACTCGCTCTCCGTTTTGCGGCGCCGACACCCCCGGCGTTCATCACCATATTCAAGCGCAGGCTCGCGGTCCGCCCCTGCCGTCCCCGGCCGCTCCAGTGTGCCAAGTGCGCCAGCCTGGGGCATGCCACTGAGGTGTGTCGTGCTCCTGCCCGATGCACGCGCTGCGGCGGGCCACACGAACCTGGTACCTGTGCGAGCAAGCCCCGCTGCATTAACTGCGGGGGGCGGCACGCAGCCATTGACCCAGCGTGCCCGCACTGGCAGCGAGAGCGTCACGTGGCCACTTTAATGGCCACATCCATGGCCCCGATGTCCAGGCGGGTTGTCCGAGCCGTCGTCCAGGCTGAGACAGCGGCCCCAGCCCAGCAACATCAGCAGACGCCGCGCGCTCTTTCTTATGCGCAGGTCGTCAGGGGAACACCCCAGCAGCAGCAGACACACAAGCAACGGCAGCGCCGGCAGCGGCAGCGGCGATCCGGTTGCCCGGCGTCCCGTACAGCGCGGCCCGAGCCTGCGGCCGCTTCTCACGGCCAGCCCCCTGACGCACGGGACGCGGAGATCGCGCGCCTAAAGCTGGCGTTGCACGCCCTCAGCGCACTTTTCCCGGAGGGCACCGATGGACACCGGGCTTGCTTAGAAGCAGCGGGTGCTCCCGCACAGATAAGCCAGCATGATGGCTAGCCGCCGGACTCCCTCCCGCATACCATCCATCCTGCAGTGGAACGTGCGCTCGCTTGCGGCGCGGTACGCCGAAATGCGAGTTCGCATCGCACAGGATTCGCCGGAAGTTATCGCGCTGCAGGAGACGTACGTACGTTCACATGACGGGGAGCCCCAGATGCGGCTACCTGGCTACATTGGCTACCACTCAGCCACCACGTGCGAGGAACCCACCTGTGCTGCAGTGCCCTGTTGTGTCACATCTCATCGCCCCGGGAAATCAAGGTGCGCGATATACGTGCGGCAGGACGTCCAGCACACCCTCGTCGGCTCGGCGGCGGCGACATCTGACGCCCAGGAGTGCGTGGTGGTGACAGTGCGCGTCGGTGGTGTTGACACGTCGGTGGCCAGTGTTTATGTGCGTCCAGCTGTCGCGTGGAACGCGCTGTGTTTTCGTGCTGTGTCTTCGTGCTGTGCCCCGCGCCAAATCATCTGTGGTGATTTTAACGCCCACCATAGTGCGTGGGGCAGTGCGCGCCACTCCGCGCGGGGAGACGACCTGCACGACGCAGCAACGCAGCTGGGACTCACCCCCTTGAACACCGGCGAGCCCACCTTTCGACGACGCGGAACAACCGGCTCCTGCATCGACGTTGCCTTCGCATCCAGAGGCATCGAGGCGACATGGCGCCGATCACCATCTCTCTGGGGCTCGGATCATTACTCCATCCTAATTGAACCCACTGCGATGGAGGCGCGACCCAAACGTGCCTACTCCATTACCAACTGGAGTGCGTTCAGGCGGGCGGTCGACGAGGCGGCGGCCACTGGCGCAGATTTCTTTTCAAGTCTAGTCCGAAGCGCTCTCGCAGCCACCCAACGAGCAGAGGTAAGGGCAGGGCAGCCCACACCTGATATGAAGCTGCTCAATCTGCGCGAGAAGAGAGATCGCGCAGAGCGACGGGCGCGACGGACTGACAGAGCCGCCGACTGGACTGTCTACAACCGCTTGGACGCAGCAGCGCGCCGCCACGCCAACAAGCTATACCGCCGGCAGTGGGCTTCACTATGCCAAAGGATGGAGGAAGATGTCAGCTCGCGGAGGCTGTTTGACACCCTGCGGCGCATCACCGAACCACAGGCAAACCGTCAACCGCTGGCCGCCCTCGCAATCTCCAGCGGGCTCAGCTTTGTAGAATTGGCAGAGCGGTTTGCCGATCGGTTCGCGCCGCCCAGCCCCGCAAACGCCGCTAACATAGCTGCTCCTGAGAGCCCCAGAAGTGACGCCAGTCCCTCGCCCGTTGCCTCGGAAGGTCCATGTGATGCGCCGTTCACCGCGCCGGAATTGAACAATGCGCTGCAGCGCTGCCGCCGCCGCTCGGCGCCCGGACCGGACGGGGTGACATACCAAATGCTGCGAAACCTGGATGCGCAGCAACGACAGATCCTCCTGCAGCAGATCAACCTGGTGTGGGAACGCGGGGAGCTACCGGAGGATTGGCGAACCGCGGTCGTTTGTCCCATCCGAAAGGCAGGGCGCCCACCTACGGAGCTGAGCGGATACCGGCCAGTGGCATTAACATCGGCGGCAGGTAAGCTCATGGAGCATATGGCGTTGCAGCGTCTGAACGAGCGGGCTGCGGAGACTGATTTGTTTGACGAGCGGCAGACGGGTTTCCGTGGGATGCGGTGCACGGCTGATTCCATATCGGACGTTGTTACAGCGCTGGAGCATGCCAGGGCGGCAGGCCAGGTTGCGCTGCTGCTGCTGCTGGACGTCTCGGGCGCTTTTGACAACGTTCACCGCGCACCAATTCTCGCGGTGCTTGAGGGGGCCGGTGTGAGCGGGCGCCTTTTGCGATACGTTCATGGCTTCCTGAGCGGGCGCACCATGCGCGTACGAGTAGGGGGTAAGCTCTCGAAGCCTCGCCCGGTCGACATGGGCGTGCCGCAGGGCTCTGTCTTATCACCATTTCTGTTTAATGTGGCCATGTCGGTGGTGCCGGCCTCCCTCCCCACGAGCGGGCGACACCATGTGTACATGTCCATATATGCAGACGACATAGCTCTGTGGTGCCGGGGACAACCGGGCGAGGCGTTCCGCGTGCGGGGGTGCCTTCAGGGAGCCCTGACCGCAATCGATGCCAGCTTGCGCGGCCTTGGTCTGTCGCTGAGCGCGAACAAATCGGTGGCCATGGCCTGCGTTTCGCGCTCGCGCGCGCACCTTGCGCCACTGTCACTGGACGGGACTCCGATTCCTTGGCGTAAATCGGTGCGGTACCTTGGCCTGGACATCGACTGGCGCCTTTCCTTCCGCCCCGCGGCGACCAAGGCCTGTCTGCAGATGAAGAGGATCACCGCCGCCGTGCACAAGCTCACCGCTCGAGGCCAGGGCATCTCCCAGCAAGCCGCGCTGCGTCTATACAATGCCGCAGCTTTGGGGGCGGTGCTCTATGCGCTGCCGCTCGTCACGGTGCGCAAGCCGTGCTGGAAGAAGCTCGAGCTTCAGCACCGCAAGTCCCTGCGCGTGTGCCTAGGCCTGCCCAAAAACTCGCAGTGCGCCGCAACGTTGGCCGAGGCAGGAGCGTGGCCCCTTGAGCTCCAAGCAGCGCGCAGGGCACTGAATCACATCGACCGGCTTCACCGCGCACCGGACGGCGGCTCGCTGCTGCAGCGTATGCGCTCGCACCCGCGCTCACGAATGGGCGCGGCGCTGCTCGAGTATGAGCAATTGACCCAAGGCCCACCCCCCTACGGCTCCTGCGCGCCCTGGCCTGCTGCCTCGGAGGTACAGCGAGAGATCGTCGGCATCGCGGGAAAGCGGAGCACACCCCTCTGCGCTGTGCAGCAGCTGGCCAGAGCCGTCATACACGAGGAGCTCCAGGACCATCTCCTCGTGTACACCGACGGCTCAGTGGCCCGCGACAGCTGCTCCCTTGCTGCGGCGGCCACCATCCCCGCCCTGCGACTGCACAGCCAGCAACACGCAACCTTCCTGGGCTCCTCCACCACGGCGGAGTTGATGGGGATCCGGCTCGGGCTGGACCTGCTGCTCACCCTCGGCCCTCCGCCGCCCAGGAGTGCTCTGCTGTGCGACTCCCGCGCCGCCCTCAGCCGTCTGCAATCTAACGGCCGCGGTACCCCACTAGTGCGGGAAATTCGCTCGCGCATCGAGCGCCTCGCGCAGAGAGGTTGTGCCGTGCGTGCACAGTGGGTGCCCGGTCACTGCGGCATCGCCGGCAACGAAGAAGCTGACGACCTCGCGACCGCTGCACACCAACTACCTGCCAGCGATCTGCCCCTTGCGCTGGAGGACGTGCGTGCGGCCATTCACGACCATCTCCGAAAGCAGCACCCCGACCCACGCATCGCGGGAGGTGAGCGCATCGACAGTGTCACCGGCTGTCGCGCACTTACACGGTCGCAACGTGCAATGATCCTCCGCGCGCGCATTGGCTGCGTGTGGCCCGGGGAACGACGGGTGCGTCACGGAATCGCGACGAGTGATGTGTGTGACGGATGCGGTGCAGTGGAAACACTAGAACATCTGCTCCTTCGCTGCTCCGCGTTCGCCGATGCTCGTCGCGATATGCTCGCGGCCTATAGGGCGCAGGGCATACTACCAGACTCCATCAAGACGCTCTTGTGGCCGCAGGGCAGTGCGCGCACTCGTGAGCGAACTTTGGTGAGCCTCTGTGCATTCCTCGAACACACGGGCTTGACGTCCCGTCTGTTCTCCGTCAGGTAGTTACACGCAGTGACCGAACGCTCCGCGAGTTCTACCTTGAACGATTAATAACTGGACGCCCCACTCCAGTTGTAACCTACACAGTGCTGTGCGCGTGTGTGATTTAATTCCTCTAAAATGAACTAATCACGCGCACAACCTGGACACATTACTTATTGTGTAAATAGTTTGTACATATTACTTCTCCCCCTGTCCTCTATTCCTGTCCCCTCACCTCTTTCATTTCATTTCTCCATTCTGCCTGCTGTCCTTTATTTCCGCTGCCCCAGCTCAGGTGCTTCAGTATCGATGGCAGATGCCGGGGCTAGCAAAAATCTTTTCCTTCCTTTTTACTCTTATTTAATAAAACCACTACCACCACCACCAATGACATCGCACAGCACAAGGGCGCCTTGGCGTTTCGCCTCCATCGAAACACGGCCGCCGCGGTCGGGTTCGAACCCGGCTCAGTAGACGAGCGCCTTAACCAGAGAGCCACCACGACGGGTTATTAATTTCGTCTAATTGTCGTTTTAACCCTGCACTGACATCGCACAGCTCATAGAATTTCCTGTGTTCCATCCCCATCAAAATGTAGCTGCTGGCGTTGGGATTTTGTCCGGTCGAATGCCGTAAACACTAAGCAGTAGGTAATTATTAATTATATTGAGCTTCAAAATACAAACTAACCAAATTACAGGAAGTCGGATAGTATATAATAACTTAAAAAGCATGTGTGTCCTTGAAAAAAAAAAAGGTTTTCTTTATACGGCACAAGGGGCTTACTTGAAGGTCCGTGTTAATTGGTTTGGTTGGTTTATGGGGATTTAACGTCCCAATGCGACTCAGGTTATGAGAGACGCCGTAGTGAAGGGCTCTGGAAATTTCGACCGCATGGGGTTCTTTATTAAAACGTGCACTGACATCGTACAGTACACGGGGGTCTAGAATTTCGCCTCCACCGAAATTCGACCGCCGCGACCGGGACCAAAACCGTGTCTTTCGGGCCAGCAGCCGAGCGCCATAACCACTCAGCCACCGCGACGGCTGGCCCGTGTTAATTGGAAAGAAAAATCCTGACTGTTGTGCCAGATATAGCAGCGCTTATAATGAAATAAAAACTAGTTTGCACCCCCTATAGACGCTAACGCTCACTTCTCGTCGTGCATGGTCCTCGGATGAGCCCTGGCCACGGTCATGTCCGCTGTGCCTTGTAGCTGGGACGTCGGTTGTGGTGAGCGGAGCGCGTTGAGCGCAAGCGCTTTGTCGAACAGGCGCTGGACGAACGGCGCCCGGTGCACCTCCTTGACGCGACCGTCTTGCAGTACGATCACCATGTTCGTGAGCGGGAGTACGGACAGCGTGTTGGTCGCCAGCACACGTGTCTGCACCGCAAGAAGAGGAGCCGTGTTGACCAAGGGTCGTACAGTCACGAGAAAAAAAGATTAGCACAATGACGTCATCGTAGCGGCGAAAATCGCACTATGCGGCTGGCGCGGCGACGAGCTCTGCGAACACACCTGGCACTTTTGTTACAGGCGTGTTCGTAACCGCAGCGCCGAGCGTCGCTTTCTGCTGCTCCGGTGGCACGTCACTAGTGCTAACCTTTTCTGCTCGCGACTTTACCTAAGTGGGGAACACAGCCCACGTAATACGTCGTTCTCTGCTAAACAGCACGAAACATTTGGGACAGAAACAACTGAAACACTTGAGAGCATTCACACTGAGACTTATTTCGCAACACAATAGGCAACGGAATACCACACGCATTGTGAGAAGAGATTTGAGAGAGATCATTTTAGACCATATCTACCAGGATCAATGCCCACTAAGAAATTTATTTTTGTATTACTACAGAGCGAAATATGCGAGCTGAAATAGCCGTTTGATCAATCTATTATGCACCGTCAGTTCTGTTGGACAGTGAGCATCCAGCGTTTCAGAAAATGTTTCTTGCTCCGGTTAGGCCAAAAGTAAGCAATAACCTTCAAATCGCGTCAGGCCAAACGTAGCTCTTTATTTCATCAATAGGAATGAGCGCTGACTTGCATCTTATGTTGTGCTGCCCTGTTCTTGGCTCATGTATTCCGATCCGGTAGTTTGCAAAGGTGCGATGCAACTCGTCTAACTGCTGACTCATCATGCCCGATTCACAAAAATACAACGCCGCACGTCCGAGGCGTGGTCTCGTTGCTGAATGTAGTCATGGCCACCTGTATTTTAAATGATTAGGCATCGGCTCTAAAGCGGCCGTTCAAGCAAAACCAATACCACCAGCGCTCCTTGCGAACGAAGTGTGAGGAGGTCAGGGGAGTGTTCACTACGCGTCAATGGGTGCGTGCTGCGCGTGCTGGTGGTTCACGCGAGCTTGTCTCTCTGCCGCGAGCGGGTTGTCTGCGATGCAAACGCCTCATCACGGCCAGCGGCAAAACTAGGCACGAGAAACTGGTGATCTCAGAGGCCTCGGCCAATGAACCAGGCGACAAACGAGTTTTCAGGATTTTTCGATGCGAGCGCCTCTTCGTGGCGAGCGCCCCATTCATCGCCCCACGCGTACTTCTGCCCATCGCGGGGAAGCGGCGCTCTCAGTCTTGAGGAAAAGGGCGACGGTCGGCATCCTTTGATAATGGCGCCAAAGACCAGGCATGGAATATATAGGAGGCTGTGATCTAGTCGACGTTTCTTTCCCCTAGGTATGCTTGATGCACTGATTAGTGATAATACTTGAATGCCATGAGACCACGGACAGCTGCGGCTAAAATGCTCCAAGCACAAGGTGAATGTTTTATATTTCTGCTGCTGAAGGACGTACTGCTAAGACGTCCCTAAAGAAAACCAAAAAAATTTTGTAGCATCGACAGAACTTTCTGCAGTAATGGGCAATCTCCTCTCGCAACGACACAGCCAGTTCAGTCGCAACATACAATTTCGCAATTCCGCAGAAAAATCTGGAGTAACGATAGGACGAAAAAAATGTATTTTCGGACCGGCTCTCTCGTTTTATTCAACTGGAGTGCCCGGTTTACTATTAGGGCGGCCTATTTCTTGTAATCAACACCGTGGCAATATAGACGGTGTTGTATATTTAATACATAGTATGAAAGTTATTGTGGGTTAATTTGTTCCAAGGCTAGAGCAAAGCAACGGGGCTATAAACAGCCCACTAAATGTTTCTGTGACATATCAAGGGCTTTATGACTGCGGAAGTGGCGACGTAATTTTAAAAATGGAATAGTTCAGAAGGTTTCGACAAGCTCCCCCGTAATAAACGATTGGCTGAAATCAACCTAAATCGGCACCTATACTGCGCACCGCATGATCCGCTGTTTTCACTGGATGAGGCGAAAACAATGGACCATCAAATGCGGATTTTTTTTAGTGCAA
This sequence comes from Amblyomma americanum, assembly GCF_052857255.1. Lineage (NCBI taxonomy): Eukaryota > Metazoa > Arthropoda > Arachnida > Ixodida > Ixodidae > Amblyomma > Amblyomma americanum. The sequence goes on from NC_135507.1 coordinate 38,700,220, forward strand.
CAAAAAATGTCCGAAATAGGCAAGATACGATACCTTCTTCCTGAGCAGTCCCCGCGGTCCTATGACGCCATGGAACAGGGCCGAGCCGACCTGGGCGTCGACGGCGCTCAGCGGGTCGTCCATAATGTATAGGTCCGCGTTCTGGTACACGGCCCTGCGGTTTCCATAACACCAAACCGCATAAGCAAGAAGTACGTAGTGGATTAAGTATGTGCTGCTGTCAGCTTCAAACATAAACGAGAACAACAGACAAATGTCATGCAGAGCCTGTCACTTTGCTCCAGAGGGTACTTGACCTAGAGTGCTTTCACTGGGCAACTCATGCCCAACACATGCCATTGGGCACCGATTCAAACTAAGCAGCAGCAGTTCACGGTGCTTGCTCAATTATTCAAACATATGACTTCCACACGGATAATACGAGAATGTTGCGTTAATTCCTTTTACGTAAGCGGTGGTGAGGTTTCGACGTTTGGTACATTAACAGAATCGCCGGTATGTGATATTTATGTATTCCTGTTAGAATTTATCAATCTTTGTGAGCGTCTTCAGAAGAAGAAACATTGGTAGTCACATCATCACCGTGCAAGCGGAAACATCCGGTGATTTATAGTTATGTTCTTCAACCATAAATGGTGGCTAGCCAGTCTGGGCGAGACGGGTGCTCAAAGATCTTGTGCAAGCTTCAACGAATTACACTTGGACGAAGGAAGTTCCCCACGCTATGACTTAGCGCAAATAGCAATTGTAATGATAATAGAAACTTAAATGTACACCTTGCTGGTTTCCTTAAGCCTTTGTATCTTTTTCTTTCTCCATCCCAGTCTTACTGTTTAGGCTCATGGCAAGATTGTCGACCGGTCACATATACTACCGTCACAGATTTAACTTCGATTTCTTATAGCTGTGGGTGAAAACGCTTACTGATGTACGAAAGCCCATAGTACACAGAAGTATCAACGTGGCCTACGTGGACGCGTCCGTTCCTCACCGGGCGAGGTTGATGCGCTGCTTCTGTCCCCCGCTGAGGTTGACACCCCTGAGGCCCACCTCGGTCTGGTCTCCGGCGGGCAGCTCGGCCAGGTCGGTCTGCAGCTGGCAGGACTGCACCACCCGCTCGTAGAAGCACGAGTGGTGCTGCCGCTTCAGAAGGATGTTCTGCCGAACCGTGGCGTTCTGTATCCACGCCTGCTGGGCCACGTACGCTACCTTGCCCTGGGAAGGGCACCGGAAGGTATAAAGCAAGCATGGCCGTCACTTCATATGAACATTCGCCTTAAATCCTCTTTAAAAACGTCAATACGTATATTTGCTGAATGCGCTGTATTGTTCCTTTTCGCTGTGGTTATTAAGTAAACCATCAGTTCAGTTCAGTCGAACTATCGTTAGGTAGGCCGAAGCGAACCCACACCCTCTCTTTTGCTTGTCTTCGTAACTCCCGCTGCAGCTGTTAATAATGAATAAAAATACACAGGGACATCTCATTAGATTGTGTTGGCAATGCGAAAACATTAGGCGATGTTGGTGCGCTTAGCGGAAATGACGTCACTTCTAGCACGGTGATGGCACACCCCTCCAGTCACTGGAAGCTTTCCAATTTGTTGGCACTACGATCCAGCCAATGGGCAAATAATGAGACCGATGATACGTTTTATTGCGCTAGCACTTATAGTGGCCATTCTCCGCATTTAGCCGTTGTGTGTTTGTCTGAAGCCTGCTTTGTGCCAAGCTGCCCACAAAGCCTGCCCACCTGGTCATCAGCATAATTATGATAAATCATTCGAGCGCACAGAAACGCTAGGACGAAGAGAGACACCCCGGCCTGCCCAGGTACATAGACTATAGATTACCTGGTAGGTTGTGATGACGTCCCCAATACATGCGAGTTTGGTTGCAGGTGGACGACAAACAATGCAAAACAATGGCGACACAGCGCTGGCGCACCCAATTCGGATTTAGCTTAAGAACGCGAATCGACAGTAATTTTTATCCCGATGAGGCTCTTAATGCCGCAAATTAAAATGATTCGGAGGAACTGCTGTAAGTTAACGAATCATAGTCGGTGGTGTTACGTCCTTCTGGTGACAACACCCTCTGTCGCGTGGAACGTATTGCTGATTTTTTGTTCATCATGACGGGAACGAAAAACGCTGATATCGCGGGCTATTTAAGCGCCACCGCAGAGCGCTGCGCCGCTCTTTTCTGCCCGCTTGACAACCTTCGGTGTCGCCGCTTGGTCGTCATTCGTCAAATAGCGCAGAAACGTAACAGCTGCTGGCAGCGGTGGGAACTCCTCCCCTTCTTTAGGAGGGCACCACGCAAATTGAACAAGTTCTCCGCTGTTGTACAAAATGCAGTGAAGAGCTCCCCTACAGTCCCAAGCCGACAATATTAAGTTCGTGAGTGCCACACCGTTGCTCCATATAACAAAGTCATGACGACAAGTTCGGCGCTGGTGAAATCCTGCTTCCGAGATTCGGTGTGGAGGAGTCCACAGACGAAGGCACCAGCGCATCGGCAGACCGTTCTGAGATCTGGCGGGAGGAGGCGGGAAGGGGTGGGGGGGTTGCAGCACGAGGATGAAAGCACCCACACAACAGTGACGACAGTGACAGTGGCAACAGTCACACACCAGTGTGACGACCTCCGTGCCGTTGAAGAGATGTGGACAGCACTGCCCAGGATTCAAGGTTTGCCTCGACGGTGTCCCTTGGAACCTTTGGCCGAAGCCACCGGTGACCCATTCTTGAAAGAGGCCGATGGTTGGGCAGGCGGGGAAACAAACAACAACCAAGTCCCACAGAAGCCACCGAGGTGTCTTAGATGTCAATTCTGTTCACCGAAACTGCCTCTGTTGGCCTCATTACACTGCCCAAAAAGTCTTCCTAAATGCAACCAGATTTTTACCCTAAAAATATTCGGGGCGAAAATTTGAAAACAGCGGTAAGCATGAATAATTGCATGATGATACTACAGTGATGCAGATGAGCCAAAGAAACAAGAACAGTAGATTGCGCACTTATGCGTGCGCCGACTTAAGAAGTCGGCGTTCGCATGAAGTTCACCCCCCTTATGCTTTACCACAAAAGCATAATCCTGGAGAGTTCGTTCTTTTGAGACAGTTGCTGGAGCCATGTGAACAGTCGATGATCAGTAATTTGAAAAAATTCAGAGCCAAAAAGATAACATTGAAGCTTCTCGGCAGCCCACACCAGGAAAGCGCATTATTTTTCAATAGTGCTGTAAGCGTCCTCCCTCCAAGTAAGCTTCCTGCTGGCAAACAAAATGGAGTGTTCTTCCCCCTTGTCGTTTTCTTGGCTTAGTATCACGCCCAGCCCTCTTTCGCTAGCATCACGTTGCACCAGGAAAGGCCTCGCGTAGTCTGGGGCGGCCAGCACAGGCCGAGTTATCAATGCCAGCTTCAGGGACTCAAACGCTTGACGCTTATGATAGTCCCACACAATGTTACTAAGCTCCTTTTTCTTGAGGGCACCGTTAGTGAACTCGCCTTTTCCGAGAACCGGGGAATGTACTAATGGTAGTAGTTCACCAGTCCGATAAATGACGTCAAACAGTTCTTGGTTGGAGGCAAAGGAAACTCGCTGATTGCCTGAATTTTAAGTTGCTGCGGCCGTCTTTCTCCCTGACCGACGACAAGACCTAGATGTTCTACTTCATTACGGCCGAATTTACACTTCGTAGCCTTAACCGTTAACCCTGCATCTTGCAAGCTGGAAAAGGCCTGCTGAAAATGTTGGGTGGGGTCCGCCCATGTGTAAAAATATTGCTATATCGTCCATGTAGAGCAGTGAAAAAAGCCTCTGTTCCAGCGAGAACCTTATTCATTAGTCTTGAAAATGCATACGAAGAATTTTTTTAAACCAAAACTTATAACATGTGGCTAGAAGACACCGAATCCCCTGACAAGATCGATGGCTGAAATGTACTTTGCCCTACTTAGTTTTTCGATGCAGGTTTCAATATTCGGGATTGGGTAGACTGTGGTTACGGCAACGACATTTAACTTCTGGTAGTCCACACAGGTACTCAGATCTTGCCGGGGCTCTCTACCAAAATCATAGGAGACATAATCACTTTCTCACTTTTCATTTACCTGCAGTTGAAGAATTTGATCTACAGCATCTTTTAAAAGGTTTTCTTATTGTGGGGAAAAGCGATATGATTTGCACTGAATTGGTGTCTGATAGGCCACTTCAATACCGTGCAGGAGTAGATTGGTGTTTCCGGAATAGTGGAAAACAGATTCGGGTATTTTTACATTAAGGCAGTCTGATCCACAAGTTGATTCCGACTAAGCTGTGTCGAATCAGTCGTAACAGCTAAGATTTCGCTGGCTCAACATTCCATCGGTTTTCCCCCAAGTCAGGAATATGAGCCTGAACTTCCTCTGTTTGATGCAGTGCTATGCTGACCACTTGTATCCTTTACAGGTACGCCTTTATTAAGTTGCAGTGATTGATGTGAACCTCTTTGCGTCGTCCAGGGAGTTTTACGACGTAGTTTGTCTGAGATAGTTTCTTCTGGATGGTTGCTGGCCCCTCCCACTGCACTTGCAATTTATCAGCCCTAGAGGACCGTAAGAGTAGCACCTTGTCTTATTCCTTGTACACTCGAAGGCGACTGTTTTTGTCGTAGTAAATTTCACCCCGAGCCCGAGCTTTCTCTAGATTTCCTTCTACAAGGTCTCGAGTTTTGTGGAGGCGGTTCAATAGTGAGAATTCAAACTCGGTTACCACGGAGTTCTCGGCTTCGCCTTCCGAGCCCTCACGCAGCAATCGCAAAAGGCGAACGAAGGTTTTTGCCAGAAACCAATTCCGCGGGCGTGAAACCCGTGCACTCGTGAGTGACGGTACGCAGAGCGAAAAACGTAGCCGGCAAAGCAAAGTCCCAATCTTTTTTCTGCTAGTGACATAAGGCCCTGAGGATACGTTTCATGACCGAAAGCGTTCTCTCCACGCTATTACTTTGTGGGTGCATTACCGAACAATGAACAATTTTGATGCCACACCTTTGAGAAAGGCCGCTTGTTAAAGCACTGGTAAAAATGCTACTAAGGTCACATTGAATCTCAGGTGGGAACCGGATCCGAGAGAAAATTGTGAGCAGACTGTCTAACTTCTCGACAGATGTGTGGTCTTTCATGAGCACGGCCCTGGGAAACTTGCTAGCAGGGCAGACAATGGTTAATAGATACCTATAACCAGTCATTGTGGTAGGTAGTGGACCTATGACGGCTATCACAGGCCTCCTGAATGGTTTAGTAATTACCAGCATGGGGTAAGGGGCGTTTTTCGTCGCTTGTCCCATCCTTCGATGGGTGTCACACGAACGAACAAACTCCTGAACGCCCTTGAAACAACCGGGCCAATAATACTCTGCCAATAGCCTGTACTTCGTTTTCGTGATTTATATGTGCCCAGACCATCCTTGTTAGCAAGCTCCAAGAGGTCACACGCCTGTACCTGTATGAAAATACCAGTTGGTCTACCTCATTCCCGCCTTTGTTCTTAAAGTGGCGATAAATAATGCCGTTCTTCAAATAAAACGAGATATTCGGTGCTACGTCTTTCCCCAGGCTATCTAGACAATTTCCTAACGTTGGGTTGGTGGCCTGTTCACTGGTAAGCGTGGACTTATCGACTTTTACCAGATCACGGAAGTTCGCGCTTTCCAGCGAAAACTGCGTGGTTACGTCCGCCTTTTCGAGCATATCCTCAGGAATCGCTTCTGCCGTTTTGTTATCTGGCTTATCAGCTTCTGCCCTCGTCGCGAGCGTTTGCGGCTCGGAACCGTTCGCTGTAGTCATGGAGCGAGTGACTACCAGAAAGGATTCATGTCAAGCGAGACGCCCGAGTCACCGAGCTGCCTTGCCGTTCTGTTTGAGAGAATGTATGAACAGCTGGGGCAATACCCCGTCGTACACTGATGCCTCAGCGTCTACTACAACAAAAGGCCCGTCTAATTTTACTCTGTCTAATGGCAAGCTGATTGTACGATCTTCCAGGCCCTGACGAACCCACACGCAGTCGGCTGTAAAACCATCTTGCTTCACTAGCTAGGAATGAACCAGGCCGTGCGTGGCTCCGGTGTCTCTCAAAGCCTTGGAAGACACTGTTTACTTCTATGTCGTACAGGTATGGCCTAAGCAGGTATTCCGCGTTATCCATGCACAAGTAAACCGGGGACACTCTAGGCACACGACAGCCTGAAGCCACATGACCCGGTTGGTGACATCTGTAGCAATGAAAAAGGTTTCTTGCTTCAAGGGACTTTGTTTTTAGCTTTTGCTTGTTTAAATACAACATTTCGTTTGAAGATGGAACATGAACTCTCTGCACTTTTATGCAACGGAAGAACCGTTCCTCGCTCGTGGCTTTGAACAAAGCTAAGCTTCTCGTTATCAAACGTTTTTTCATGTCTGGAGCAATGCAGATCTGCGTATTCAGCCGCCACGTGCACGTGTTTTACATCTGGCTTGTCCTGAATCCAATCCTTCAGGGTTTAAGGAATAGAACACAAAAAACTGCTTGAGTGCAGTCTGTGTTGGCACCTTTTCGTGGTCCTCATAAGAGTCTACACCACGGAGCCAACTCTCTAGAAATGCCAATAACTTGTGAGCGAACTCGGCATAGCTTTATTCTGGCTTTTTCCTTGCCTCTCATAACTTTACTCGAAAAACCTCAGGGGACAGTCTCAACTTTTTCTGTAGGCAGGTTTTTACGGATGAGTAGTCATCCGCATCCTCGGAATCTAACCTTGCCAGAACGTCGCCCACTTCCGCTGGCCGAAACTCAGAATCCGTTGTGGCCAGCTCGACCCCGCGAAGCTCCTATTTCTGCACACCCGCTCAAAATTTACTAAGTAGTGTCCTATGTCTCCCCCGACGCAGGACGGCTGCAAGTAGCTTTGCATCCCTACTGAAAAACTTATATAGGTTTGAATGGGTCAGCAAATAGGATTATGGCACATTTGGTTTGGCTTTACAGGATGGACGCCCCAAAGCAGTTCAGTCTATGAGGGACGCCGTAGTGGAGGGCTCCGGATAATTTCGACCGCCTGGGGTTCTTAACGAGCACTAACAACGCGCAGTACACGGATTTTTCATATTTTTCCTCCATCGCAGTGCTACCGTAGCGGGTGGGTTCGAACCCACGACTTGCATGCCCTGTGTGATGTAACTGCACGGTAATTGACCACGGGTAATCGAAGTTATACTAAGCCCTCCACTAAGAAGTCTCTCAAAGGCTTAATCACTTTGGAAACTTCATGCTATAATGTTGAACGAAATTTGCCATAATCCTATTTGTCGACCTGTTCAAACCTGTACACATTTTTCGATAGGGATGTCCAATGTTGTTGATATATCGTCCGCCATGGCTTCCTCCTCCTTCTTAACCTTTGGCTTAAGTACTTCTAGCTCAAGTTCTTCTTTCTTCCGTTTCCTGTGCACCTCGGTCCAAGATTATAAAATTTCGTCGCCGCCCGCGCGGCACTTTTCAATGACCGAGATCATCTCGGGCTTTCTCATGCCTTTTGTCACTTTAAGCCCAACTCTTCAGCTAAGAGCATTAATTCCAGCTACACAATCGCACCGAGATCCATCTTGCAAGGACCGAAATTTTTACGACGAAAAAAATCTGGCTGATTTCTACCCACTGCCCCTTCTTGTCAGTGACAGTCTGCTTTCATCCTTTGAGCTACTCGGTGAACAAAAGAGGCCTTTCAGGCACCGATAACCGCAGCGGAAGCCAGAGTCGCCGATCCCACCGCTACCACCAGGTGTTTACGTTTTTGCGCGATTTGACGAACGACGACCAAGCGGCGACACCGAAGGGGGTCAGGAGTGCCTTTATTCTATTTTGCAGCCGCGCAGAAAAGAGCGACGCAGCGCTCTTACGTGGCGCTTAAATAGCCTGCGATATCAGCGTTCTCATACGCGTCATGATGAACAAGAAATCAGCATTACGTTTTTGAAAACAGAGGGTGTTATCACCAGAAGGACGTAGCAGTGGCGTGCAGATCGGTTTGGATGAAGATAACGTGGTTGAGATGAAACCAAAATGGGTAAACGGTGGCTGATGTCTGAAAGTGTGCGAACGGGACCACTACAAATCAATTAGTGTTGACCAATGCAAAGGAACAAAATTTAAAGGGGGGCACTTTTTTAACCTAAACTGCGGTGAGGCGAAAGCCTTTAGCGCGGTGTTGCTTGTTGTGTCACTGATGTGTGGTTAAGATGTTCATTAAGTGCAGAATTGTTTATGAATCTTAAATGCTGAACGCAATAGGGGGCGTTTTGGAGGTATCCGTCTGATTCGACGCCTTCCTGCAAACACTCTCCAACTTCTTAGACAAGGAGAACAACGTAGGCGTTGGCAGGAAGTAGTGTAGTCGTAAAGCAGGATCGGCTGCGGAATTGAAGGGTGGTGGTTCGAATCCCATCGTGCACAAAGATTTTTTTTCGTATTGAATTGAAGAGCGTAATGGATGGACTCGAGCATAAGCCATTATAAAAGGCTTTCGCTTAAATAGAAGCCCGAAGAGGTGGGACAGAGCTTGAAAATAGGCGACGCATGGTTGGGGCCCCAACACATCAGGCATGAGCTCTCTAAAGAGCTTGAGTCCTTTATAAGTAAAATTCTGCTGCACTGAGTACTATTCGTCAGCATGCGTCTCATTGTATATTGCAACAGAGAAGTGTGCGCAAAGAACGATGACTCAACTCACCTTCGGTAACATTTTCTATTGCTTAAAAGCTAGGTCGGCATATTCCCAACCTTTGCAAAACGTAAATTTCGAGCTAACGCGGAGGCTTTCAAGAAAAATTGTTTGGGCGTCAACATATTGCTTGCTGGGCGGCCACATGCCCTGAGCGGTAACATGGCACACACGGTAGGTACACATAGCATTGAAGCGAGCAATATGGCGCAGCGCCCAGGTATAAATCACAGCTAACAGACTCTGTTCACCCAAAAGAGGGTGAAATAGTGAAAATCAACCCAAACACAAAACACGTCTTTCTTTAAGAAGAAACGTAGAATGTATGAACTCCCTTCGCGCCTCCAGGCTGAGCACCAACCTTTCGGTCGAGTGATCCCTTGACGCATCGCAGCTCGCCCAGGATGGCGGACAGGAAGGAGGTCTTGCCGCAGCCCACGTGGCCGACCACGGCCACCAGGTGTCCCTGGGGTATGTGCAGGTCCACGTCACGCAGCACCAACCGCTGCTCGCGGTGCCAGCTGAATGAGGCTTGGCGCATGGTCACCGCGTCGCCTTGTGGTCCGTACAAAAAGGTCATAGTGCCAGGTACCATCATTAGGTGTGCAAATAAAACGACATAAACATATGCAGAATACCAAGGTCACTAGTTTTAAATGCATCAACGTACTCACACGGAATCTAATACAGTCGAATCTTGTTATAACGAAACGGCTTATAAAAAAATAATGAAATTAACAAAAGAATGACGATCCCCCCTTGGTAGGTCGGCCAAAGCGGGCTATGACGAAGCTACGGCTGTAACGGAGTAAATGCAGGGCCCTTTCAACTTCGTTATAGCGAGGATTAACTGTATATGAGTTGCCATTTCCTCATGAACATACAGCGAAACATCATTTGAAAGGACATTACCTTAACGATGTTTTCCTACGAAAGAACCTATGGGAAATCTCCTAAGCAAGCGTTATCGTAACCAAAGCAAGGGAGCTTCAGTTTAATGAATTCCTGCTCACTGCAACTTTCAGTTCTGCGAGTACATTGTAAAACGTCATTTAAGGCACTGATCTCAGGTTCGATCGTACAGTTGCGAGCAGACTAAAGAGGAGCATGCTTAGACGTTGTGGCTCTACCCGTACTTACCAGGGAATATTTGAGTGGTATCTCACAGCTGCTCACCTAAGTGTCAAGTGTGGGCATTTGCAATATGGCAGCATACAGTCTTCTTTTCGTCGTATAACGCTATAGTAAAACAAACGTCGGAGCCTATTTCGATAATATTCTAGCAGCTAGTGCTAAGTATAATTTATTCAGATGTGCAAAAATTTTCCGCAGTGAAATCAGCTGCTGCTCCGAGACTACGCAGCTTCCAGGAATTTGGACCTCCACACTATTCCTCGTGAATGTGCGGATCGCCATGCCTGTCTTTGCATAGTTCAACAGTCGCCGTGCGTGCTGGCAGTGCACTTTCCATAGTCCCAGTCATAGCTACCCGAAAAAATCAGCAAGAAAGGCACTAATGTTCTCAAGTAAAATAAAAGCATTTGCAAGACATCGTGACTTGTGGAAGAAGAGGCGCCAAAGGCTTGAAAAAACCCGTACAGATTATGGAAGTGGCAATATTGCATGCCAAGCCCGGCAGAAAAATAATACAGCCGTCAAGCATGCTCGAAACATAAGTGTGTGTGTGTTGTTTTCGCATAATGTGAAGTAGGTGAATTTAGGAATCATTAGAATGCTTATAATTTGCTTTGAATTATCATTATCAGACACAGCCGCATTTGTACTGAATTTTCCTTTTAGCAAACATTTCCTCAATGTCCCTCGTAAGAGCAATGTTTCAGTGTAAACACATTAAGTAAGAACTTCAAAAGCGACCGCACGTAAAGGACCCTCTTCGGTACAAATGGAGGCATCATCCTAGAATTTAAGGACCTATAGCTGCTGTGTTCGGCTGCTGCTCCAAGACGTGGCTACCCTATTGGGAGTACGGAAAAAGGAACACGCAAGGCACGAAATGGGTCCCTTTCAAAATGCGCAGAACAAAGGCATTGAGTAAGCGGAACCTCGACAGAGGAACTTGACAGAGCTGAAGCACCGTGGTCAATTTTTCATTACTGTTAAGCTCTGGCGACTGTCTCAGAACCGCAAACATTTTCAAGAGAAAGAAAGCCTTGCCTTTTAATTCACATAGTACATCTGTTTCTTGCAACGGTTCTTGAAATTTCGTGCAAAACTGCACACTCCCTGTCAGGTCCATAATTTTCTTGCAGTAGCGATATAGGTTCAAAACAGCCTGCCATGAAGAAAGTGGCTCTATTTTCCAAGTTCTCAAGTAATGTACACTGTAACGCGAGCGGCCATAGACTCTGCGGTGGAAGAAACTTTGCATTTTGGTCCCCTCAACACAAACAGCTCTAACATTTCCAAGCACTGTCGAGATAACGCCAACGTAAATTTCTGCAGCAACACCGTTACATACCTTGGTCCGGTTCGCTGCCCACTTGCTTGGGGTCAACGTCCTCACTCTGCATGAACTCCTTGATGCGCCTCATGGCCACTTTGCACTGCACCATAGAACGTGAAACCATTTCCGTCGCTCTCGGAGACTAATCTGCAGCCCTACACGATTGTGGTTCTCAATTTGGCCACATGCGAAACATTAGCTAACCAAAAAGTAGCCTGCTTCACGAACTAGTTGAAAGCAGGGCGCGGGTGATAGTTTTCATAATCCATTTTCATTAACTGATCCGGTTCTCCGCAGCGACTTGTCAGAAAACGTACACTCGCCAAAGATGTAGAAAAAAACAGAATGGATTGACGTTTCGACGCCCGTACTGTTGTCTTGATCCCAGTGAAGCGAAGTACGAGAAGCCAGACATATATGGGCGATTTTTTAAAAATAGCGCAGGTATATATCTCTGGGAGATTGTCATGGGTCCGGTTAATCGTCTGTGCCGTCGTACGGGCGTAGAAATGTCAATCTCTTCTTTTTCTCCATATTTGGCGAGTGTGTGTTTTTTGATAAGTCGGTATGAATTTCCCTCGCCAGAGCGATTCTGTCGAACCCTGGACTTCAACCCGCAACGCATTACCTGTCACTGGTATTCTGTGCCCATGACAAGCGGCTGCAGTCGTACTAACCAAATTTACTATTGTACAACTAGCGGCAATATGAAAGGAAACACGGGAGCGTGCGATCTTTCCTCGTCGCAAGGGGCTGCCTCCAAGACCGGGCGAAAATCGGCGCAAAGGCGCATGCGCGCCAAGCACGAGCGGCTGCTCTTTCCACGCGTGCGCCTAGAGCCGCCCATTCTCCCGGCACTCGGTTCCAGCTCATCGCGACGTGCAGAGACGACTAACTCCAGTGTTCTCTTTCAAACTGCCGCTCCCTGTACATAGTAGGCTTCAGAGCAGGAACGTTACGAGGAAAACCTGTATCGGTGTCGCTACTAATAGAACCACTGAAGACTCCTCCTAAATAATAAAGGCAAAATGAATCAAAGCCCCTTTCAACCAACACTAGTAGCGACTAAATTTCAACTCGAAAAACAAAAGCGACCGAAAACGGTACTAGAAAATAGCGCGCAACAAGGGCCGCCATGCACAACAAGGTTATACACTGCTTAAAAAGTGGCAGAAGCATGGCTCAAGGAATGAAAGAAAGCGTTAAAATATAACAGATTACGGTCATCATCGCTACGTGCATTTAATCGCCGGCCTCTCTCGGTTAGGTTTTAATCGTTCGGTTTCCAGCGTACAGTCGCCACGGAAAAAGATTAGCAAAACGACGTCACCGGGGCGACAAAAATCGCACCGTTCAGCTGGCTCAGCGCCGGGCGTTGCGAGCACACCTGGCGCTTTTGTTATTGGCATGTTTGCAATCGCAACTCCGTGCGTTGCCTTCTGCTGCTCTAGTGACACTTCACAGTGCTCATCTTTTATTCGTCGCGACTGTACGCATATTTTGTTTCTGCACAAAAATGAGTAGCAAGAGTAAACATTTTCTGGACGGCTAATCCATGGAGAGAAGAAGAGTGAGAGACAAATCTAGTCAAACAAGTTTCTACCATACAAAATGCATCTGAAGCGTCAGTAATTTTGTAAGCAACAAGATAAAGTACTTAGCCCTATCGAAAAACAAAAAAATAAAATTTTCGGTTGTAACAACAGATTTTACTCTAGTTTGGGACCTGGAAGAGAAATTCTTTATGTAGCAACTAGATTTTCTGCAGTATTGAGCAGAATCCTATCGTAGCGACAGAGCCAGTTCTGCCGCAACAAGATGCAATTCCGCAAAACTACAGAAAATCTGTCGTAATAACGGAACGACAGAAATTTTTGTTGTATTTTGAGACCCGCTCTCGTATTTTCCGACTTAATTGTGGCGAAAATAGTAAGGTTAATTGTGACCTACGCACTGAAGAGTGATCCATCGCAATTTTGAAGTGGGATATCAATACAGATTGCCATTAGGTGGTTTATTCTTGCCCACTTATTAGTGGACTGTGTAACGGAAATGGTAATATAAACCTAGAGGTAGATGTTAACAGTTTTTATATTGTCACGGAGTTCTCACGGAGAGACGCTTCAACAGCTGGAGTCGGCAAGAGGAGACGGTAATGGCGGCCGATCCACGATAGCACGATCGCAACCTCATCGTCTTCGCGGACAGCTTGCGCCACCTGGCAACACTAGGTGGCATTATTCCCCCCTCCGAAAAAGAAGGGCATCGCAGTGGGGCCGCCAGCAGCGTAGGCGCGCTAAGGTTCGAGGAAAACGGAGCACACACAGAGTCACAACGGAGGGCCGCTAAGCCGTTATCGGGCATAGTACGGCTTAAGCCGCACAACGTGCACAATGTCAGAGCTGTTGGGCTGTCGACGTCTCGGTTGCGCGGCACCGTCGGGAACCACTTCATAGGTAACATCACTGATACGCCGTAGCACTTTATAGGGGCCAAAGTACCGGCAGAGTAGTTTCTCGGACAAGCCCTGGCGGCGGACAGGTGTCCACACCCAAACTTGTTCACCGGGATTGTAGTCGACCTGTCGGTGTCGAAGGTTGTAACGGCGCGCATCAGTGCCCTGCTGCTGGCAGATGTGTACGCGGGCAAGCTGACGGGCTTCTTCAGCGCGTTGGGCAATTTCATGAACATCGGGTGCGAGTTGGTCGTCATCGAGGCATGGTAGCATCGCGTCAAGCATGCTCTGGACTTCACGTCCATATACAAGACGAAAGGGAGTAAAGCGTGTAGTCTCCTGGAGGGCCGTGTTGTACGCAAATGTGACGTACGGTAGCACCTCATCCCAAGTTTTGTGCTGAACGTCTACGTACATTGACAGCATGTCCGCAATGGTCTTGTTTAAGCGTTCGGTTAGCCCATTGCTCTGCGGATGATAAGCTGTGGTCTTGCGATGGCTAGTGCAGCTCAACGTAAATATATGGTCGATTAGCGGCGCTGTAAACGCTGTGCCTCTGACGGTAATAACGCACGAAGGGGCTCCGTGCCGCAAGACGATGTTTTGCATGAAAAAGTCGGCGACCTCTGAAGCTGTGGCACAGGGTATCGCCTTGGTCTCGGCGTAGCGAGTCAAATAGTCAGTAGCGACTATGATCCACTTGTTTCCTGAGAGTGACAACGGAAAAGGACCGAGAAGGTCCATTCCTATTTGATCGAACGGAGAGCGGGGTGTAGTAACGGGCTTGAGAAAACCCGCCGGCTTAAGCGGTGGCGTCTTCCGGCGCTGGCATTCACGGCAGCTTTTTACGTACCTTTGGACATCGTCCGAGAGTCCGGGCCAGTAGTACATGTTGCGTATCCTGGCGAGCGTCCGGGAAAAACCCAGATGGCCTGAAGTGGGCTCGTCGTGGCATGCCAATAAAATGTCGGCGCGAAGATCGGCCGGAAGTACCAGAAGGTAAGCTCTTTCTTGGCCTCTCGAGTTCTTCTTGTATAAGATACCTTCGCGCAAACAGAAAGAGCCGAGACGTCGAGCGAAGTGTCGTGGTAGAGGCATGGCGTGACCTTCAAGGTTGTCAATCAGCGGTCGGAGGTCCGTGTCAGCCCGCTGCCGGGCTATTATGTCCGATGCATTAAGTATACCGAGGAAACCGCTCTCGTCGTCGATTTCGGGACCGGAAGAGTCGAGTGGTGCACGCGACAGCGTGTCGGCGTCTTTGTGTTTACGGCCCGACTTATATACGATGGTAATGTCGAATTCTTGGAGCCGTAAACTCCAGCGGGCCAATCGTCCAGACGGGTCTCGCAAATTAGCCAGCCAGCATAGGCAGTGGTGGTCGGTTACGACTTTGAATGCGCGGCCGTAAAGGTAAGGGCGAAATTTCATGGTGGCCCATACGACAGCAAGGCATTCCTTCTCTGACGTAGAGTAATTGCGTTCGGCGCGGGAGAGAGTACGGCTAGCATAGGCTATAACTCTCTCAATGCCCTCTTGGTGTTGGACAAGGACAGCTCCAAGACCGATATTGCTGGCGTCGGTGTGGATCTCGGTGTCGGCCTCTTCGTCGAAGTGTGCAAGAACGGGAGAGGTCTGAAGGCGTTGGCGGAGCGAAGAGAAAGCCGTCTCTTGGTCTATTGTCCAAACGAAGGAGGTGTTGCTCCTGGTGAGGCGCGTCAACGGCTCTGCAATCTTTGCGAAGTCCGCAATAAACCGTCGGTAATATGCACAGAGACCCAGAAAACGCTGGACAGCTTTCTTGTCAGTCGGAGTAGGAAAATTGGCGACGGCGGCTGTCTTGTCGGGGTCGGGTCGAACTCCGTCAGCGCTCACAACGTGACCGAGGAACCTGAGCTCTGTGTAACCGAAGTGGCACTTCTGGGGCTTCAGCGTAAGGTCAGCGGAATGGAGGGCTCTGAGGACAGTTCGCAGGCGCACGAGATGCTGTTCAAAAGTTTCTGAAAAAACGACAACGTCGTCCAGGTATACAAGACAACTTTGCCACTTGAGGCCGGTGAGGACAGTGTCCATCATCCGTTGAAACGTCGCTGGCGCAGAGCACAAGCCAAAAGGCAGCACTTTGAATTCATAGAGGCCATCTGGTGTAACGAAGGCAGTTTTTTCGCGGTCCCGTTCGTCCACTTCAATTTGCCAATAACCGCTCTTCAGGTCAATGGATGAAAAGTACTTAGCACGCCGTAATCTGTCCAGGGAGTCATCAATGCGGGGCAACGGGTAGACGTCCTTTTTAGTCACATTGTTTAATTTACGGTAGTCCACGCAGAATCGAAGTGTTCCATCCTTCTTTTTAACAAGGACAACAGGCGAAGACCACGGGCTTTGGGAAGGTTGAACTACACCGTCGTCAATCATCTCCTGAACTTGCTTTTGGATTACTTCCCGTTCTTTGGCGGAAACACGATAAGGCTGCTGGCGGATAGGGCGAGCGTCGTCATACGTAATGATCCGGTGTTGCGTTAGGGGCGTTTGACGAACTTTCGACGAAGAAGCGAAACACTGTTTATACTCCAATAGCAAGTGCTCTAAGGCCAGGCGCTTTCCTTCGGGGAGGTTGCAGTTGATGTCGACATTAGGAACAGATTGGTCGTCAGTAGCGCGCGATGATTGGTCGTCAGGGGCCGCTGCCGCGAACGCAAAGCAGACCGGAACATCCACAACCGCTTCAGCGGTAGCGATCGCAGTTCCAGAGAAAAGGTGCCGGTGCTCTGGAGAAAAATTTGTAACAAGGATCGCAGACCGGCCAGCGCGAATTGTTAGTAAGCTTCGAGCGGCGCAGATGCCTTGAGTCAGGAGGAGCGAATGATTAGCCTCGGCGACTGCTTCAGCGTCGTGCAACTCAGCACAGGCGACTTCAATCAAAACACTGCTACGGGGCGGAAGTGTGACGCTGTCGGCGAAAACGCGAAGTGCGGCACTGCGTTGGCAGGAGTTGTCGAGTTCGGCGGCTTGCTCTGTGGAAAACATGACGATTCGGTTGCGCAGATCGATAATTGCTCCATACTCCCGCAGAAAGTCGATGCCGAGGATTAGGTCCCGAGAACACTCGCCCAGGACAATGCAGCTGACGACGAACGTGGACTTGCTGATCTGAACGCGAGCAGTGCACATACCCTTGGGCGTAACCAGATGACCGCCGGCAGTTCGAAGGTGCGCGCCAGGCCAAGGGGTAATCACTTTTTTCAGAATGGTCGCCAGTTGTCCACTTAAGATCGAATAATCTGCCCCGGTATCAACTAATGCGCTTACTCTGCGACCATCGATAAGAACGGGTATTTCTAAAGAAACGCGGTTTTTTAACTCTGGTGATGGCGTCGGCGGGTTTTTGTCGGATTGTAGCGGCGACGACGGGAGGTCTTCAGCACAGCGCCCCCCAGCGACCTCGCCCCCGAAGGTCGCGGGTTTCAGTTTTCCCGACGAGGACTTGGCGATCGGCCCGGTGCCGCTCGCGAGAAGCCGGGAGGTGTCGGGGAAGAGCGCCTCGGTGAGGGTGAGCGCGACTGCCGCTGCGCTCGGGATGGATTGCGCTGGTCCGCAAGGAATTCTTCGATTTCAGGGGGTCGTTCACCTTGACGGGGTCTCGGTGAGTCGGTGCGGAAGCCTTGGATGCCGATGCGTCGGTAATAACAATTTCGATAAAGATGACCTGGCTCTCCGCAGTGAAAACAGAGCGGTCGTCGGTTAGGTGTACGCCAAACGTCGGCCTTTCGGAGGGGTGCTCGACGATCCTCGAAGTACTGCACCGGTTGCACAGATGGCCGCGGGGCTTGAGGCGTGGCGTGAATTGGTGGCGGCGAAGCGGGAGCCGGACGCCTTGCAACTTCGGCGTACGTCGGACGGTGGTAGTCCCCAGGCAGAGGTGGTACGTCGACCACAGGAACAGGGCCCCGGAACGCCTGTTGCACCTCCTCTTGTACAAGAGCGGAGATGGAACCGAGCGCAGGCTGCGACGGGCTACAAAATTTGTGAAGCTCCTCACGCACGATTGTGCGAATAAGTTCCCGCAAATCATCAGGATGCTGTCCGATGGTGGCAAACGATGATGTGACTGCAGCAGCATGCACGGGCCGGTCGTAACTGGCGCAACGCTGTTGCAGGACCTTCTCCATCGTTGTGGCTTCCGAAAGAAATGCAGCAACTGTAGATGGTGGGCTGCGCACGAGGCCTGCGAACAGCTGCTCTTTTACGCCTCTCATTAAGTGCCGAAGTTTCTTCTCTTCAGGCATGGCAGGATCAGCTCTCCTGAAGAGCCGCGTCATGTCCTCGACGTACATTTGTACGCTTTCGTTCGGTAGCTGGACGCGGGACTGGATTGCCCGCTCCGCTCTTTCGCGGCGATCCGCGCTGGTGTAGGCCTCCAGCAGGCGACGGCGAAACTCTCGCCAGGAAGTTAGAACTTCCTCACGGTTCTCAAACCACGTGCGGGCGCCATCCTCTAGGCTAAAGTAGACGTTTCTTAGTTTCGCGGCGTCGTCCCACTGGTTATAAGCAGCCACACGCTCGAAGTGAAGGAACCAGTCCTCCACGTCTTCGAAAAGGTCCCCGTGGAAAGCCTTGGGAACCCGCGGGGTCTGCAAGGTATAGTGGGCAGGTGTAGCACCGGCAGCTTGCGTGAGAATACCGGTGGCTGGCATCATGACTGTCGCGAGTGGTCCAAGCTCCGGTGAAAGTCCCTGCAGCCTCCGGCTGAAGCGGTGTACCGGGGTGTCAATCGGCGCAGGGCTGGCGGCACGGCTCCCTGGAGGGGTTTCTTGCATGGGATACTCGTACCCAGCAGGCTCCACCAAATTGTCACGGAGTTCTCACGGAGAGACGCTTCAACAGCTGGAGTCGGCAAGAGGAGACGGTAATGGCGGCCGATCCACGATAGCACGATCGCAACCTCATCGTCTTCGCGGACAGCTTGCGCCACCTGGCAACACTAGGTGGCAATATCAAGCCTTGTCAAGGAGATGTCTCATGCATGTTCGAGTAGTTGATTTCGCAGGCAATAAAATCTCTAATGAGCTTAGCACCCTTTATCTATTCCTGTTGATGAAGTCTCAAAACCTGTTTTGTCGCCATTATATGCTTAACCTGATATGGCGCACATTTATCTATCACCGAGAGTTATGCTATAATATAAAATTATTTTATACATTACTCGAGCAGTTCTGGTTTAGTTTTTTTTCACTAATGTTGTAATATGCTGCCTCCTATCTGATTATGTTTACCCTCACATGTTAAATTTTAGCCGCCGCGGTGCCTGAGTGGTTATGGCATTCGGCTGGTGACCCGAAATACGGGCATTCGCTCCCGGCGGCGGAGGTCGAATTTCGGTGGAGGCGAAATTCTAGAGGCCCATCTACTGTGCGATGTCAGTGCACGTTAAAAAGCCCCAGATGATCGAAATTTCTGGAGCCCTTCACTATAGCGTCTGTCATATCCTCGGTTGCTTTGGGACGTTAAATTCCATAACCACATAAACAAAAAGCAATAGTCCTGTACTGTGAAGCCACTTTAATTATTTAATTGTGTTCATGTTGTTCGACTTTCGATGGAGGCGAAATTTAGAGGCCGGTGTACTGTGCGATGTCAGTGCACGGTAAAAAACTCCAGGTGGTCGAAATTTCGGGAGCCCTTCACTACGGCGTCTTAGCCAGGGTCGCTTTGGGACGTTAAACGCCCACAAACTAAACTATCTTAACGAAGAAGAGTGAACATAGATCACTACAAACTTAAGCGTAAATGATCGAGTGGAACGGCTATTTCGTAGACATTAGCAGGGCGGCTATAAGCCACATCGGCTATCTTCGGCCTACGCCATTCCAGTTCAAATGCAGCGTACATAAGCGCGGTACGCGAACCGCCCACATGACACTTAATTGGGAAGCTACGGTGTATAAGCTTTTGAACAGTCGCGTATAGAAGCTCTGGCGAAATCACACTGCCGGTAAGTTTCGACTCACCACCACTGCCCCCACGATGAGGTCCGGAATGAGGAGGAGGGAAAAGCGCAGCGTGTTGAACAGCGCCAGCGACACGAACGCCGTGACGGGGTCCAGTCTGTGGCTGCCCACCATCAGGAAAGTCATGAACGTCACCAGCGACACCTGGCGTCGATAACAATAACTACGCATCAATCATTAACCTGTGAATTCCGGCAGTCATGCAGTTACCAAAGCATCGCTAGTTGCTCCCATGGCAGAACTCATTGCCAGATTGCAGGTCCATAAATGAGTAGAAGGTTCGCCACTCGAAAGCAAACTAAGACAGCAGTGTGCTTGGGATGCTACAGAGTGCGTTGACGACCGACACTCTCTAAAGCTACTCCCTGTTGTGACTCAGCGGCAATAATTTTGGTTGCCGAGGCGAATGAGGCGGGATGAAATCCCGTCACCGGCATCCGCGTTTCTGCGGAGGCGGAATGCATAAACTTCAGTGTACTGCGAAATGTCAGTGGAGCTTGAAGGACCCAGATGGTCGAAATTAAACCGCAGCCCTCCACCACGGCGTCCCTTACGGCCAATGAGCAGCAGACGTACGCACAGCGTAGCATACCAGACATAAAAACCAGTGAAGGGGACGTCTATCCGCTCTCTAACATACAAAGGAAACACAGGGCACTAGGGCAAAAAGTTCATCAACAGCAGAGAAATAGGACACAGACTGGATGCCTGTAAGCCAGACGCAAGTGCTCGCTCTTATCATTTGCCATCCCACTGAACCGTCCACTCATCCGCTTGAGGTCTTCATGTTCATTGCATTGGTGAAAGACTTGACGACCGCTCCGTATGTCTGCTTCTGCACTGCCGGAGCACACTACGTTCTCGCTCATCTCGTCGTCGAAGCTCACCAGAAAGGAGATGCAGTTCCAGACGAAGTTCATGAGGCTGAAGTAGACGGCCATCTTTTGCAGCAGCTCCACCTCATTCCGACGCACGTCTGACACGCGCTGCTGGAAGGGCTCCTCCCAGGCGTAAAGCTTCAGGATCTGCAGTTCGCAGTTCGAGAAGAGCGAAAGACTATTTAAGGACAGCTTAAGAGACACGATGCTCCAGAGTAATCGTACTATTTAGTTCGAACAGACAGATGAAACAGCGGCATGTTCTCGTCGACGACAAGAAATGTTACATGAGTCAGGTATAACGGTACAATTATATCGCCCAAGGTTCACGCAGATGGTCTACAACTTTTATCTTATAAGCAAGGTGACCGCAGAAGACTTAATGATGAGTGAGCACATTTTATTGCCATAACTTTCCTCTTTCCTGTTGACAATACGCGTGTCCTCGATAATATAGCGACGATGAAAAACATCTGACTTAGACGATGTGCTGTTGAGCAGTGTAATAGGGAGCTTAGTACAGCCTTGCAGCTCTAAAGGTCTGGAGGAGTTAAGGGCGACAATTTGCTCAGCCTTCAAAAAAGTGGGGTGTTAAGGGTGTCACGTGGCCAGCAAAAAATCTGAGCAGCAAACTCTCTGTTCTTGAGAGTTCTGAACAGCGCTGTACATTGTACGTTTGTAACAATATATGCTGCTATTTTCTGCTTTTAGCTTTATCCTTTTAGTTTTCTCCTCATACATCCCCTCATATGGAATATGTTGAAAACCAGCAGCGCACATAATGATGTGACAGCCAAGCCGCGAAGCTTGAAAGCACTACACAGAAACTGTCAAATCCTTAGATTTTTGGACACAGGCGGCCCGAGCGAATCGCTTCGAGCACTGCGCTGTAAACACGAAAGGAATGCAAAAGGTGTAAGCTGTCTGCTAACGCATTTCGTTTAAGGGGCATGGTATGGTGCCCAAGCCTTGAAGTAGATTTGCATCACTAAAACACAGAATACTTGCGGTTTGCAACTGAAGCAAATTCCCTCTTATAATAATAATAATAATAATAATAATAATAATAATAATAATAATAATAATAATAATAATAATAATAATAATAATAATAATAATAATAATAATAATAATAATAATAATAATAATAATAATAATAATAATAATATAATAATAATAATAATAATAATAATAATAATAATAATAATAATAATAATAATTGGTTTTGGGGGAAAGGAAATGCCGCAGTATCTGTCTCATATATCTTTGGACAACTGAACCGCGCCGTAAGGGAAGGGATAAAGGAGGGAGTGAAAGAAAGGAAGAATAGGTGCGGTAGTGGAGGGCTCCGGAATAATTTCGACCACCTGGGGATCTTTAACGTGCACTGACATCGCAGAGCACTCGGGCGCCTTAGCGTTTTTCCTCCATAAAAACGCATCCGCCACGGTCGGGTTCGAACCCGGGAACTCCGGATCAGTAGTCGAGCGCCCTAACCACTGAGCCACCGCGGCGGGCACCCTCTTCAAAGCATGTTTACTTTTAGCAATAACGAATATTTTTAGAGGTTTGTAGTTATCTGTTACCTTAACTCATTATTCGCGGTGCCGCTTTAAAAGCCGCTTCCATCAATTGCTAACTGCATCAAGTTACTGTGCTTTCCAGTGGTAACGAATCTCCTTTGCCTAGAGTAAGCATTCCATATTTCTACTGATGAGAATAAACTCCCGAACTTGGGCAGCCTACCATGGCCCTGAAAGGAAGTGCGCTAGCGCACAGCTCACTCCCTTTTGACTCCTTAAAGGCCTAGTCGTGTCCTGAGTGTGCGGGGAAGCGCTTCACGAGGTCTTTCCATATGTTGAAAAAAATGACGTCGTCGAGGGAGACGAGATGTGACGGTAATCGCCGATCAGATTGGGCAGTGTCCATCTTATTTGAAAGGTGGCAGGAGGAAAAGGCAAGCCGGAAAGCAGCGCTTTGAACTCGTACAAGGCGTTGGGAGTACTGGACACGTACTTTTCGTTGTCACATTCATCCACATCTATTGTGCACATCGCGTAGGTCAATCACTGAAAAGTAGCTGGAATGACGCGGCGGGTTTAACGCGTTACTTCTTCGAGGCAGGGGGTAAACGTCCGTTTCACCGCGTTGGCAGTAAAGTCCTCCTTCGAAAAAAAAGCCGTGGTCTGTGAAAGAAGAGCTCACAACACGCGTTTGGATTCTACGTCCGATAGGACCTGCAAATTTCGCAGCTGTTTCGAAAGGCAGCTTTAGCTTCAACAAAGTGCTGCAAAGGAAGTAGTCGGTGAGATGCTGAGGCACAGGGCTGGAGATGTCTCACCTTGATGCCGTTGAACAGCTCGTGGACGTACTTGACGCGTTTGTCTTTTTTTTCCATTTGGATGGTCTGTGCCAAAAAGTTCAAAAGAGTTTTTGGAATTTCGAATTTAAATAAATCTTCAAATATTGACTTATTAACAATAAGCTTGGTCTGGGTAATAATATTCCGACGCTACAAACGTATTAAGCATTCACACCAAAGTACATTGCTCCCGATAATCATGAAACGCTACTATCCGAACCAGTTGTACAACCACACTGACTCGTTTCATCCGTTCGACAAATGGCAGTACCAAGACGCAGCATGGTGACCTACCACTCGTTCAGCCTCGCGGCATGTCGATGTGATTCACCGAGATGTGGAAATGCTAGGCGGTGACACAAGAACCGTACAAGAGTGGCAAGAGCGGCGGCACCCTTCTTGCCCTAATTCATCCACAAGATGCGAGAGAAACCGCCATGCGCTTTGCCTAACACTAAGTCTGCAAGCTGGCCATCTCAGTGGTGCCGACTGAGCTCTATCGTTTAGGCGGTCATTCATTAAGTGATTTTCGATCAGGAGCCTAATTAGTCAAGTGCAGAACAATGGCATCTTCCATACCTCCCAGATTACCCTTGCCCTATTCCAGCTGCGGTTACCACATCCGCAAACTTCATAAACTCATCCGCCCACTTCCTGCCGCCCCTTCTTAACTTGCCTTCTCCCAGAATGCGTCACCCTAAAGGACCATCAATTGCGTTGCCTTCGCATTAGGTGCCCTGCCTATGCGCATTTCTTCCTCGTTTCAAATAGGACATCTTTAACACGCGTTTGTTCCCTGACACATTCTGCTACCTTTACATCTCTTGAATGGACACTGAAAGGAAGCATCAAACTCAGCAAGACGGATATATTATTCGTCGGGAACATTTCGGTCTTTTTTTTTCTACGCGGAAAGGTGGCGCGTTGCTGAGAAAACCTGAAATGGAAGTACCGAAACCCTACCAAAATCAAACCACCCTCAAAAAGTTAGCGTAGTTGCGTCATTTCTGTGACTTATTTTCAACGCAATTCTCCGACTAATCAGAGGCGCCAGTTCTGAAGTCCAGAAACACGGCCGGAAACCGGAACCAGCCCGGTCGCCGAGTCAGCCGTCACGGGGCGGAGGTGTAAGTCGTGCAAAGAGCCTGAGCCACTACGCTCGCCTAAAGGCACATAATGTCGGTTGCTTTGTGTGCGAATGCGTGTCTTTTTAATGCACGCGTACGTTAGAAATGGTCTGTGTGGGTGCGAAACAAACTACGCGGCGAGCCGCGGAGTGAAAAAATAAATTCTGATTGCACTCACGCGAGTATACATCGCCGACGATAACGCAAGCGTGTGACCTTCCGTGCGCTGTGGGCTGTCGTCAAGTGTACACTTAAGATTTTTGAGCTATGCTCAGAAGCATGGGAAGAGCAGTCGTGCTCTAATGTGTTTCATTCGATCAACAGAACATCTGAATGAAAACTGCACGCGCATTTCTGATCAAACGGCGCACTATGCTGTCTATAATCGCGTGTTTGCTGACTAACTACATAGTATGATAACAGAAGACCCTGTGATTGGCTATGCAGGGGTCAATGGGATCTCTACGTTAGTGAATCGCTTCCTGTGTGCTTATAAGCGGAAAAAATCAGGTTACGCTCCGCCCAACTGTAGTCTGCTGCCTGCCGTCTGTAGCTGCCGGCGGGAAATTCAAACATAATATCGAGTAAGACCATGAGCTAGTTCAACGCTTTTCCCGCCAAAGCGCGTACCGCTCGTGCCAATTTAGATCCATATCGGAGAGAAGGAGCACTCGAATGGAAGGCCCTAAAATCCGGCCTTGCGTGCTGGTGCCGCATGATGTCTCTCGCTGAGGAACTTTTTTTTTTAATAATGTGTATGGAGTCGACCGTCCCAAATCGACTCAGGCTATGAGGGATGCCGGAGTGAATGGCTCCAGAAATTTAGACCGCCTCGGGTTGACCGGGGAACGTGAGTAGCTCTTGCATGATAATTTTGTGACTGCTTCTGATATAGGCTATTATCGTTGTAAATCTCCATAATTCTTTCCTCACAATGTTAACTTGATAAATGTTTTTGATCACTGCTTTTGTTACTTAGGCGTGCACTGTGGATTGCGTAGCTTTTTCTTTCTTTTTTTGGTTTGCCTTTTTTTACACTGTATTTCCGTTTGCTGGCGTAATGCGTAAGCCGACATGCGTTTTTTTTCTTCTATAGCTTTTGTTTATGTAATGTTTTTGTAAATTCCGAATCAGTGCCTATGCTTGCTGCTACTGCCAACAGACTGGATTTAAGGGCCGTCAAGTTTCCTTGAGGAACTTTTTCCTTAAATCACCCATGTATTGTATGTTTATGGAAATAAAGACAATTCATTTGAATTCAGTTCAGTATTTCTCTAAGCATATGCCAAGTGGCAACCGGAGGCACCTGAACCAACTGGACCCGGCGAGCGAAGAAGTAGGAGATGAACAGCACGATGACGACAACGGCCACGGCCACCAGGCAGGAGGGCCCAAGGTACTGCCACAGCATAACCATGGTGATGAGCAGGCGCAGTGGCGCCCCCAACAGGTCGCCGGCGAACAGCACCGCCTGGTACACCTTATCCGTGTCGAGCGTGATGCTGTTGATCACCTCGCCAGCGGAGCGCTGCTCGCCACCCGTCGACCAGGCGGTCAGGACCTGCGAGTAATTGTCTTTGCGGCTCAAGGTTTCACACCCAATAATTCTGGACAAAGGCATTGTTGAACGTTAACCAGTTTATGAACGCAGTTTATGCATGTATTGTAAGATTTCACTTTAACAATCAATATATCTGCAGATCTCCTGTCGGCAGGCTTGCATGTTTTTGCTATTAGCGTTTTTGCTATGTTCAAAAGCGTTCCCCATTGCTTTTCAACGGCAGTGTTGACTGCTCGATGCGAGCTATGGAAACAATTTCAAAGAAATACTTTGCTACTCATCGGAAGAATGAACTATTACCTTCAAGATTTCCATAAAGGTACCTTACAGTTCTGCAAAATTTCAAATTATTTCCTAAGAATGTTGGACATGTGAGGGGACGGCTCTACAACACCTCTTCGCCGGTTTAGAGGAACGCCTCGAAACTAACAGGACACACATTTCTAGAGCAATTATGTTTCGCGGAAAACATCACTGAATGCAAAGCAAGAGCGGCGCAATGTAGAGATTTTTTTTCTATCAAAGGCGACTGCGTGTTGAACACGTGAGAACCACGTGTTAGGCGCGTACTGGCCTTATGTGAACTGCGTGGTGCCAACGTGCTGAAAATGTGGTCATCTGTCCAGCTCATCGGGTCATATGACCCTAGATATCTCACCGCATCATTTGGATGGCCCTGTCATAACACTCGCCAAATTCAATCGATATTTTAAAAACAATCCCAGCAGTGGACGTCAAGAGCACCAGCATGCAAACGCACCTTCCGGTAGAGGCAGGCGATGAGCGTGGTCTTGATGCGTAGCCCGAGGAAGCTGCTGAAATAGTATACCTGCGAGTAGAGGAGGTTCACCGCCACGCTGGCTACGGCCATGAGCAGGGCGTACAGGTAGCCCTTCCACGCGGGTTCACTGGAGCCGCCGAACTGTATGAGCACACTGCAAGCACAACGCGGGCCGACACCCATGGTGAGGTGTGAGCGCACATAACTAGATTACCCAAGTCGTCGAAATGAATACACGGCTCGGCACTTTATCACTTCCTTTCCCCTTGACGCCGCGGTGGCTCAGTGGTTATGGCGCTCGGCTTTTGACCCAAATAGACATCGGTTCGATACCTGCCGCGGAGGCGAAATTTCGGTGGGGGCGAAATTCTAGAGACCAATGTGCTGCGTGATGTCAGTGCAGCACTTTAAAGAACCCCAGGTGGTCGAAATTTCCGGAGCCCTTCACTACGGCGTCTCTCATAGCCTGAGTCGCTATGGGACGTTAAAACTTCAATAAACCATAATAAACCATCTTTCCTTCTTCCGTTTACACCCTCCTCCATTCCAGTTCTCACGCCCAGGCTGGGGTGTCAACCGAGAGTGCGACAATGACTGTGACTTTCGTTCCCTCACAAAATATTGCCACTGATTACTAAGCAATGAGGTATCAGAAACACATGTTTCTGAATAATAACACTTACCTTCTATGTAAAAATTTGTCTAGCATTATTATATGGTCTGCAAAATATAGCCATTACTACAAATCACTAGCAGCTACTACAGCGCTAAGAATTGGAATAAAACCACTGCCAACATTTTAATATTAATCATTTAATTATGCCACAAACATCGACTATTCGTAATGCACGCATTACTGATAATCGTAAAAACTAAATGGTAACCTCCGATAAGGATTGCAAAAAAAAAATTTTAATCTCTGTTTAAAGTGAAAGCACTCGAGCCAAATATTGAGGTCGAACTATGAACATCGCAAATTATTTTCCTTTGTCTTACTATAGCCAGCGCAAAGAAAGCGACTTGGTTTCTCGAAAAGAAATTTTGCAATGAGAGAAAGATGTCTTGCTTTCCAGATATGGCGAACACATTTCCTGCCCAGGATAAACGCGTCTAATGTTCGAAGTTCAACACACAGTGAGTTGGAGTTGGAGAATTATTTCTGTCGTTGCTCATGTGCTTTTTGTCCCAAGAAAAACTGCTTTTTCTGGATCACTATGCGGCCAATTTTACAGTCGTTCTTCTCTACACTTTTGCAAGCCTTTCCCTGAAGGTGCTTTTATAGACTGTGCACTGCCTTGTTTGAACACCAGTTCGCAAGTTAATTCATGTCGGCACGCGCCAACACAAAAGACTGACGATGCTCACTCCATCAGGTAGATGGGCACGAACATGCTAATGCAGAAGACAGTCTCCAGGATAGTGATCTGGCAGAGGGGCCCCGCGAAGGCTTTGACCAGTGCCAACAACAGGGAGCCTCGGTGGACGTGCTCAGTGACAGCATCTCCTTTCTTCACCGTCTTCAACCTGCCGTACACATGAAAAAGAAGGCGAACCAGGACTCTTCGGCATCTATGCAACTTTAAAGGGTCCATGCAATGCAACAGCCTCCGTAGAACATTTCGCGCTTTTTCACTGCCGTCAAAGCCTCTCAAAATACGGAAGTAGCAGAGGGTTTCCGTAACGTAGGAACCTTCACAATTTATTATGGTTATGTCATTTTAATGGTTATATGTTAGCTTGGCCAAACAGCGTCATAGCTAGCATGTATGCTCTGCAGAACTTGATGCCAAAGACTTACGGTATTTCAAGCATTTCACCCAGAGAAACTAAGCACCAGGTTAGAAAAAATGTTGTACCGATTGCAGGGTCCTGACGGCAGCATGCAGTACCCGGCAGCACTGGGCATCGAGCCATTCCACTGTAGCATGCAAGGCGTATGCCCAAACGAGTAGGCCCCCACTGCAGATCTTTAATAAAGCGAAAACAGCACGCAGAAATGGAACAAAGGTGGAAGTTCGAGAGACAGCTGTCGGCGTAAGGACGTGAATGCACTGGACAAGAAACTTTTATTTGGGCGAGTTGGATTATGAATTGGACTCATTCGACTAGCCATTCGTATGCAGCAGTTTTCAGGTAGATCAGGCGCACTGCTTGGTCATTTATCACCAGCGCTATGTTTATCCGTTTTTACCCATCTGTTCATCCAGCTTGCGCTTTTAATCGGAGTCACAGGACTCTGCACCAAGATTTGGACGGCCGTCGCCAAAAACAAAAAGTTATCCTCACCGCGGACTCCAACTTTCCAGCAAGATCTGAGCACAAGCAGCGGGGTTCATCTCGTCCACGAGCGGAGGGATGTTGTCTTCGGTTAGAGTCGTGCGAAAACCTTTCAATATCATCCTGTGTGGAGTGAACAGAGGCGAGCATGGATCATGGCCAACATTTCTGGACAAAAATATTGAATATTGAAAAACTGCGAGGTACTGGTAAAGAAATGTCGAAGGCAATGGTCCCTTCTTAAGGTTTTCAGCAGAACCACTCCTTTATAGTGTTTCCATCGCTTGCAATCAAGCAGTTAATACTGTCCTAAAAATCGAGTTGGAGTGCTTTTAACGTTAGCAAAATCGATAATCGCACAAAATGCAAGCCTGCTGATGGGAGATCTGCAGTTATATTGATTTTTATGGTAAAATCTTTCATTATATAACAAATATTGCACTCAAATTTTTTCTGTTCAATTATGGCTTTGTCCAGAATTGTTGGATAGGACAAATGAGCCGGATTAGCAGCCATGATGAGCACAGTCCATTAGGCACCATGCCTGAGAGTAGCAGCAACTCCGGTACGTCCACACATAATAGCCTGGTGATGAGCAATTTTGCTATTGTGCTATACGGCTGAGGAAAACATGTTTAGATCGTCCATTGGTGCTCTCATGAGCGCTGTTTTATGAACAGTGTCATCAAAAGAGCACCGTTTCATTTCGTAGAAACACAGAGACGCGACAATCGCACGTTGAAGATCGTACAGTAAATGTCTGCGCATCAAACATATGGCCAGCTCTAACATCGGCTCCCTTCCCTCATTTTCATTGCCGCTTTGTTTTAACTGTGAAGCTTGCAAAGTGAACGCCAGAGCTGCTAGCTGATATCTCCTATAACAACAGTCTAGAGACTGTAGAGTTCATACACAATCTATTGCCTTCCCATGCATCTATGGATTACCTACAGACTGTCTATAAGATGATGATGATTATGGATTTTTATGGCGAAAGGGCGTCTATGGCCAAAGAGCGCCTTGGCACAAGGTATCTTCGATTACTCAAGTTGGGGCCAAAGACCCATTTTCTAAGAATTTAACTTCTGATTAACCGAGCATCAGGCCATGGGAAAGCTTGTAGCCATTTTATCATCGGTGGGTGCTTGGCGGCACTGAGGATCGAACCCCGCGCTTCCGGCACGCGAGGTTCATGGATGCTCAACCACTCGGCTACCACTTCGGTAGACTGTCAATAAGATTTGTATTCTCCACAGACTTGTGTGCATTAATTTTCTATAGACTTTTTACAAAAGACACTGCACAGCCTAAAGACTGACTAAAGAATTCTTGTAACGGACGCTGTTTAGTATATGGCTGCACCTGCAGAAGGTAACACTCAAATCATACCCACTAAACGGTAGCATACACTATCCTTGCGGACGCTAACTACTGGTGTCCTGCGGCAGCCGGGACGAAAAACAGTGAAAAGAAATATTCCAAAAACCGGACGCCGCCTTTACAATATGCGAAGAAAGTTTGCTAACGTCGCGGATTACGCCTTAGATTGCTCCGCGATCTACTATATCCAAGGAACCGATTTCTGTGAGGTTTGGTAAATGTTGTCTTGTAGGCCACCACAGAAATATGTCGGCTTGCTTAAGCCAACCTCTCCATGATATGGAGTTAAAAACTGGTAAAGAATTGGCTGTGAGAATCTTTGTTCTAAAGAGAAAGCCTTCGCTTACGGGCTCATCCACTGGAACGTCATTCTCGACGGAAACGAACTCTCTGCCACGGGTGCTCTGATTTTCTGGAAAAGGCAAATAAGGCAGTCATGTTTTCACACTCTAATTTTATTGCATTGCAAAAGCTGTGGTGAAAGCGTAGAGGTGCTGTAAACAGCATCAGCGCTCCCTTTATCATTGAGCGTGAAAACAGGCCTCGACGTATTATCGACGTCATACCTTTAAAAGGAAGGCACAAGAGAGTTTCTGGAGTGCCGTATATAGGAATTGGTGCACATAACTTGAACTCAGTGCTGCGCATAACATAGTAGTCACGTTACAAAACGGATAAAAGGAGTAGGGTGAGGCATCGTACAACACCGGGAGGCGCTGCGCGCTAGCGCTCTGTGTCCGAATCTTTAACTCACATTAACACTTTACGCAGGAGTAGCGTAAACAATGGAGTATGTATTTTTTCAGCCCAACATGCAAATATAACAAGAAATCCTATTCAGTTATTTATTGCCTTTTAGTGAAAGAGAAAAATTCTTGGTTCTTCTCTTTTCTAGTCATTCTAGGGTGGTACTTCAAAAAACTCGGCCGGTAGCGATTCCTTTTCATTCTCATTTTGTGTTTCGCCGTCGGCTGAAGAGACGGTCAATTTACGTTATTAACGCCTCGAGCCGAAACCGGTAAGTAAAAACGTCGCTTCAGGTGAAACCGTCGCATCAGTTTCGCTATCTCTGTATTACGCTCGTCCTGGTGTGCGCATCACAAAAAATAAACGCAAGGGATCTCCTCCTTCGTAGGCCTGTGATTCGGAACCATTGGCGTTGCATTGCAAGCTGTCCACTTCCAACCGCTCACCAACTTCTCGCGGCGACTGAGATCCGCGAAAGAGTTCATCACGAGCAGGATGGCAGACAGGGAGACGACGAAAAAGTGCATATAGCAACCAGCCCTGGACCATGATCGGAACTCCTGCACGGAAGAATATGCAAGCGCAAGTGTTGGTATTACATATTTAAAAAAAACATTAGACGCAGGTTCTTGATTTCGTATGCCGTAGATACATGTTTCCGTGTTCCCTGCTAGTGCAAAGTGCTCGAAGCAATGGCGCTTATTGATGGAAACCTCAAAAGTACCGTGGAGAAAAGTCCAACGCAATAATATAGGAAGAATAGACACGCATCATCTCGAAAAAAAAACGTGCTTATGGCGTTTGCTTTTTTCAAACCGGAACCAGGGAAAGCACTGGAGCAACCATTCGGAATCGTTTTATTCTACGCAACCCGGGGACGCAGTGATGATCGAATAATATAATGAGACAACAGGGTTTTGTTGTGACTTCGGCAAGCCATTTTAGGTTGGAGCACCGATAAGAAAATATATTGGCACTTTTTTCACGCCATAATTCTGTCATTTTGAACTCAATCTCCAACAAACCTCTTTTATTTCATCAATGGCATCCTTGTGAATTTCCACTATAGTAGGGTAATGTGTAATAGTTAAGGTATTCGATTAGATTGCTGGAGTAACCCTCAAATAATTAAATAGTCTCACACCGTAACACTTTGCAAGGCAAGAAACGTTCCTAGGTCTGGTAAATATGGCAGGAATAAATTTAAAATGAACAGTGAGTGCATAACTTTGGCTTTTATATACATGCCTTTTGTCAGGCACACGTACCGCACTTACTCCGATCACAAGTTCCAAACAGCCATACAACTCTTATTGAAAATTCCAGATCACTTCACATCGTTTTTCATTGCTCAAAAATGCTGACAAATGCGACCGTACCGTAGCGTCCGTGTAGATGCTCGCTGACGTGATGGTGGAGCTTATGAAGAAGAGCATCCAGAAACCAAACTGCACTACCGACGAACTCAAGCCGGCCACTCGCGTCAATGACTGCAGAACGCAAGCGAGGACCTGCAAGTATCAAGGTGAACTTGAAGTACTCTCCAAATAGGGCGCCTCAGTTACGATGAAATTCGGCAGCCAGTCACGTAGTTTGACCACACACCGAAACAGGTCTTTCATCTGTGCGTGTCGGGGCAACAGTGTAAGACTGCACTTGCCACCTCAATCTATAGTATCAGCTGCCTTTCGAATCAAAAGCATGTAAAATATCAGACCCAGCAGGACACGACAAAATAAGCCCGGGGTAAAATCCGAAAGATGTAAGATGCGAATGAGGAGGAGGAGGCAGAGGAAAAATAAGGAAATCCAGGGAGGTTAACCGGAGGAAGAAACCGGTGTGCTACCCCAGCTGACATTTGTAGCGTAGTAGCCCAGTTGCCTGGTATTCATAGGAGCGGATGAAACTTGCACACACCTTCTTAAGTGAGGAATTTAAGGCCGCTATGCATCGCGTGTTTCAATGAATCCTGTGATATACCGAGAAAATTACTGTTCTTAATGTCCATCTGAGTACTCAGTGAGCTATCTAGATATATGGCGTGTTCGTTCCTTTAGAAAATTTGAAACTGATTTGAGAGTCGCTGTCGTAGCCACCACCTTACTTTGGCACACACTCAACCGGATTGTCCAGTGAAAGTGAAGTTCATAACAAATGCGGCAAAGTCAAACGCAGAGTGGGCATTCAACACGAAATGTTTCCTTCAATGAAAGCCTTCAATGCTGCTGCAGAGGTCATAAATGCATAGCTTATTCAATACTACTTGTTGAAGAAAAATTTTGTCCCAGTCTGCGACCCGGCTCTGGAACTTTCATACTGTTCTAATGCTAAGTATACCAAATAGCGGTTGAAATTACTCTTTCAGTGCTAACATCAAGCCGAGCAATCGGCGCATTCTACCCGCCTGCAAGTAGACTACCCGGTAACCACGCATTACTTGTGATGCCTGATGTCACACTCCTTTTGTTACTTTATTTATTCCTAAATAACGTCTGAAAATAATGATGCGGCCAAAGGCTAAATATTGCCTGGCAGATCACCTCCTATCGATTTTGCACCACTGAAAGTTTGGGCCTTTTTCTGTTTTTTTCTGTCACCACCACTTTTAATGACAGGTAAGTGTTCACTACTATAGCGAATGAACAACGTCTGTATATACTAAAAAGCAGCAAGAGAGTAAAGACATAACTGCGCAAGTCCGGGGTAACCTCTGGCCTCCAGCAGATGCCTCTAGTGTAGGAACTATGCGTACCATCTGCGAAGGAGCAGCTTTTATTTAAACCCTCACCAAAACAGCGTTCGGACTCACTAGCGTAAGCAGCTTGAAGGTGGTGCCACTGAACTCTTCCTTCAGCAGGGCGTCCTCGGAAAGCAGCAGGGATAGGTGCGCGGTCGCTGTTCCCACAGACAGGATCTGTAATTACAACGAGAGGTGCGTCTTAACAAAAGCATCTCCTTTCAGAGGGCGTAATTACCAATGCTTTCTGACACTGTACCTGTACGACACAAGCACAGGTGACGCCCAATCTTTACATAATTTCTTCGACCCGTGAAAGCAGTGTATGAGGCAAAGAAACAGCAAATATAGTCGAAATTTGTTATAACGATATATTGGATATAACGAAGGAAAGACTCATCTTGAAATCGCGTTCAGAACGGGTTATAACAAAGTTACGGCTATAATTAAGTCATCGCCGGGCCAACTCAACTTCGTTATAACGAGGTTTAGTTGTATAAAGCCTGAGAGCACGAACACATATACGTGGGGCAGTTGCTGGACGTCCCGTGTAGATGTGTGCTGCTAGCACGTTCACTGCGACAGCGATATCCGTAGCCGTAATCCTCCGGAAAGTGGCCCACCGGTGGGCCATCCTTACATTTCGTTGAATGCGGCATGACCCATTAATGAACCGCCAGCGAAGCCAACTTCTTGAAATCGCTGACAAATAACGACCGAAGTAATGTTCTTTTCACGGGCACCTTGAAAAATATGACCGGTCTGATGGCTTCATCGCGTGAATAAGTGTTCGTGACCGCCTAGCATAAATACATCGCGTGACCCACTGGTGACCCACCGCGCTGTAAACGTCTTAACGTTAAAAGACTGCTGCACACACGGACGGACATTCGCACCCTTCATGCAACGTTCAACCAACAAGTCCACCGCTCAGCTTAAGACAGTGGGAGCGAATGAAATAACCTGCACGCATCTCAAGCAGGAGCACGTTTAGAGTGATAAGTGACACGGTGTTTTTCCTGAGGTGGGGCGCCGTAGCTGCCGGCATTAAAGCCTCTACTTAGCGCTAAATGGCTTTGAGTTGGCATGTACAAAACAGCGCTTAGTATCATGTCTTTTCATCTCCGCCTTGTCCACTGTGTTCTCGTTAATCACGTCGCACTGGCCGTGGCACGCTAGTCGTTATGGTCATGCGCCTATATTGAATAATAATAATCCCATCCAGGTATGCCTAGTCCCTAAAAGCCATGTGGTTCGGGTCTTGTGAGTCATTTGTGGATATGCGATTGATGTGGACCAACGCAATACGTACGATGTGGGCGAAGAAAGTGATGTTCTGGACAATGTGTCATCTGCGGTCATGTGAGGTTGGTGGGCTAAGGGGTGAGGGATGTTGGTGGAGTGCAAGACAAGGGTATCGCTATCACGTGTTCGCTACTTAGAGCGGGAAAAATGTGATAATTTTCTTGTACAGCGTCCGGTGTTTAACACCCATGCATCGGAAATTGCCTCATTATAACGAGACGTCATCATCGGTCGCATGACGAAGGGCAATCAAAGCGACCCATTGGTTCTACTATGAGGTTATTGCAGTGTACATAAGGGAAACCCCAATAGAGAAAAGATTTAAATTCATGAGTAATTATTTATTTGCGTGCCCCTCTGTGCGGCATATATAGCCACAAGAAGAAGGTATCAATTAGTTTTCATCGAAGCTTCACCGTTGAAATAAATTCCTCCTGGTCAAAGTATCGTGCCGGTGGGCGTGAGGGCCACAGAAGTGATCATGACTGTATGCAGGAACTAAGCAAGAAAGCGATGACCTGTTCACAAAGAAATGACAGTCGATTTAGGTAATTACGCCCAATGCGGATGTGTGCGCTAGCATGACGTCACCGATAGGTCGGAGCTACGACCTACTAGGAGGTACCAGGCTACCACCTAATTACCACCCGAACTTCTTCAGTTTATAGATACTGTGCAAGCATTGTTCGACTCACATTATCCTCCTAACCGCTGCTGCTCGTTCCGCTTAGCTCGTTGCGCTTAGGGGCGGTGCCGCCTAATTAGCGTCGCAGGTTCTCGCCTGGTTACCACCGGCTACGCCGTGGCAAGCAAGCCACCCGATGGGCAGGGCAGGCGAGCAGTGCGCAGTAGCACAAGGCAGGCTCTACGGCAGATGTTGCCATCGGTGGGACTTCGGTTGCTTTTGGTTAAGATGCGACCCAGGTTGCTCTTGTTGAGCAAGCTCTCACAAATGGTGGGCAAGTTGCCCACCATGCGATGAGCAGGTGAGCAGCCTGCCTCAAAACAGGCTTCAGACAAACACACAACGCTTAACTGCGCGGAATGGCCACTGTAAGAGGTTGCGCACTAAAATTGTTCTATGATTGCTTTTTCTCAGTAATGCGTTGTTCTTGTGAGCGTCTGCAATTTGTGGTCCTGTGACAACGACTGAGTTGCGTAATCTTGGCGTCAATATATTCTCCCGAACACTTTCATAGCCCTTATCTGATCATCGTTAGTCGCTTGAATGGGGCACTCGAGATTCTAGCAATCAGAATCGCCGAGTAGCCATGTGATCTGGAGACGCGGAACGCGTTCAGCCCGCTGCATGCTCGCGATGACGTCATGTTGGAGGTTTACTTGGTGTGACCTGATCATGTAGACGGCAGTAGTCACACATGGATGGAGGCATGCTCTTGATGCCGTCGTGGAGCAGGGTTACGACCGCTGTGCTGATAACGTGTGGCGCTGTCGCGCTCGGATGGCTGCAGGATCGTGGTAACGTCACGGCGCATTGTAACGCGGCCGGCGCTGATCACGTGACATGACTACTGCGCCAACACCGTAAGCTACATCGAGAATTAGCTGTACAACTTTCTATTGTGACCTATGATTAGCCTGAGTACGCCCACTGCAGGACAAAGGATTCTCACATGTCTCTCCAATTAAAACTGTCCCTTGCGAAACAGCAGCCACCGTATCCCCGAAAACCGCTTAATCTCATCCATCCACCTAACTTTCTGCCAGCCCCTGTTACGCTTCCCTTGCCGTGAAATCCACTCCGTTACCCTTAATAACCTTTGATTATCTTTCCTTCGCATTACATGCCCTGCCCCAGCCCATTTCTTTCTATTGATTTCGGCTAGGATGCCATTTACCCGAATTTCGTCCCTCACCAACTCTGCCCGCTTCCGGTCTCTCAACGTTACACCGTCCACTATGGCACCCCCTTTTCTCTTTCTTCTTTCACTTCCTTCTTTATCTCTTCCTTACGGCGCGGTTCAGGTGTCCACCGAGATGTGAGACAATTACCGAGTCTTCTTTTCTCAAAAAAACTATTTTTCCCTTCTAATGTTATCGCAACAATGAGACGGGGTGGTTTCTCTAATGTTATCGCAATAATAAAACAGGGCGGTTTCGCCAACCCCCCGCGGTGCCTCAGTAGTTAGAGCGCTCGGCTACTGATCCGGAGTTCCCGGGTTCGAACCCGACCGCGGCTGCACCGTTTCGATGGAGGCGAAACGCAAAGGAGCCTGTGTGCCGTGCGATGTCAGTGCACGTTAAAGATCCCCAGGTGGTCGAAATTATTCTGGAACCGTCCTCTACGGCATATCTCTCTTCCTTTCTTCTCTCAGTCCCTCCTTTATTCGTTCCCTTAAGGCGCGGTTCAGGTGTCCGCCGAGATGTAAGACATACTGCGTCATTTCCTTTCCCCATAAAGCAAATATTATTTCCTAAAGCGACTACCCCCCTCTGCTTGTCATGGCGTACCATCTTGATGGAGCTGGTGACCGTCCATTGCAGCGGCCGGGCCTCGCTGCAGGCGATGCGGTAGAACTCGAAGGGCGCCGCCAGCCACAGGAATGCGCACGGCACCCACGCAAGCAGGGTGCCGCGAAGACAAGGAGACAGCGGGGGCAACGCGCCCCTCGCTAAAGAAGACGCGTTGATGCCCCCGATGCCGACGCCGTGGGAGGCCAGAAAGTCGTCGTCGAGCTGGGAGCCCACCGGAAAGAAGGTTCCATCAGGGTCCTTAGAGCGCGTTTGAAGGCCGTACAAATGCCTTCGAAATCAGGATCTTCGCAGCAAAAAACGGCGAGACGAGAGAGGCACAGACACACGAGAGGCTACCACTTCCCTACTTTCTTAAGGCATCTTGTTGTTGTTGTTGGCCTCAGAAAATGGCGCCTACACACAAAGCGGATTGCCCATAACCAGGCGGGGACTACCCTTATTGAAAATTGCATGCAGCAAGCATGGGATGATCTAACAAGTTCGTGCTGTGCATTCCACCCGTGCGTAAACAGCACTATTAGCCTTATACCCGGCAAAATACCCAAGTAGATGGATGCCTCTGAGACAGTCACGAAAGCAAAGGAAACGAGCATAACTGGCTCGCTGGGTCAGAGGGCACCTCGTCCACGCTATGAGCTTTGTGGCGCTAAAGGCAGATAGACGTGCGCTGCATGCGTTGGTAAACTTACCCAGAGTGGCGTCTCGCAGAGCCCATGGCAGCGGCCAGGAACACCGGACGTGGCAGAGGCGCAGCTGGTCATCCTCAGAAGACAGGCCCGAACGAATGAGCGAGCCGTGCACGCGGTGATTGTCTTCTTCTTCGCCTCTTTACGAGGGCTCGTGACGAAGCGTGGTGGTTGCGTGGGTGGTCCGTCCACATGGTTAGTCAAGAAATGAAAACCTGGGTGTCTACTCCT
Source organism: Amblyomma americanum (assembly GCF_052857255.1). Lineage (NCBI taxonomy): Eukaryota > Metazoa > Arthropoda > Arachnida > Ixodida > Ixodidae > Amblyomma > Amblyomma americanum. The sequence continues at coordinate 38,738,451 of NC_135507.1, forward strand.
ACAAACTTCCTACAAAATACAAACTTTTAAGGCGAAATCGTCTATAGGCTCATGACTTGCCAGAGGGGATCTTCGCGTAAAAGTGTCACACTATAGCTGTCAATCAAACGTGGTTGAGGTGACCACCGGGATTTTGAGATCTGAGAGCTACTGCGTCCTTTCCTCAAAAACCTTTCCGTTCCTCAAAACACATACTTTCGCATTGCTCCACCTAAGCAGACAGGTTCCCTCAAATTTAAATAATAATAATAACTAGTTAATTAGTAATTAGTTAATTGGCGATTGGTAATTGGTGAATCAGTAATCAGTTAATACGTAATACTAGTGGTTGGTGTAGTATGTCGTAACTGGGAACTCAGTATACGATAATGGACTGCGCAGGTGCAAGGCGCCAGCAGACAATGCACCTGCGCTATAGCCTACTGCGCATGCGTGTGACGTCATTGAGTGCCGCCATCATCGTTCGAGAGGAGCCATCCCCAGACAATCTCACCAGACGCCTCCTGAACGCCGATCCGGAAGGATGCCGCCTAAACGCTCTCCTGTCTCCAGCAACCAAGCGTGCGTGCGCTAATGAACGTCAGGGAAAGTGTCGTGAAGCGAACAATTGTGTAGTCTTTAATCAACATCTTGGCCACACATTAGCGACACAAGCACCAACACCTCGCTAAAGGCTTTCGCCTCACCGCAATTTAGGTCAACAAAGTGCCCCTTTTCCATGTGGTAGCGCTGTTTCTCATTAGTGCCCTCCACTACTTCCTCTCCGGAAATGTCTCCATAAAGGAGGAGGTGAAACATTTATTGCTGCACTGTATGGAATTTTAAATGGGAGGTGGGGATGGTTGTTGCGCTGGGTGGCAGTTCCTATTCCGAGACGCCATTGACCGCCGCTGCCACCCGTGCTCTCTGGACCGGGGCCCGCTTGGCCTCCAGGTGCGAACGGCACAAGGCCGCCTCCTAGCTCTCCCTAGTTGGCTGACTAATAACGGGAGTATGTGTATTGTACCGGCAGTTTCCATGTTTGGTCATCGAAAAAATGAAAATCGAATTTGGTTTTGGGGGAAAGGAAATGGCGCAGTAGTCTCACATCTCGGCTGACACCTAAACCGCGACGTAAAGGAAAGGATAAAGGAGGGACTGAGAGAAGAAAAGAAGTGGTGCGTAGTGGAGGTCTCGGCGAACCGTATGCCGACCGTGGCAATTATTGTCAAAGCTGCGAGCGCCGCTTCTCGGCGATTGGCAAAAGTATGCGTGCGGCGGTGAATGAGGCGCCCGCCATGAAGAGCAGCTCGCATCGGGAGATACCTAAAACCTCCTTCGTCGCCTGGTTCATCGCCGCACACCTAGTTTTGCCGCTGGCCGTGATGAGGCGTTGGCATCGTAGGAAACCCGCTCGCGACAAGAGAGATTGAAATGCGCGCGAAACAGCAGCATGTGCCCATTGGCACGTATGAAACCCTCTCCTGACCTTCGCACAATTCGCCCGCAAGGAGCACTGGTAGCCTCGATTCTGCTTGAACGTCCGCTTTTGAGCCGACGCCTAATCTTGAACCCCGCACGCACAGGCCTCCCGGGTAACGAGGAGGTCCACTCCCTCGCCCGAGGTATAACTTTCTCGGCCGGAGTTGGAACTCCTCCGCCATCCCAGGAGCGTCTGCTTACGTTCAAAGATATTCTTACCAACTACAGAGATACACGGCGCGTTTACAATCCACCGGCTCCCTCCGTAACCTTAACCCTTACCTCCCACTGGCGCCGATTCCAGACCCCGAACTGCTCCCTACCCTATTCTCCTTCATGCCGGCTACCCCAATCAATTCCTCGCTTCCTGTAAGCTCTGTGGGAAACCGGCAGACTTTCTTCACGTACTCCTCACATATACATATCCTGCCTTTCCACACCTTCCATCCCCCACCACGACGGAGTCATACTGGGAGATTCCCCTCGCCAGCGCCGCTGCTGCTGACTAGCGCCGGATAATTGCCGACGCCCTGAAGCAGGTAGCCCTCAAAGGGCTGTCCTTTGCCCTGTAAGGGCAGCCCCCTAAGGGTTCCGTCGTGCCATGTTAGGGGTTTGCCCCCTCTGTATTGCTTGGCAATAAATGTTTCCACCACCACTACCAAGGAATACATTTTATACAGTTACGGCGCGATTTCCTTTTCCTAAAACTAATTATTAATTTTTTTACGCGAGAACAGCTATATACAACCGAATGAAAGCACGCTGCCTACTGGTTTTCTCTCTCCCGCTGAAGCCGAAGACCGATCACGACTACTGTTCCTGCCTCCTTCGTTTCCTGGTGATTTATGCTTTTTCTTTCTTGTGAAGCAGTTACACAGTTGAGGACGTTTGGACAATGCCAGGCTAACTCTGCATGCTTGGGTTAATGTGACTTTGATTCGCGTTTTTCCCAGACACATCTCATCTCCCCGGGAGGGAGCTCAGCAGCTCGGTTCGCCAGCTTGCCGGCGAAAGCTTGCCTCTCAAAGCGTCCCTATCAGGATTTCTCGCAAGAGTGTTTGCATTAATGATGTGGAAATGACATGCCCTGCGCAGAAGCATCGTGCTTCTATCTCGCCCTTTAAGTACACCCTTCTCCAAGTCAAAACTAAAAATGGGGCTTCAAATATCCCTCCCCAGCTGATAAGGTAGAAGAGGCTCTGGTGGCCCTTGTTTTCGAACAGTAATCATGGCAGGTGTAAAGGTTCCCCAGTAGAATTACCGCTCTATTGTATCTTCGGTTGCAGATTTAGAGCTACTCCTTTCAACTCATACCCACACATATTGGTGTTACAAGAAAATCACCTCTTTCACCTCCTCTCCGTAAACGCATTCTCCTTAAAAAACACATTTAGTGTTTTCAGAGCGGATCGTATAAATGGTAAGAGCAGGTTATTGACCCTCTTTAGAAAACTTTTTCGCTGGACAACAGTAAGTACAAAAGTAATGCTTCCTGAATGTGAGCTTTTAGGAGCATACCTCACATTACCGCAGTGTGCAACTGTTACAGTGGCTAGAAGATGTAGTATAACAGAATGTCAAGACAGATTACTTGGCAACTCTAATGCCGTTGTCTCTGCAGGGGACTTCAACTCGCATCATATGGTCTGGGATAACTACTCTGACTCATGTGGACAGCTGTTACAAGTGGTTTTGTTTGGTGGGAAAAATTTGTGTGCAGGGCGTGCAGCTGTCTCTTTGGGAGAGACAGTTGCACGCAAATGATGTGCGCTGCTGGAATACTCGGGCCATAAATTTCTCCCGTGCCAATTCCTGGTCAGACATCGATTTAACCTAGGCAGCAGGAGGTGTAAGTATAAAGTCATGGTCGACAGTTAACTGCGGTACATCTATTGACAATTTTCTAATGACTTATAATGCCTTGGTGAGTCCACTCCAAGATAACGGTTGTGCCCGAAATTTAGTGAACCATGCCACCTACAAAGCTCAGTTGGGCTCGTACCTTACATCTCGTACCGACAGGGCTCACACCAACATGGTATCGCAGGTGTTTTCCTCAATTCTGAACGCTACTGAGAATTTCCAGTCCACTGTGTGGTCTACTGCTAGTAATAAATTGCCATACCCATGGTGGAACGATGCGTGTGGATAAGCCTCCTCCCGCAGGGAAGCCGCATGGCGGAGCCTGCAAAAGTGGATAAACTACACATTTTTCTGGCCTCGTTTAAGGTAATTATAGCTCGGTCATAGGAGGACTATAACCAAAGCTTCGAGACAAGCTTGTTAAACCCTAATAAAAAAAATTGAAAATTTGCTTTTGGAGAATGGAAATGGCGCAATATCTCTCACATCGGCGGATACCTGAACCGCGCCGCCGTAAGGGAAGGGATGAAGGAGAGACTTAGAGAAGAATGGAAGATAGAGGTGCAGTAGTGGAGGGCTCCGGAATAATTTAGAGCATCTGGAGAGCTACTTAAATCGCGCAGCACACGGGAGCTTTTGTGTTTCACCTCCATTGAAACGCGGTCGCCACGGTTTGATTCGAACCCGGGTCCCCCAGCTCAGAAGCCGAGTGCACTGGGACACCGCGGCGGGTAAACCTAAATCCCCAGCCTAACAACCTCGACCGCCTGGAAATCTTTAACCTGCCCTGGCATCGCACAGAACACGCGTGCCTTTGCATTTCGCCCCCAACGAAATGCGGCCGCCACGGACCGGTTCCGGAGCAATAGGCCGCCTGTGTTCGTTGGGTTCAATTGGCACTGCAAGGTTGCATAGACTCCGTTGATTTTGAGGAAGGGCACATAACTGGCTCCCTGGGTCAGTGGACATCTCAATCGTACTTTCAGGTTCGTGGTGGCGGTTGTGTCTGATTGAAAAAAAAATTAATTGCGATTTCAATACTGCTTAATACTGTCACAGAGCGAAAGCTGTGTTGCATCGGGCAAGTTGACGCGGCTTGGCGTCTGTAACATTGAGTGCATTCCGCACACTGAACAGGCAGCGCGCCCACCCCGACACCCTGGCAGGAGGCAGTTGATTGATCGCGAGGGGTTCACCAACCAATAAACGCTACGGCTTATTCTACCGCCCTCTTACCGGCGAATCGATGCGTCAAAGCTCAAGTGGCGCGGCATCATGGTTGACCACGTATGGTGAGGTCTATAGCCACACTTGACCTCTGGCTTGCTTGAAGGTCAACTGGCAATGCATGGCGAAATCGGTTTTAATTAGCGTAGTGAAGCTTCGGTTTGAAAAACGTGCTTTCGAACAGTTCGTGACTATCTGCGGTGGCTCAGTGATAAGGGCGCTCGGCTACTGAGCCGGAGTTCGCGGGTTCGAACCCGGCCTCAGCGGCCGCGTTTCGTTCGCGGCGACACGCAAAGGCGCCCGTCTGCTGTACGATGTCATATAAGGTTAAAGATCCTCAGGTGGTCGAAATTATTCGGGAGCCCTCCACTACGGCACCTCTTTCTTGTTTCATTCCCACGTACCTCCCTACTGTTATGGTGCTGTTGGGGTGACCATCGAGATGTAAGGCAATTACTGCGCCATTCACTTTCCTCTATAACCAATTTTCATTTCACATTTCGTGCTTGACATAGCTAATCCGCCATCCATTTTTTTTCGTGGGCACCGGACGTATTGCCCTTGCCTGGCATCTTCCCGCCGTTACGGCCCCTAGTTACCTTATTGACAGGGCATGCCGGCGTCCGGCCTATTTCCGCCGTTTCGATATTTCGTCCTCGGCTGCATATCTATGCGTGGATCGCACCAGGGATGCTTTGCACTACCTTTCGTTGTGCTCCGTCACGTGCCACGTCGTGGCCCGCTTTCCTCGTGAACTACGGCGCTGAGGACCCTTCTAGGGTCTGGCGATCAACGATGCCACGCTCTTTGGGCTGCCGTTGTTTTGAAGCGAGAAGCTTCACTACGCTAGGTAAAGTAGTCTTCAGATAGGCAGCACAACGACCTTCTACGACCTTCAGCCCAACCATGGATAGCCGTGATGACCATATATGGTACACTTATGGATGGTGTCGAGCCCTTGACCCCTGACCTTGACCCATGCCATTTAGTTGAGCTTTGACATTTGACACTGAGTGACCTCTGGGTTGACCTTTGACCTTAAGAACATCCTATGCGGCGATCTGGAGCTACGTGATGACATCCGACAGGGGTGTCGTAAGATCATGTGACACGAGGTCATGGCCACGTGGTCGTGTGGGTATATGTAAACGGCAATCGTGAGCGTGTAGTGGGGCTGCTATGGACGAGCCCCAGACGCTTAGCAAGCGTGCTTGCTTGTCGCTGAATTCCAGGGTTAGCCAATTTAAGCCATTGCCAATTTTGTCTAAGCGCGGCCTTAGAAAATCACACACGCGACCAGGCCGCGTGAGTGTTCCCGGTTTGTTTGGCCGCGGTTGGTGTGGTGTCTCATGGGGGCCTCTCTGACCATGTGTGGTGAGTGCTTCCGCGCCCGCCACTCTGCCGCCCACAGACCGTGGCTTTTTCCTTCGTTTCACTTTGTCTTTTTTTTTCTTTCCTGTTGTTTTTCCTTTGTGTTCGTGATTGCCTCAGTCAGGTCCCGATCATCCATCCTCCCTCGACATAGCTGATCTCACCTGACGTTGTGCTGGTGCTCATTACTTTCTTTATTTTTTTTACGTGCCGCCTTCTTTTTAGGCACCTTAAATCTAGTGTACGCGTTCCTTTATGAGCAGGTGCGTCTTTAGAAAGAACGAAAAAATATTATAACTTTATGGTTTCGCCTTGAAAGTGGTCTAATGTTTGTGTAAGTCCCCTCCTTTAGTTTTTTTTTTTTGCAACTGGCTGTGTCCTCTAACGTTTGCACTTTGGCTTTTCTTGGCCTTGGTCGTTAGTTCTTGGCTGTTCAGATTCCAAAATTATATAATAATAATTGGTTTTTTGGAGGAAAGGAAATGGCGCAGTCTGTCACACGAGAATTTGCTGCACAATATAATTAAATTTGTGTTTCAAAGAAAGTGCGAAGCCACGTGTGCTTAAACAGGAGGCATGTGAGAGACATCTACCGTATCTGCCCTTTATTTATGTATTTGTTTTTTTCACTGTCCCACCCTCTGTGTGATGCGAAAGCCCTGATTGTAAAACAAACGAAATGAAATGTGGCGTGGGCAGCATCTGCCTTGACTACTTGGTGCTGCTTCTTCATGCAAGTTTCATGTCTCAGCAAATATATTGCAGGCTGCTGGGAATGACGGGCAGAAATAGATAAGGAAATATCAGTCTTTGCGAGCTCGCCGCAACAGAAGTTGGGGTTTGAATACGCGTGGCTACTATGCTAACCGGCTATACGTCAGCTGCGTGGACAAGAAGCTTGGAAAAGCAGGAAATTCCGAAAAAAAAAACCATTTCCCAGCTGACGTCGCTTGTTCACAGCGTTTTGCTGCGAAGACATAGAAGAAAGCGATGTAGCAAAGAACAATGGTGAAACCAGCGAAACAGGCGTATAGGAAAAGAATAAAGAGGCACACACACAATACCGCTGTGTTGTGTGTGTGCCCCCTTGTTCTCGTCCTGTGTCTGTTTCGCTGATTCCACCATTGCGCATTATTAACTAACTAGCCCAGCAATTTACACTAGAAAAGAACGAAAGAGAACATTCAATAAGGTAGTCTCACTGGCGATTGATTTTCTGAGGACTCAGGCAGCAAGAACCTTCCGGAGACCGACTTCGTGAAGTGGTATTCAAGATAAACCGGAGAATCATTGACGATTAACGCCATTAGCACCCTGGGCCCGGAGCAGTACTAGTGAGAGTAAAACACACGCATGCTTCAGCTACTAACCCTGAAAGAGGCGTGCGCCTTCGGAAGATATAAGCGAGCATTTAAAAAATCAAAATATATTTCTTTCAAACGGGTTTAGTACTGTTCTGCTACTAGTGGTTTTCGCACTTCCGCTTGTTAAACACGGAGTCTTGAAAGAAAGCATTCAATGAAAAGCTGTTTAAGATCTTCGAGAATTCGAACCTTTAGTTTCACATCTTACCTGTAAATACTGCTAGGGAGCTTAGATTTTATAACTGTTCAATAAAACCTGAAGCATACTTTTCCTAAAAAGCAAAGCGAATGACAATAGAAGAAAGGACTAGAGAAAACAGGGTGTGAAAAAAAATATGCCAATACAAACAATTAAAGAAAACGCAGTCATAACATCGCAATATAGAGAGTGATACAGGAGCATAAACGAACGCAGCTGGAATAGGACATAAAAGAAGTATGTTTTCCCGATGTCAGAGGTCAGATAGCCGAAAACTATGCTGCTGAACACCAGGAGATGAGGAATAATTGTATCGCGTCTTGCGCAGTGGCAGGATGGAGTGCTTTCAGATAGAGGAATGCCGACAGACTATCCCAGCATTGGGTCGCTATGATGAGACTGTAATTAAACTCCAAAAGCATCTAAGCGTGTGCGTCCTAGTTGGCTAGTCGAATGAACTTTGGGTAGCTACAGCGGGCCAACACCTTCTCACCACTCCAGTCCCGTGAGAAGTACATACCGTAACGGGTAAACTGAAACACTCCACGTAACTGACTAGCGGCTATAATTACAGCATGTTTTGATCACCAGAGTGCCCTCGTTGGTTTGCAGAAAGTTAGCCGCTAGAGTGATTTTAATTAAGGTTCCTTTCTAAATTCTCTTTTCTCTTGTTTATTGCACATTGCTTTACTTTTCGAACAAAGGCTGTAATGTAGGATGCAATTACTGGACGTTAATAACACTTCAAATCGAGTTGTACTCTCCTCTGAGTTCAATGAGGGCTCACTTTTAATTAAGTACGATCGACTGTTTTCAGACAGTGACACGCCGTGAGCCTTTATTGAAACTGCCACGTGTCTCTAGTGGAACTTTGTTGTCGAGCACCTACGGCATCAACTCGTGTCCGTAAGCTCACATAAGCTCAAATGAACGTCGGATAGCGTCAGCGTCAGGACGACGTCTCACCACTCCCGTCCCGTCGGCGCCGAATGCAGAAGCACATAAATTTGTGCACTTGAACAAATTGATCCCCAGCGGAAATACAGCGTGGCTTGCGTCGCACAGAGCGAGCGTTCTCTGACAGAAAATAAGGTGGTCGAAAGCTTCTATTTCGAGCGCTGAAATTAATTTCCTGCCACACTTTTCTTTACGATTGTAGCTGAGATTTCTTTACTTTTAATCGATCCTGATGCTTCCACCTAAACCTCCGCTACAGGAAGTAATTAGTTAGCGTTCACAGAACAGAAGAATAGTCGCAGTCTCCTCAGAAAAGCGACCAACTTTTAATTAAATTCTGCACGCAATTTTGGACCTCCAGGAATAAGTGCACCTCTAATTAACGTTCCTCTGTTTTTTACATACCAGCCATTCGATCGGCGACAGAACCGCTGGCGTCCACAGAATGGGTCAGTGAATCCGATAGGTTCATAGAAAACATGCGTTTGATCATTTCGAGAGTTTCGATGATGGCAAATATTTTCTACAAAATCACTAGTATGAGAGCAGGGGGCTACTTTGTGTTCTTCAAGCAATCATGTTGATGTGTAATTCTCATCCGTTTGTAATAGATGCAGCTAAAAATAGTTCCACGCCCAGGGGTTTTAAACACATCTGTTCGTCTTTCTTTTTGTTTAACGTTGTGTCCTAGACGACCAAATGCTTACTTCTGGTTCTGTTAGATGTAATATTAGGTCGGTTCGAACAACTCTAATGTATTGCATTTCTGTACCATTTTTGTATATGATTTAGTGTGTATTATTATTTTATTATCTGTATATATTTACAAGAACTGTTTATGATGCGTCTTTTGTGTAAGTGATGGCAAGGACAGCCTTTTTTTGTTGTGTAATGCAATACCGCTCCTGCTGCTGTACCCAAGCGAGGACAAGACCCAGTCAGGAGGTTTAGCACCTCCTTTTGTCTTGCCTCGTGGACAATACCTGTATGTTGCCCAAAGGAGAAATAAACAAAAATAAAAAAAGTATATACGCGCGAGTTTTGTGTGTAAACTCAGCCTGCCCAAGGAGCACAGGTAATCGGCCCAATATTGTGCATAGATGGCTTCACATTTTGTCCATAGACTTCAAAACAGATGCTCACATCTGCTTTGAAATCTGTGGACACCAGGCCCCTCTGGGAGGATTTGATCCTCGGCACTTGGCCAGATTGCTTGAAAACTGTACAGGCAACGCGAGCGCTTCCACGCTTTTCAAGAGACACGGACCTTGCCTCGCGTTTGTGGTGTTAGAAAGCGTGCCTTGTTTTTTTTTTTACTATGTATTTTTTCATCTGCCTCCTCCCATCATCATCACCCCCCATCGTGACCCTCTTTTTTTCTCCTCTTCCCGTTCCCCAGTGTAGAGTAGAAGGCCAGATATTTATTTTTCAGACTAGCCTCTCTGCCTTCCCAGTCAATAAACTCTCTCTCTCTCTTCACATCTTCTCTTTTGTAGGACCGGCTTTTACCAATACATTTCCAATATTGGGCTGATTAGCTGTGCGGCTGCGGTGGTGGCAGAGTAACTACGGAGACTATAATACAATTCAAATCAAGCTTATTTTCAAGTTAACCCGCCTTGTGAACTCTTCCTCTGCATATTTCACTCGTACTTGGTGAAACTCGTCATAACAGTTTTCTTCTTGTCAAGCTCCTAATAAAAACAGTGGCATTACAAAAAGAACCAGGTTTCGTATTGAAAGAGTAAATATCTACACGGGCCGCCTGGTTTAGAATGAAGTATTATGATGTTTCCTTAAAAAAAGACAGACTAACAGTGTTTCGGGAAAGCGAAAACAGCCCACCTCAGAGCTTGATACCAACAAAATAACGGAGCATGACACAGCACGTAAATGGCTAGAAGGCATATACCAGTATGACGAAAATAAGACCACGATTGCTAGTTGCAACAAGTTATGGGTCCGCCTTCATCGGGTGGCTATTCAGTAAGCACCCTAGCTGTACCACATGTGCTAATCATTTCCTTTGTCCGCCCTAGCTTGCAGTTCCACTGATGAGCAAAACGAATCCCTGTGATTAAGATATTTTTTTACAGGTATACATCTTTCCAGTCTCAGGAAGAGCTTGAGTTAAGTAGTAAGTAACAGGGAGCTCTTTGCACCTGAGAGAGTGGAGAAAACCATCGCATTCTCTGAATTCTAAATCTATTTGTGGCCGCTCTCTCGTTTCTCGACTTCTACGACCTCGCCACTTAAGTTCTGTGCCGTCACGCTAATGATCTATTTGGAGTGAGCGACGTGGTCTGGATCATGGTTTGTGGGGGTGTAACGTACCAAAGCGACTCAGGTTACGAGAGACGCCGTAGTGAAGGGCTCCGGAAATTTCGACCACCTGGGTTTCTTTAACATGCACTGACATCGCACAGTACACGGGCCTCTGAAATTTCGCCTCCATTGAAGTTCGACCGCCGCGGACGGGATCGAACCCGCGTCTTTCGGGTCAGCAGCCGAGCGCCATAACCATTGAGCCACCGCGGCGGCCTAAGCGAGCGATGTGGTCTAGATAAAGTTTTTCGACAAAAGCAGAGAAGCGGAAGGCAGCGCTTGATCATATAGGCTGGTTTGTTGAATGTTAAAGAAAGGAAGAATTGATGTTAGAGCCAATGGCTTCTTGCTTAAAACGGTCCCCTTAAAGGGTTCTTTCCGTGGTGAAGTAAGTATGTTATTCACACTGTTATACCGAGTGTTACTGGGGAGGCTAATTAATTTTCAAAAGTAACCTTTCTGGCGTAAAAACATGTTTTTTTCGGCAAAGTATTACCAGTGTTGGCAGACACAGGAAAGTGAGTAAATTGTCTTAAATAGTAAGCTGGTTAACTAATTTCTGATAATTAACTTTTTAACTTTCAGACTTATGCATCATCATCATCATCATCATCATCAGACTTACTACACCCACTGCAGGGCAAATGCTTCTCCCATGTCTGTCCAATTAACCCTGTCCTTTGCCAACTGCATCCACCCTTTGCCTGCAAACTTCTTAATCTCATCCGCCCACCTAACCTTCTGCCGCCCCCTGCTACGCTTACTTTCTCTTGGAATTTACTCTGTTACTCTTAAGGACCAGCGGTTATCTTGCCTTCACATTACATGCCCTGCCCAAGCCCATTTCTTTCTCTTGATTTCGACTAGGATGTCATTAACCTGTGTTTGTTCCCTCACCCACTCTGCCCGCTTCCGGTCTCTTAACGTTACACCTATTGCACTTATGCACCTAGTTGCAATTAGTGATTTGTAGCCGGTCGTTAGTAGTAGCAAAATGCAGAGAATGAGATGCCTTTCTCCACTCCCCTATGTAGTTGGGCTAGAATTTAGAAAACGTCATTATCCTCCGTGCTCTGGCTTGACAAGATTTGGCTGCGTCGTGCCAAAATACATGCGGTTTCGAAAACAAGAAGGCAAAATGACATCCACAGAGCACGTAAGCTAGTCAAATTTTGTCGAACCACAATGCCAAGGGTATTAGGGTTTTCCAAATTCTAAAATCTCATATGGCTATTACTAACGACCGGCTACAAATCTCTAATTGCAACTAGGTGCTTAACGAATAGGTAAAATTTTATTATTAAACATAGTTAATCACCTGACAACTTATAATGATTGACCGGTTTTCTGTTGTCCGCCAGCACTGGTAATACTATGCTGAAAAGGCCATATTTATAGCCCAAAAGGCGTATTTAAAAAAATTACTAGAAGTCTTTCCTGTAGCACCTGGCATATCACTTCTGGTCGCACTGGTAACTTCATCGTCTGTGAGTACTTTACGATCACTGATGAAAGACTTCACTTTGGCGCCTCACTAGACCTGCGTGGTGGGCGACACTTCCTGCGGTTGTGCCCAGCAACGGCTTTTATGCAAAAATGCTTCCTCAGAGAGGTTTGTACGAGTTGAAACCGTGAATCTGAGTATGAAAAATGCATCTTAGACAATCTCTACATGCCCCATTTTCGAGGCGATGCGATAAAATCTGGCATTAATTCCGTCTTTTAACTTTCTCCAACAAACTATTCCAAATCGCTCACTACAAGCTTTGCGGCACATTTCTCACAAAAAAAAAAATCAAGGAGGCAATTGAAGCTGTCAGTAGGCTGACAATTCACATGTCTTATTTGTATTCAAAGCAACATGTGACTAGCATACAGAACTATACACAAGCATTGGAACCAGTTTCTAAAACTTCTGTTCTTGTTCTATGCGCATCAGCGAATCTTTGGAGGTGTACATTTCTTAAGGGTTTGAAATCTTAGCCACTTTTAAACTTACTATTTCGTCTAATCGCACTGAAAGTCTAAACCTAATAGAGTCCCAAATCTGGAGCCCTATTCTATAGGCTGCGCATTTTTTATTGTCCATTTCGCCTGTATTCGGTCCTATACAAGTGACCACTCACATATACACGTGGCTTCAGCGTCTGTGACAAGCGACCCGGCATTTGGGTGGTTGGCGTCGTCGCTTTCTTCTTCGATGCGTTACGAATGCTTTGCATTTTTTTATATGTGCATTTGCTGTAAATTGGCGGGAAAAATAATTTTGTACCTAGCATCGGAAGCGTCAACTCTCAGCACCTCTTAGCCGGCTTTGTGGCGCTTGAGTCATTAGTTACACCGAAGTTGAAATTTGACAGCCAAAATGATCTCTGAAAACAAAAAAAAACGCTGAAAGAAATATTATTTTTATCAAGATTGTTGATTACGGAAGAAAAAAATCAGTGATCATATTACATAGACATAATTATACAGAGTATTGAGGCAAAGCGGGCCCCTCATAATTTATGGGGGCCGAACCAAAAATATTCGCTTATGGCATACCATTCTGGATTTGTTTAGCCGCCATGCCGAAGACAAAAAAAAAGTGCACGGACTATATCAGAGGCGACAGCGGTTAGTCACTCCCTGTTTCGAGCCAGAAAACGAAGCTGCCAAAAGCGCAAATTGCTCCATTATTGATACCGACAGAACATTAGGTTAAAATTGTTTTCCTACTCAACCAGATCGAACAGTTGCGAAACATTTGCGTTTGTTTTATATGTGCATTACATCGTGATGAAATTAATATTCTGAAACGAAGGCCAGAATGTAAAGTATATTTTAATACTGCATATCAAACTTCGTCGCATAAGAAATACTTATTTTAAGGCATATTTGAGTGCCCTCTCTAAATAAACATACCTGCCGACAAAGTCGTCAGTTCACCACTCAAAATGGCCACTGTGAAATACGACTAAACGAAGAATAACTGGTGAGTCGCCATGTGTATATGCTCGCAGACTGAAAATAACATATAAAAGCAAAATAGATTGCTTCAAAGAAAATAAAATATGTTAATACTCACCAGGATCTTTCCGCTGCAGGTGGTGCAAAACCAAATTTTATACGACGTTTCTGATATCAGTCAGTGTCTAAATAAACTCTAGTGAATCTCAAAAGCCTGTTTTCTAAGGGCAGTTGTGGAAATTGATTGGTTATAAACGCGCGCTTCAAATTCTAGAGACCATCTTGCTGGCGGTATGTTATCAACGGCAGGTAAGCCTGTCGCTCTGTCTTAAGGCCGAATGTCTGGTTAGATACATCCGGCTACCTGATACTTTACAGAGGGGCTCCTATCATAACGACGGCAAGACCGGAAACTGGGTGAGTTGGCGTTGTATCAAAGATAACCGCTTCCCTCGAATTCTGCCCCTTTTAGCGTTTTTGATAACTTCGAGCCTTCGAGCCAGTGCTTGAAGGACACGAACCGAAAGGCAGACACACAAATATTACACTGCCCTGATTCGCCAACAGCGCAGTGTGTGCCTTCCTCCTTTTCTGTCCGTGTCCTTCAAGCGCTGGTTTTGATAAATGCACAACCAACTAGCCAAACTAGCCACTTCGAGCCGTTGTTTGCCATTTGGAGGATTGTTTATGCGCGTGCAGTACGTGATGTGTTTTGTGTCATCCACGGTATCAGTTGACATGTACACTCTTCCAGACATGCCACGAGAAAGGCGTGTCCGGGCTGTGGCTCCATACGTGATTCCGACTCCTGCACTAGAGTCACGTTCAGCCACCAAACCCCCAGCGGGTGGTTGAAAGGACGGGCGATAAGCTCTGTCTTGGCGTTGTTTACGACAGACCGTGTCTGTCAGAAGCGTAGCACAATAAGTGAAAATTTTGTGTGCCATCCGCCCGATGTCATTATGTCGACAGGAAATATCGCAATGCCGGAACTGTTTTCAGACTACAGAGAACTATTAAATTTGTCTGATAAGTTCGTCTGATTGTTTACTGAAACCACCTGTAACATGTAGCCGCAGTGCGCTGAAATTTTTATTCAGTGCAAAAACTGTGTGTTGGACAATAACGGTTGACGGGTAGATTAAAGAATACGACAGAAAGTAGGGTTTTCATAAGATAATAATCAATTTAAGCGTGCGAGCTGTTCTCGGGAAGGAGCGAGATTTTGGTTGCTGCTTTAACGGAGATATTTATTCGCTGCTAGCGTTCTGCAGTGCAGCGTTTCTAAGGACAACATATGAAACACCCCGCAAGGAAACTTCTAATGTGACGTATTACTCATATTGTGTCGGTGTAGGCTTAGCACGAACAATCACACCTTTGTACTTTAATATTTCTGAAGAGAATTGAACAGAACGTACACGTAAACTTTAAAAATGGTGTTCTTTGTCTCGGAACAATGCGTTTATACGTTTTTATTACAATAAGAAAACCCTTCGTCGCTGGTATCACTCATACCCCGTAGGACCGAACATGGTTCGGATATTTTAACGCTACCAAGGTGTGTGAGCCGACTGATTTTCTACTCACGAGAGGCGTTTGCACATAGTATGGTAATTTTTCTTAGTAAATTTACGTGCCGCTTAAAGGTTGTACTTTCTGTTCTCCTCTCCAATTATTTTCAGGAACTGAAGGCTTATTCTTATTCAGAGCCTTGTTACTGCGGCCATTAATGCCCCTTAGATCTTGCGATAACTCTTTTATCTGCTCCGTATAGCTCGTTCCTCCTTCCTATCCTCGTCTGTTTCTATGTTACCAGTTTTCTTCCATCTTCTCTCGTTGCTTTTTCTCACCATTGTGTTTTTATTGCAAAGTTGTTCGATGGCTGCGGTCTGACTCAAATTTCTTCGCTTGGGTGTCTTCGCCTTCCCCCTCTGGCTTCAATCATGGCGTACACGTGTCCGCAATGAAGCTACTGCTCAATACTTTCGAGCCTGTTGGGAAATCTCACCAGGCGTAAACAACACTTGAAAATATTTGAAAGTTCGAAGCGCTTTTCGCCCTTTTATATTGTGGTAATTAAACATGACACTTTCTCTGGATATACTTTTTTTTCTGTTTTTACAAAATTTTCAGGCTCCAAAACTTATCTAGGTGCGTTGATGCTAACTCTCGGCATTTAAACGTTATAATAAAATACAATATATCTTACAGATGCCCATTCACTGTGCGATGTCATTGCGCGTTGATGAACAACAGGTGGAAGAGATTTCCGGAGCCCTTCACTACGGCGTCCCTCTTAGCCTTAGACACTTTGGGACGTTAAACCCTCTAAAACCATAATCATTTCCGCACACGCCGATGTCTCGTCATGGCAAAGGCCAGTACAGACAAGTCATTGCTGCGAAGTAAAAATGCGAAAATAAAATAATGCGACAATATGAAACAGAATATTATTAGTCATTACGCACAGAGTAATTTCAAAATAAGCATAACGTGGATACGCCAGATCCAGCGTATGGATCAGCAGTGTACGGACAGCCATAACTACAAAAGCTGCTAATTTTTCATTAGGAATGAACAACATTATGCATGAACATATTTTAAAAAGATGGATGGATGGAAAAACTTTATTTTCGTCAGAGAGCATGTGTGGACGATTCCGTGTCAGATGGCCATCAACCCATGGCTGACGGCGACCTGGGTGGCCCACTCCACGGCCCTGGTCTGGACGACCGGGTCTGAGCTGGCCAACACGGCCTCCCACTGCTCGAGGGAAGGATCACGCATAATGTCCGCCGGTGGCGGTGCTATGCTACTGCTCTATAATATGTGGTCATAGGTTGCCAATTCGTGACACCATTTGCACTCCGGCTGAATGTCCGGGTAGATTTTGCTCAATACGTATGGGTTGAAGAAACATCTAGTCTGCAATCGTCGCCAGACGCATTCCTGCGCCTTCACCAATTGCTTGTCCGAGGGTGGGTAAATCCTCCGCTCAAGTCTGAAATGATTAGTAATGTCATGAAAGGATACCAGCCCATCTCTCGTGGACCTTCCCGGGGCGTCCAGCTCACCTACTCGGCTGACGAAACGTCGAGCATTCATGTGAGCCGTCTCGTTCCCAGGGTTCCCAGAGTGTGCAGGTACCCAGACAATTTCCGTCTCCGTAATCCCTCGCTCCGTGGCCCGATTCAGCAACCGCGCCGCTGTGACAGATATTCTGCCCCTCGCCAAATTTCGGATGGCTGTTTTTGAATCGCTGAAGATCAGGTCAGCATTACTACTAGTCATAGCTAGTGCTATCGCCGCTTCCTCAGCAGTTTCTGGGGAGCGGGTTTTGACTAATCCAGAGGCGATCAAGCGTCCTCGCCCGTCCACCACCGCAATTGCAAATGCATCCTTGTCCTTATACTCGGCGACATCTACATAGACTGCCCCGTTGTACTTCCCGTACTTAGCATGTAAAGCTTTGGCTCTTGCCTTCCTGCGGTCCTCATGATGTATTGGATACATGTTCTTGGGCAAAGGTTTTATGTACAAGCCCTTGTGCATTTCCCGCCTCATCTGAATTTTCGTGTCACCGGCTGGAACGTCAACTCCAATGCCGATCCTTTCCAATATGTCCCTTCCTGCTTTTGTTTTTGAAAGCCTACCGAGCTGCATCACCAAGTGCGCCTCCCGTAGTTCTTCTAGGGTGTTTTGCACCCCTAATCCCAGCAGCCTTTCGGTAGACGCATTTTGAGGCAACCCAAGGGCCGCTTTATACGCCTGCCTAATCATAGCCTCCACCTTTCCTTTTTCCGCCGCGTCCAACTTCAAATAAGGCGTCGCATACACTATTCTACTGAGCACAAATGCCTGCACTAGCTTACACAAGACTTTTTCCTTAACACCTCTCTTACGATTGGCGATTCTCCTGATTAGCCGCACGGTAGCATTGACCGTATTTTTAAGCCTTTGCAAAGACTCGCTATTCTTCCTGTTAGTCTGCAGATACATACCCAGGATCCTGATCGTTTGGACCTCAGCGACCGGTACTCCCCCCACTTTCACCTCTAAAGGTGGTGGCGGCGTATAGTGCCTCGCATGTATCCCTCTTGGTTTATCCCTCAGAACAAAAAGCTCGGACTTGGGCTGAGAGCACGAGAGTCCTGCTTCCCCTGCTAGCTCCTCCACAATATCCACCGCCTGTTGTAGAGTTTCTTCCAACTGTGCGTCACTGCCTCTTGTTACCCATAAAGTAATGTGATCCGCATAAAATGTATGTTTAAGTCCTGATATCCCTTGCAGCCTTGGTGGTATCTTGATCAAGGCGAGATTAAATAGGAAGGGCGATAATACCGACCTTTGCGGTGTCCCCCTGCCCCCCAATGGGAAGGGATCCGATTTCATTTCTCCGACTACAATCTCCGCAGTCCTACCCTCCAGAAACGATCTGATGTACCGGAAGGTTCTACCCCCCGGTCCTATGTCTGATAGGTTCCTCAATATTGCCTCATGGGTAACATTGTCAAAGGCCTTAGTGAGGTCGAGCCCCAAGATAGCCTTGGTGCCCGTGCCGTACCCAGGATCAACCACGTCTTTTTTGAGCTGTAACATGACGTCCTGCGTCGATAAATTAGCCCTGAAGCCAATCATTGTTTCAGGTATCAACTCATTGTCCTCTACATAACCCTGAAGCCTGTTCAAGACCACATGCTCCATCAATTTGGCCAAGCACGACGTTAGCGAGATGGGACGCAGATTCTCAATGCAGAGCTTCTTCCCTGGTTTAGGAATAAATGTAATCCTAGCATGTTTCCACTCTGGCGGAATCTCCCCGGCCGCCCAATATTTATTCATCAAATTCGTGAGTGCCCCCACTGACTTGAAATCCAGGTTCCGCAGCATTTTATTAGTAACCCCGTCCGGACCCGCTGCTGACGTGGAACGAAGCTGGCCCATTGCAAACTCCACTTCCGCCACCGTAAAGTCTGCATCCAATTCAAGGTTTTCCTCTCCCGAATAATCCGGCAAGCAACTGCCCGCCTCTCTGTTTATGTAACGACTTCGGAGTTCATGTATGAATTCCCCAATCGTGCCTTGATACCGATGCGCTAGCCTAACCATTTGCCCCTTTTGCGCAGATTTGGTTGCGGCCGGGTCTAAAAGGTGCCTCAACAACTTCCATGTTTTTTTGCATCCGAATTGCCCATTCATCCGGTCACAAATCTGCCCCCACTGTTGACACTGCAACTCCAATGTGTAGGCTTTTGATTTGTCGTTCTAGCTTGGCCATTTTCCTACGGAGGACACCATTATGCCTTTGTTTCCTCCACCTCCGAAGGAGACTCGCATGTGCTTCCCACATGTGTAACAATCTAGAGTCAGCCGTAAAGCCCTCCCCCTCCGTCGGAACCTCTTCTGTGGTACTCTTCACGGCCTGCTTGAGCGTGTCAATCCAGGCTCCTAAGTCCTTGATTTCCCCGTTCACTATGTCATTCCTGTATTGCCGAAATCGGTCCCAGTCCGTCACTCGAGTTCTTTTCACCGTGTCTTTGTGCTTAGCAGCACTAAATATCGTGGAAAAGATATAGTGATCACTTCCCAGTGGCTGTCCCGTGTTTACCCACTGTGCATCCCTGATACCATTCACAAATGTGAGGTCTGGAGAGGTGTCTATGCTTACGCTGTTGCCTATCCTGGTATGATCTAGCGGGTTGTTTAAGATCGTCCATCGCAGGTCCTGGGCAACCTGCCAAAGCTTATTTCCCTTCGGGCTGGCGCGGATGTAGCCCCACTCCGGATGAGGCGCATTGAAATCTCCCACCACGATGAGTTGAGACCTAGCCGCTAGCCGTTGCGTCTTTATCAGAAGGTCTGGCAGGCCCACCCCCTTATCTTTTGGAGAAGAGTGTACATTAAGAACAAATAGACTCTTATCGTCCTTTCTTTTGGGCAAAATCTCCAGTAGGACGTAGTCCTCCCTGCTGCTATCTATGGTATGCTGAATCACTGTGGTGTTGCGATGGACTAACACGGCCGTGAAGACGCTCAATACGCCCCCTCGATCAATCTCTGGTGGTGTAAATGTCTTAAATCCTGGTAATTTCACCGAGCCGCTAGCCTCCTGCAAAGCTATAATGTCCGGCTTACTATCCAGATTTTGTATGTGCAACTGCAGGTTCCCCCGCTTGCGACGGAAGCCCCTGCAGTTCCACTGCCAAACCTCAATTTGCTGGTGAGGGGCCATGGTGAAGCCCTAGGTTCACTAACATCGGTTCTTGGCCGACTACGGGAGGCAATCTAACCTCTAGCATAGCATTTAGCTGTTTAAATATGTCCATTACCTGGGTCTGGAAACCCCGCATGTCATTGGTGAAGGCGTCAAGACGCTCCTCAATGTTACCTAGTCTAGCTTCTATCCTGTCGACCCGGCGATCCAGCCTATCCTGTCTTTCTTCCAGTTTTCCTACTCTCTCCGCAAGGGTAAGCATGTCTCTCCTAAGACAAGTGACTGTAAATACTGGCTGCGGCGTGTCCGCCGCCGAAGTTTCTGCTACTCTCTTTGCACGAGCTCCCTCATCTGCCGGAGGTGGCCTTTTGACCGTCCCCCGATTCTCCACTTTCTCCACTTCCATAGCTGTGTTATCGTCCACGCGAGAAGCGTTCGCCTGCGCCGCTTGCTGTGGGGCTTGGGCCAACGGTGTCAGTACCCTGTCTACTCTGCCGGTTTTAAGCGCGCGTTCCATCTCTGCTATCCTAGCTTCCATCTTTTTGATAGTTTCGGCTTGCTGCAGCACCTGCCTTTGTAGCTCCTTCTCTCGAGCAGTCTCATTTTGGGAGCCTGCGTTGGGCCAGCTCACCTTTTTCCTCGCGGCACTTGGGCTTCTTCCATGACCGGAACCTTGCCCTCCTCCTTTGCCAGGCTCGGGTCCGGGCAGTGGCGGGAAGGAAGCTGACCGGTCCCTGCTCTTGCTATCGCCTCTCGCACCGCTAGATGACCGCTTCCTGGGCCTCGAACGCCGCTCCTCCTTGCCCGTTTGGCTCTTGTCCTCGTTGCTCTGCTGCAGACCCGTCGGCTGCTGACGGGCTAGGCGAAACTTGCAGTTCCGACTTCCCGTGCTGTGCGCCCCATGACACACGATGCAGTCCGGCGTGCAGGTCAGCGACTCTCCCTCCGGTGGTGCAGGATGTTCTTTCCCGCAGCGGCGACACAAATTAGTCTTCGGACGATAGCAAACGTCCGCCCGATGTCCCACTCGTCTGCAGTTATAGCAAGTCTCGACTAACTCTCTATATGGGATCACAGCGTACAGACAGTTCCAATAGATGACTTGCCGGGGAACGCGCTTCCCCCCGAACGTGATCTGAATCGACTTTGACTTGCCCAAAGGTCTGGCATCCAAAATTGCCATGTCTTCATTCCTCTTCAAGAATCCTGCGCGAACTTCTGCCAGTGGGCATCCGTTGTACGCATTGTAAATTACTCCGCGCACAGAATTCTCCGGCGCCGCCACGTACGCCGAAACCGCAAGGTCACGACCGCCCAGCTTGAGCGTCTTGACATTCGCATATGCCCCACTACGATTCATACACGGCGTGCTCACCGTCATTGTGTTGTTTCTCTCATTGACCCGCACCAGGTCTTCTTCCACCGCAGTCGCGTTCGTCAGCTTCACTGCCGCTCTCAGGGCATATCCGAGCTCCCTCGGCGTCACTATGCTCAAGTCCCAATTCTTGGGCCGGCACACAACCTTGAAATCCTTGGCTGGCATCTGAAGAAACGGTCCCCGTTTCTTCCACACCGGCGCTTTCCCCCGCTTGACTTGGGCTGCTCCGTGCGTCTGGCGCCCGTCGCTGCCCGCCTGTTTCTCGGTAGGCCTACTCTCGGTGTGGTCCCCGTACACAGTCTTCTTGAAGCGATCTTGCGCCTTCAAAACCCAGGCCCATTCTCCCGCCTCGAATTCTTCGGGCGTTATAGATTCTCCCTCAACGGAGTACTCCATCATCTTTAGCCTCGCAAAGGCCCACTACCACAAGGCACGGCCCTGGAGCCCGGCGCCGTAGGCGTCGGCTCGGCCTATAGATTAGGCCTTATTTTGCCGCACCGTGGTCGAGTACAAATCGTGAAGAAAACCTTTAAAAGGGCGAACACTTGCCAAAATATGGTGTCCACAGGTACAGGGCAACTTCCTGCAGACGATTCCACAAAAAGCAAGACCAAGGCACAGCGCGTTCCACCGAAAAACGGTCTCAAGGCGGGAGCTCATGCGGAACACGTCCGCTCAGCGTCCGCTCAGCGTCAGTCCCCCTTTAAAAAGATAGTAACCACCGGAGTAGCGCCGACAGGCCGTCTTATTCTTTTGGATCTGATTTTTCCGGTCACGCGAGCTGTTTTGGAAAGATTTCTTGGCAAAGCTTAGAAAAAAAAAGGCACAAATTTGAGATCTCACGGAACAGAGAATTTCGGTCGTCTTCCATCTGGGCATAAGTTCCAGCTGGTTAGAACACCCTCTTGAAGAGAAGAGCTGTTGTGAGCTTTGTGCTCATTAAGACAAATAGCTATGGCAGTGAGACATAGTTCCCTAGGCTACCCATGCAGCACCTCAGCAATTCTCGGAATTAAATGCGAAATAAATTATATGAAAAAATACAACTTACATCTCATCAAGGACAGAGCGTGAAGAACCCTCTGTCACAAAATCCTGAAGAACTGGAACATCCTCTCGTACATGTTGAACAATGTCTGAGAAAGTCAACCTTTATACATATAGTTACTCGATGGCTAGTCTAGGAATACAGTACGCCATGGCAGGTGGCTATGGCATGACTTAATGGAAGTTGGCGTGGCGCGGCCGCTCGTGCCCGGGCCACTGCACAGTTCGTCGCCTTTTAGTCCGTCACAATATCTGCTCTTGACACTTAATCCATTGGATGTGTAATCTAATACATGTTTTCCGAAGCACCCATGAAGCCTTATGGGCACACAGTGCCAGAGCAGCCTGCAAATAAATGGGGTTTTGAATGTTGGTTGGCTTCGAAAGATGGCGAATTTTTCTCCCTCCCTTGAATAATAGAGATCAATGTTTGCACCAGCGCCACCGCCCTGCTTCTGCCCTTGACCGTACCCTAGTAATTGTTTAGCAGTGGGTAATGCCCTCCTAAACGCTTGCACGTACTTTGAGGCGCCGCATTTTTGTCTGGGCAGTGTTGCCTGAGCACTTTTAAAAGCAGTGAACTTTTTGCACGGATCAAATATGAATTTATGCATATTTATATCGCTATAACCTAAGGTATCCTAATGCGCTTGTTGTTCGAGCCTTAGTATTTCTGTCTAGAGAATCGACTGTTGGGCGAGTTGGTGTGCATGACTCGAAGATACAAGGCGCAAGAATAGACAGGATGAACGAACACGGACACGCCGCTCGCCGCAATTGTAGTTTGTTGCACGAGCTCGCCTTTTATAGCAAGGTGCAATGAAAAAAGCAAACAAACAAAACACACGCATGACTGTGACGATAGCTGTGTCGATATCAATTCATACCCTTCGGCCTAATACACAAGCTTCTTTTTTTGTGCAAGATACATAAGCCCTAAAAGGCCACCTTACTGCGCACTGCGGGGAGCGCAGAGGCTTTACTCCAAAGTTTTCTGATGCATGTGTCGTTAGTAAGCATAAAGAAAAGAACGCCACAGAAATAGTTGAAGCCTTCCTAACCAAAAAAGCAAGTGAGGTATGTTTGAGCACCCCCTCTGTGTCTTTGACAAAAAAAGGCCTCGTGTATTTGGCCGATCGTGTGAATTGATATAGACCCAGCTATCGTCAGAGTCATACGTGTGTTCTGTTTGCGTGGATTTTTCCTTGCACCTTGATATACAAGACGAGCTCGTGCAATAAACTACAGTTGCAGTAAGCGCTTTGTCCGTTCCGTGTTTGTTCTTCGCTCACTCTGTCTACACTTGCGCCTTGTATCGTCGAGTATTTCTGTAACCAACATTATTTTTTTTTCATTCTTTCTTCTCACTCCTGTGAGTAAACAACATATGCAAATGATGCGGATTCTATCTCCCTTGCGTCTAATCCGGACCAACAACATCCTACCCTTTTCCTGTCACCCCCTGCAGCATCCACCACACCGCAGAGCGAAGTGTAAAAAGTTTCAACAATGCCAAGGCAAGCAAATGGGCTTGCTAGGGGTGCAGCATCGCTTAAAGCCATGAAAGGCGCGCCGTGGGCCTGAAAAGAGCACCGTCGACGAAGCGCGGGACTAAGAAACGTGGCGATGAAAAATGGAGTTTCGTGGGACAAAGACCACGCGAAAGAGGACGCAGTACAGTTGCTGCGAGGCTGCACATATGTTTGCCCAGTTGCTTGTTCTTGTTTCGCTCCTAGTAACACCCAGCTTAAAAAGCGCGCTGCAATGCTGGTTTTGAAGAGCCGCCTACCAAATAAGGGGAGGGGGGGGGGGGCTGGTATTCGTGTCGCTTGGGTGGAATTCAGAAAGCGCGGTGGAACTGAGAGAAGCATGCTCGACTGAGTTTAAATTGCATTACGTTTCCAAACTTTTGGCTAAGACTGCTGCAACAGGAAGTGAAGTTGATGATAATGTGTTCTGTGTGCATTCCGCAGGATTACTGAATTTTGCGCCCATAGAATAAGTGAATTGGAATTCAAAAAGCACTGTAATGCAGCGGTATTGAAACCCAGTTGACAACTTTCGTGCATGCTCTCATGGCCTCGGTGAATTGACAACTCTCGAAACAGGAAGCTGTTTATGCAATAACATAAAATGTGCGGCTTCAAGACGGGCAAAATAAACGCAATGAGTACGTGCTTTTCGAAATTTAAAGCAAGGCCATCTGGGCGTGTCGGTATCGACTGCTGAAATAACTCAATGAAGGACAGGACGCCAAAAAAAGCACAAAACTAACCCTGACTTGCAGTTTAATATCATAACTATGAAAAGGTGCAGAATATACGAAATATACGAAAGTTATCAGAACAGCATGATTATTTGTGCGCACACACGCGATTACATAGCTCGCTTCAAGCAATGGTCCCAACATGTGTGTCTGCAGAGGTGCTGTTATGATGCCAGTTCTGGCGAATGCCACAACCAAACTACGGTTGGTGCCATGACTCCTAAATTTAGACAAAAGAGCTAGAGAAAGGGCAAATTGGCATGCCGTAATATTTTTGAGAAGCCCTAAATTGAGAACAGGGACATGACATTGTAGGAGGAACAGAAACAAATTGTCGAAACACTGAGAGAGTTCTTGTATTTCACACGCGGCTAATCTAACTGGCTCTGCCGCAGAGAAGAAAGTTTTTCCCTTACAAAACTGTCAGGTAAAAGTTCAATGCAATTTTTTATTCCGGGCGACTATTACATGGACTCAGAAATGCTAACTGTACTAAAGAGCTACAGCGCCTTTTTTTTTCGAAAGCTTCTCCTCATCCAGCGACATGCTATCGCTATCGCGATGCTTGCATCAGTTATTAACTCATGCCCATGACACACTAATGCTAAAACGTACTGCAAGGAATTGCTCAAGCACTGTGATTTACATTTGTGTACAGATACTATGCAATGATGGTAAGTTTGAAGTCGGTCACTGCTGCTTTATGCAAAATGTGTACACAGATATAACAAAACAAAAAAAATAAATACTCTCGTGCTTAGTAGCACTGCAGAAATAGTTTTGATCCTTCCTAGCGCAAAAAATCGCAAGTATTGTTTTATTTAGGCCTTTAAATAAGGCAGCATAATCCCAAAATAAACAACATAAAACACAGTAAAAGAATTCTAACACAGCCAGTGGTTCTAACGGGCTTTGCTTTTATCAAATAGACTGCATCCAAAGGCTGCCCTTGTGTGTAACAAAATATTTAACCTTGAAAAACTTGAGGGAACGCTTTCGTCATGACTATCAGCCTGAGAAGGCGCGATGGTGATGAAAGATTATTCGTCACCAAATGCTCTTTAGCTTTTGCCTGAGTATGATTTTTAAGTTGCAACAAGAAAAGACATCGTTTTTTCGATGTCTTTTTCGATGACGAAGCGATTTTTTTCGACATGTTTCGTCGTCAATTATGCTTTGTAAAGAATATATATATGTTGTTTTAAGAGATTGGGTTCTCTGAAGTGTATGGCTGTGAGTAGTCTAAAGAGGATTCTGCGCTCCTCTTTTTACCGCGAGAACTCGAACTACAGACTCCGAGCATTATTAGAAACTTTGAATTATTGTCTCCTGTGGCCGATTTTCTTATTAAATCGGATTTTAATGTCCCGGCTGCGCCCTTTTTTTTTTGAACTCACCAACAAAAGTAGGAGGAGTCAACCAACGTCTGGAACGCTTTTCAGCCAGTCTATTTCGCTTTTATTTAGTTTATTTAAAGTTTTCGCGAATAAATAGTTCCAGTCGCAGACAACATAGCCGCAAATTAGGCTCACAGAAATAAAACTACGCGTGGACTCCTTGATTTCCGCATCATTCCGCCTATGGCAGAGCGGCAAGACGCCATGCGACTGGCTGAGTGGCACTCCAGGCGTTGGTTGATTCCTTCTAATTTTGTAGGTTAGTTGAAAAATGCTAGAGCCTGGATGTTTAATTCGATTTAATAGGAAAATCGGCGACACACGAAAATAATTCTGGCGCGTGTATGTCGGGTTCCTGCGGTAAAATGACGAGCTCAGAATACTCTTTATTGCACGTTTAAGAAAACAGCTCAAACGCGCCTGTCCCGTCTCGCATGCTATGTGTTGTCTTTTTCGGCTCTACAACCCTTTTCTGGAAACATGCACCAACTAGCCTTCCAACAAGTATTACTCAGCTCAAAGGCCAAGTACAGAAGAATCTAAATATAAGATGAGTGGCGATGAGTGCCTGTATATATTCTTTCTTGCATTTCGCACTGAGGTGTTTGTGAGATCTATGAATCTAATTAACACGATTTGTTTATTGTGGTTACGAATACCAGTTTTATTGAATTTTTCGAGACGTATGCGTCTTACAAAGCCTGTACCCCAAAGCACATCTTGGCTAGGCTTCAAATTGAGTATGTAAAAAGGAATCGCACTGTTCACCGAGTGATCTACAGAACTCAAAAAACGGTTGCGATGATATTCGCCTAGATGGCAGAAAAATTCGCCTCGAGGTGTCAAAAACGTAGTCACTCTAGCCGTGGCCCCTTTTGTGGCTGAGGATAAGCGGAAGGGCTTGAGCAATTCAGAGGGCTATGTGTCCGAAACAGACGCCGCGGGAGATTCAAAAGCGACCAAAAATGTCAGGAAACGCGGAAATGCCGCGTCAACCGCGACGCCTTCCGACCACTGCGTTTCACTTTTCCGAGAAGAGTCAAACAAGAAGAAATAAAATCAACACAGAAAAATTTTGCTCAACATTCTATGGCCTTCTTGTGTGGCTCCATTTCGCTTTCGACTTGGACCAGCCTCCCGAAGCTCCAGATGTATTGTTTTCGGGGCGTGGTACTATCAGCGGTGCGACTGGGAATCGAACAGGAATGTTTATGAGCGTCTATGCGGTCTTCCGGTGGAGCGAGGTGAGATAAAAGCATCATCATCAGCAGCAGCTGCAGCCTGACTGCACCCACTCCCATGCATCTCTAATTAACCCTGTTCTTTGCCAGCTGTGGCCACCCTATCCTCGCAAACTTCTTAATCTCATCCGCCCATCTAACCTTCTGCCGCCCACTGCTACGCTTGCCTTCTCTTGGAGTCCACTCCGTTACCCTTAAGGACAATCGATTATCTTGCCTTTGCATTACATGCCCTGCGCAAGCCCATTTCTTCCTCTTGATTTCAACTATGATGCTATTAACACGAGTTTGTTTCCTCGCCCACTCTGCCCGATTCCGGCCGGTTAACATTACGCCTATCATTTTTTTTCCATAACTCGCTACGCTGCTCTTACCTAAGATTAAGGCTGTTCTATCCCGACCCGTTTTACTGGTAGTGAGTTGGTTCTAGTTAACAAGAAGTGGTGCTGAATGTACGAATACGTAATAAAGTAGTTCAGCAAACTTCATTGGCTCGGCATCAAGGAAATTGGACAATTAAGAAAAAACAACAATCAATATAACGCCAGCTGAAACAAATTGGGCGTAAGCGGATATACAAAGAAGCAGATTGAGGGTGCTACTGCAATCATTTTGGTATCGCTCTTCGAAATAAAACTGTAAAGGCAAGAACATAGCACATAGTTCGCACAATATTTATTCATGTTCACGTAATTTGTACAACCTCATATTTATGCGAAGCAATGAAAAGATGTTTTCGCCTGATTATTAATTTTTGAAAATAAAACGGCCCTGAAAATTTCCCGTTTAGCCTAATCCTTGTTTGAAAACAAGTGTACCCGTGAGCCCAACTGCGGGCGCTCTATACAGGACTACATGCATGCAAACAGTGCGCTATATGGTTACACAACTGCTTTTTTTATCTTTTTCTCTCTAATTCAGTACTTGCATCTTCCTTCATTGTTATCTCTCCTTCTTTCATTGTACTTCTTATTGGCTGCTGGAGTTTTTAATGCGATATCGTTAAAGGCCCGTGGTAGATAGCCGCCATAGAGCAACATAGGAGAGAGGTGGGCCACATAGGCCACGTGACCTTGCGGCGTCATCACAACCTGTCCACCGGATAGTGAGCGAACTGCCCACCGTGGCAGGTGGCAGGTGGCGGTTAAACTAATTTATCACTCGAGAATAGCAGCGCTTGCGTATGCCATCTTGATACTTTTAATAGACATTAGCTGCTTTGCCTAATTCTGGCAACTGTTATGATGGCCTAGGAATCACGTTCTAGGAGCAATATATATTGACTATAGTTGGACGCAACTCAAGCATGCAGCGGCGATTGCCTCTCGAAGCACACCCTCCAGGTAATGGCATCGACCTGCTTGCACGGCTTAGCGGTAAATCCCCTAGCATGTAATCTCTGATTAATTGAAGGCGCCTACTTTGAAATGTGATTAACCGCAACGTCATGACAATCAGTCTACACCGTCTTCTGAGTAGTTTTTTCCGCTGAATTCTAGAGTTTCATCCGACTACAGATGCGAATAAAGGTGCGTATCAGCATACTTTGTGAGTAAACATATTTTTGGAGGCACCAAACTATAAAAGGACAGAGCAAGACAAATTTGGACTAGCGCTTGTGAATGCCTCTCTCCCTGAATTTGCGTAAAATATCCGCACTTCATAAAAGAGGCAGCTCTCTAACCTGAAGCAAAATTTGAAAGCCAGCTTCGCTACCTAACGGTCGATAATTAACCGATGCTGTCTAAAAGACTACAGATTATAATAACTTTGATCCGCTTGGAAACAGAGCAGATAACCTAATTAAAAGGCTACTGGTAAATTATGTTTTAGTTTTATTTTCTTTTTTTTTTGCTGCGCAAGAAAGTCAAAAGCATTGAGCCAAACGCGTGATATACCGTGATCGGATGCGACACGCGCGTAGCTCGCGTTCAATGTACACAACGGGTGCTGTGTGGAACAGAGACACGACACCTGACCGGGAGCTGTTTAAGGCTTTGCTTGTCTACCCAAGTCTGCTTGTGATTATGACTTTGCCTGTAGTAGCAAATAGTTTCCACGTCCTACCTTTCTTGCTATTGCCCTTTTCTTTGCTCCGCCTCCCTATCCCCAAGTCCTTTGTATTTCTTTCGGCTGTGGATGAGTGACCATGAAGATTGGTCTAGAATTTGTAAATTTCATTCCGGTTTCTCTCTGCTGCTCCCTAGATTTTATCAGGCTTTCTCTGGGTGCCTCAAGACGCTTCCGTTATAGAAGCGATTTGGTTCATCTTGTGCACAGTATCTGTGATGAGCAAACGGTAGCCATCAATTTGCACATCAAGAATGACAAAATTTAAATGGGAAATTTTTTGATAGTCAAAATATCACCTCTACCTTCAATGCACGGTCTGCAGATTACGTTCCCGTACACGTGTCAGCCCTTCAAAGATCAGCGCTCTTCAGGAGATTCGAGAAAATGAACAAAAAAAACCTTCCCAAAAGAATTTCTGCGTGACATCCCACCGAAGAGGCGACCGTTAGACATGCCTATGACGAATTCCGCAGGTTCGGGTCTAATAGGCGTTCTGGTGCAGTGCACCCGTTAGTCTGTCCAGACACGCCATTAGCGGGCATAGGTGCGCAGAAAAGCGTTGCGAAAATTTAGTCGACGTGCCAAAGCCTAGCGTGTCGTAGCCGTACGTAGGTTGCAGACTGCCGGCGCCTTCTGGTTGAACTTCGTCGCAAGAGAGCAACGTGCAGGACAGTGTGCAGCAAACTATGGGTGTAACAAGCTTTAGGTGTGTGACACGGCCGTAAAGCCACGATGTTGCAAGCAGGAGGGCTGTTTAAGTTTTACTTCTGTTAAAAAGATAGTGGTAAGTTTAGCGGCTGCCGTTCCAAGTTTATTCATGTTACAGAGCACTACTATGCGAAGCTAGAAAGGATCACTTGACGAAACGCTGAGGAAGTGCTGCAAAGAAAAAAAGCGCGCACATTAGCATAGGAGCGTCACAACGATGTAGTCAAAGGCCGCTCACAAGCGAACAAACAACATTCAGTACAGCGGCCGACAGCTTAAAGTCGTTATTTATGTGTTCACACGCAGAAAAAAAAAGCAGCCTTGCTCTACTCGTTATCAATTTCTTTTTTTGAAAACAGCAGTGATATAATTTCGCGGTTCATGATTGTGAAATCATCTCTCCTTGTCTTCTTCCGTTCAAGCCATTTTCTCGGTGACGTCGTAGCTCGGGAATCACGTGGCCTTTGGGAGTGCTCTCTGTCAGAAGGCTCGGGGATGTCAGGGTGTAGGCACACTATAGACACGTAGGCTTGTTTTGTATTGTCACACAATGCACATACATTCCCTTCCCAACTGCCGTGCCACTTCTCCTTGGTAGTAGCGCCAGCTCATGGAGACAGGGAGGTCCCCTTATGGGCGCTTATGGTTTGCAGAGCTTACAAGCGAGTCTGAAAAGTTAGCTAGGAGAGAGCGGCCCTTCGTTGCAGCGCACGAAAGGTCGTGGCTGAGTTGGCTAAGCGGCCCTGTCTTCTCCGCCATCTTATTTTCGCCTTAACTCGATGACCATTTTTCTAGTAAAACAGAGTTGTAGGGAGCACACTTTAGCGTGAAGAGCACATACGAGCGTTGGCGTAGACATTAGGAGACCACCGGGGCTCGTAAAATACCTCGTCCCGTCACCGGCACAGAGGAATCATCTGAGTGCGCTTCGCACAGTTGCTGATGTAGGGTACGTATTTCATCGAAAATCGCAAAAGAACATATTGCTGCAGCGGGCAAACAAATTTCTGGAAAAGCATGATTATACAGAATTTTTTTCACCGCTGGACGTATCTTCAATCAGCAGAGTACGCCACGCAGCTTGTGCTGTTGTGCAAGCGCACTGGGCGAATGAGAAAAGATGCGAGAAACTGCAGTTTAAAAGTAATGAACTGATCCGGGTGAATCAATGTACACAGCACCTTAAAGGTGTATACAGGCAACCTTTGACCTGCTCTCGACGTCTGTGTGCCGCAGTAGTAATTTCAGCAGCACTTTGCTCTTGTGGCAACAGTTTATTGCCGTTACAGGCCTAGTCCTGCCAGCACACCAAAACAGCCGCCTCTCTCGCGCATGCAGTTTACGGCTTCATTCTGAACGCCGCTTTGCCTACATGGAAGGTTTAGCGTGGTGGCGTAGGCGAACTTTGCCGTCGCGAATACGGAAAAGTGGCAGACCTGTAGAAACACGCGAGGCCAGTTCAAAGCGCATGCTGAGTCCTAGAGAGGGGAAAGGTATATCATGACTCTGGCAAACAGGATTTAGCAGGGTGGTTTTATGAGGAAATTTATAAATAACTTCACAGATGGACGAAACAGCGTCGGGAAAGATTGAGCAGGAAGGAGTGCAGAAGCTAGCAAAGCCCACTGGTCGTAAACCGTGCTGACGACCGCCGTGTGCCGAACAGCCGCCATAAAACGTTGCTTCTGTATCTACCGTGTTTGGAAGCTCTTCATATAGGCCCTAAAGAGAAGGAAAGGTTTTGCGCAAATGCATGTCCCCATTAGGAACAGTTGCAGTCTTCATGTCAGCTGGGGCATCTGATGTTAAATATCCCAGATATTTCGATGACCCTTGCAATATTCCTGCAGAAGAATTGTGTTTCCTTTGCTTCATTCAGTGTACGTTCATAGATAATGTTTTCAGGCTGCTCTGTTGAGCACATACACATAGTTACTGTTCATAATAATGAAGTACCCACGAAACTTGGTCGCACAAAAGTTTTACACAGATTACTGCTTTTCGTGCGCACTCACAATACTCTCTACTGAAAACTCATTGTCGCTTTATTCCTGTCACAGAGGTAAACTTAGCGAGTTCAGGATTCATAACCACGCGCGAAAAATATTAAAGTCTGTATTAACTGCGACTTTTAAAAGGGAACCACTTTACTGATAATATTCGGATTTCTTTTGAGTGAGTAGTGTTACCAAATTTTTTCTGAAGTGTTCAGCACGATTCAAGAATGTGTTGCCTCCAGCGATGCAACCTTTATATTAAATTTTAATGAAGAATGTACGCCCGGCTGTAATGTATGCTTGAAATGTGCAATATCACGGGTGAGATCACATCAAGATATTTGCTATCAGAGCCCAAGTGTTTCCGCCCCATGTGCACTACAGTTTGCTCATCCTAAGAGTGAACAGGTGTACTAGAGTCTCGACAGTCTAGAAGACTACTTGTTTTATCTTGGCGTACGTATATTGTATAGAGGTACGCAAAATAAAATCGTTCACATAAGTTAGGAGTGCTGCTAACAGTTTACAAAGGAATCTTTTAAATGCGGGAAAGCTCCTACGATTGTTACGAAGAGTGCGATTCGCTTAGTTGCTCTACGAAGGCAGGAAGAAGAAGGTGCCAAAAGCACCGAGCAATATTTAAAAAAACTAATAAGCTCGTATTCTTCGGTTTATGAGCAGGCATACACAGGATATGTAGCAGCTTTACAAAAAAATGAAGTTGAGGTTTACTTAGTTCGCCATGTTACAAAGAAGACAGTTACTTTGAAGAACGCGCAATGGAGACGAAAGAGTGGCTGTTGAGCAGCCGATGCCCTCTCTTTTTTGGGGAACAGTAGTACTCCATCAGTTGAAGTTCTACATGACCGTAGACAATGTTCTGATTAAGGGAATGTTGAATTATTCAGGATACTATAAAAAGATGATAACAATGTGTCCGTCAAAAACATACATTAATCAATTCGAAACTATTACTAGGCTACGTCGGCATCTGAAGTGTCCGCAAAATGTATCGTCGGAGGTGACGTCATCAGTCATGATCTGAAGAGTGGCGTGGTGAAGTATTTGAAGTCAATGATTAACAATATCGAGTAAGAGTCGGTTGTCGGTCATCAAAATGTCATTATTAATGACCACAACTATTTAATGTAATGATGACCGTAAAAATGTATATAATAAATTACACTAATTAATGACCAATAATTGGGCTAAGTGTTTAGGGTAATTGATTGGTTAAATTAACAGGACTACTTAACGAGACAATGCGACGTATTAAGAGCGTTATGTCTTTCATACGCCTTATGACGTTGCGCCTACAGCCAATCAGAGTACAGCCACAAAAGGCACACATCGTCGTGTGATAGCATCGCAGGTCGAAGAGTGATGCTCGGATCGTAACGGAGTGGGTGAGTAGGCGTACAAAGGAGTTAACTAGGAGCCACCAACGTCGCGGCGAACGCTAATATTTTCGCATTTCTTTAATGCAGTCTCTGCAATGATCTCCAAGTTTTTTCTTGAAATTCTGTATGGATGGCCATCTTCGCGTAGAAATTAGCTTGCCAATAACGTTGTTATGAGTTCGGTCAAAAGGTCCCGTGCGAGCAAGCTCTGAGAATCACCACTTACGTCCTCTAGGGCACTGAGGTCATCAGTAGCCTCTCCCCGAAACACACTCACAAAGCTAAA
The DNA here is from genome assembly GCF_052857255.1 of Amblyomma americanum. Lineage (NCBI taxonomy): Eukaryota > Metazoa > Arthropoda > Arachnida > Ixodida > Ixodidae > Amblyomma > Amblyomma americanum. The sequence goes on from NC_135507.1 coordinate 38,772,177, forward strand.
TAATATCACAACGTGCGCCAAACGCACAAAACGTAGTATTAAACGAATACATGTGCCTCGATAACGTCAAGAGTTCTCACAGCACTGACAGTGACGCCCACGTAAAAGGAACAAATAAAAATAGTGCCGCTCAGCACAACCCAAGCGGCATCCTGTCGCACATTCTGGACTGATCGGCGCTCACAATGAGCGCTCACACTGCAGGCATGTCCGCATTTTATCATTTTGCAGATAATAGCTCGCCATGACCAGAATATGTCATTCCTTTCCAAATTCCAGAAAAATATAGCTCTTTCCTGTCGCTTTCTAAAGCGATAGCAATAGATTTTATGTCAGGAGCCAACTTTGCAATCCGATCTCAAGAAGATTTGCTGCATGGTGGGAAGAGGATACATGACCTGTTTCATCATCACATCCCGTACTGATGCGACACCCTAATTGGTGCGCAGATGTCACGTGACCTTTTGACGTCATCACACGCCGGACACCGAATATTCAGAAATCTGTGCACCAATGCAGGTGTGGCAATGAATGTAATGATTGATCCAGATAAGTCACACGTCCTTCTGACGTCATCACAACCTGTCCACCGGGTTTTAAGCAAACTATTTTCTGGATTGCAACTTAGATAGCACATATGCCAACGTCGGCCCCGTAACAGCATAACGGGTACCCGCTACTTCCGTCAGCAGTCGCAATATGGCGGTTGATGGAACGACAATTCCAAAAAAGCTGACACAAAGAGAATTTGAGAGAGGAACTGCGACAAATGAGGAATCTAATGCTAACGCATTCCACTCTTCAGGTGACCTAAGCGTTCCAATGAACTTTTTGCACAGGTTTGGCATTTTTGTTTTGTTGTATATTGTGGGAAAAACACTCACCATTGTTTTAACGCGATAACGTCAAAAGCTCTGTTACCTAGAAAATCCGGAATCGTCGGCGTTGTGAGCGATAAATCACGAGCATGACTCTGGAAAGTGGAGCCCTACGAGGCAGGGGTGGGCCACCTCACCTTGCGGCTTTAACACAACCTGCCCACCGTGGGAGGTGGCAGTTAATTCAATTATTTGTCGCTTGGGATCACCAACTTGTACCGCACAAGGAGCACCGCTGGGAGCACCTGCCATCGCGGGTGACTGGCGCATGCTTGGTTAACCTCTGCATCACTGCGTCGGGAAGGGTATGAGGACTAACAGGGATCTACGAATGTAAAGTAGAGAATTACCGTCTACATATATGGGAATTAAGCCACTACTCTATTGCGTCATACCGTTAAGGCGGAGCTTAAGTGTCTCCTCCTATTTTGTGCGATGTTTATGCGCATTACAGAACCCTACAGGGCTGATCTGATTCGAAACCTTTAACCACGGCTTTTCTTATAGCAAGTCTGCGGGTTTGGCAACTAAATCTCTGCAGAAAATATATATGGTTTTATATTCGACATGCGTGCCACCGGCGTTATATTAGAGAGGACGTGGTGATGTAGGAGAAAGCTGGTGGAACGAGCCTTTCTTTGGAAGGAAAAAATAATGTTCACATTGAGGACTCAGAAAAAGTAAATTTGTTGCGTGATTTTCTTTACAAACCCAAAGGTCCTTGCTCTACGCCGTATTTTTATTTATATGTTTATAGTCTTTCTGTGAGATCTGACCGAGGAGCGTTCGTGTTTCTACCTCGGGGAAACCAATTTTCGGTCGCGCATACATTACTACGCAGCCGCATGTGTCTGTTCCCGAGCAGGATCTGCGTGGGAGGCGCATCCCTGCATTGAATGCTATCGTCTTGGTGCAGGCAGTAGCCAAGGCGGCCCTCTCGCGGCTCCCACGCTCTGGAGAAGGATGACAGTGAAGGATAACCTGATCAGAAGCGGCAGCAAGTTTGGAATTCCACGGCTATGCGGACATTTTCAATTATTAGGAAGCTGGCACGAGGAAGGGCAGAAGTAGTAATGACTAATATTGGTGTAATAAAACTATAATTCTTCTTTGCGGTGCTCATAGATCTTGTGCGTGTAGGCAGGCACTGGAAATATATGCTGGCACTTATATGTTACACCTACGACCAGTAAAGGCTGGCAATAAAGCCTTCCAATATAAAAAAACGCGCTCTTCATGAAAAATTCCTATTCTGTCAGGAAGCCTGATTTGAGGGTGCAAAATTTTCCTCCCTTTTTTTGAGGCCTTTCAGAGTTTTATTCGGCGTCAGCTGCAAAACAGCTAGTTTCAACTATTCAACCGTCGGGCAAGTTTTCTGCATGCCGTATTTCCGTGCAAACAACATGCTCCAGGCCAATGCCTTCGGCACGACCGAAATTGCCGACCTGGCCTGCCTGGTCCAAATCTTTAGCACCCTCAACCCAGATTGAAAAAATGAATAAGAAACACGTGCGCGTGCTTATTTATTGCAATTTCAGTGAGTGCGAGATCTAAAATATGAAATTTTTTTAAAACCGACCAAAAATAGTAAGTATATTACCGAAGTCCTATTTAAGATTAGGTTAGAAGCGTTTAGGCATGTATAAATCAAGATGTCGAACTTGAAGATTGTACCAACTATATGATGCAGGCAAACTGTTTTGTTTATTCTAGTAAAAGGTTTGGGCGCCTGTATGTGATCCATAAGATGCTCATGTGCATAGAAAGAGGCCCTTAGAACGAGTGTGCCACATGTGGTTACGTGGGCCAGGGGGTCCTGGTCTTCGTAGCAGTCATGTTGGTGGGTAAAAGAAAGTCAAAGCCATTGCTGCCACTTTTGAAGATTACGAAGCGGAAAACTGTGAGCTTATTTTGACTGCCCTGTCAATAATTTCGAGTGCAATAAAACTCTCAACACGTTGGTCATCAGATCTGCGGCTGACACAGGGGAGATGTCACTCGTCAGTCGCAGGTAAAGTGTGCACAAGAAAGCCCCGATTTGCAGCTCGGTAACTGCTGCGCTCTATCGAAGCTAGCGGAGTAGACGGCAGATTATCATCAAACAACTGACCAAAAAATGCGATGAGAGAAAGGAAATAAAGAAAAAGAGATGCTTCGGCCTTTTCTGCCCTGGTTGCTGGATTCCCACGGGAAAAGGCAAGAAGAGTGCAAAGCCAGCCAACGCAGAGCAATTAGCATCATGTCGAAATCCCTGCGCGGTGAGGAAACATAGGGATTGCCTTAGTCAACGTTGTTTAATTTGTAGGTTGTGGCGCATTAGCGGTGTGCCGTCAGGTGCAATTGGCCGGTTGATTATGCCGAACTATCCTCGTTCATTAGGGAGAGATAAAGCACAGTGTTGCATCGGTAATCGACTAGCAACATGAAGGCAGGAAGATCACCCGCCGACGTCACTTTGATGACACGAAAAAAAAAGAAGGTGGCTTAAAGCTACCAAAGGAAATAAAAACTAAAACTGACGGCACAGCCGTAGGATCCACGAAACGCTTCATGTCGGAAGGCGTGACCACATTTAGTGTGCCAGGGAAACGAGCATTGGTGCTGGTGCAGTTTACTAGTCCATGTTGCCCTATTGCACGCTACCGTGGCGCCAAATTTCAGTAATAGCGTCTTGAATAATTCCCCCGAAACGCGGGTATAATAACTCGTGTTTGTTCCTTGATTCACTCAACCCGCTTCCGGTCTCTTAATGTTGCACCTATCATTATCCTTGCATGGCTCGCTGCGTGGTCCTTAATTTAAGGAGAACAATTGTCTTTATCCTCCATGTTTCTGCCTCATAGGTGGGTACCGATAAGATAAAGCTTTTGTATGCTTTTTTTCTTGAGGGATATTTGTAAGGTCCCAATCATGATGTGAGAAAACCTGCCATATGTGCTCCACTCAATTCTTATCCCTCTAGTTATTTCTCTTTTCATTCGGATAAGCGGTCAGTACCTGCCCAAAGTACACGTATTTCCTTACCACTTCTTGCACCTCGCTGCCAATTGTGAACTGCTGTTCCCTTTCTAGACTGTGCAACATTAATTTTGTTTTCTGAATGTTAATTGTTACTTAGCCGGCGCGAGACCTTCAGCGAAGCTTGTATGTCCATTATGGCGTTCTTCTCTCTTTCTTATTGCTTTTTTGAACGCATTAAGAGAAGCAGGTCACTTTTCAATTCAAATGCAACCTCTGCCTAATATGGTAAGTTGCTTTCGGCCAGATCTTGTGCATGAACTGTTAATTCGTTTTCTTATTTACGTGTTTCCCGGAGGCCGGCATTTACAGAAATAATGTTCGCCGCCTGCAATTTCATGAAGATGCCGACGAGTGTTCTATATCTGCGAACATAATTAAAAATTGAGAAAGCCCACGTGCGTTTGTACAAAAACACCGACGGTCACGTATAAAAGAATGATGCTATTTGAAGGAGACTTCAGCACACCGTGTTGTCGTACTTAGTTCTTGTGCCCTATCTCATTGTGCACGAATCCTGTGGGCTGAAGCACACCCTCCTTGAGCTAAATAAAGCCTCTCAGTGAAACCCATTGGCCTCATTTGTTTATATTGTTTGCTGCTGATTCTTGTTTTGCAGTGAACGCCATAATGCAGAAAAAAAAGCTACGAATTGGTTGCTTTGGTAATAAATACGACACGTGGAGCCTTGAGTGTGCTAAAGTAATGCGCTCAATTATGCCTGCAGTAAGCCTTCCCCACAAATGTCTTCTTCTGGCATCAAAACTCACTCTAAGCCGGTCGTCTCCTTCGCGATTCTGAGCACGTTCGTAAAAAGGCCTGTGTGAGATAAAAAGTGGTAAAAAAATATTTAAGCTATCAAAGATAAGGTAACGTCTTCCTGGTAATAAATTATACGGCGATGTTTTCAGTTGCTGGAGCACACTTCCAAGAAAACCTTTCGCCAAAAACTGCACTCAAACGGCTTGCGCAGCCGTTTGGTGTCATTGACTGAAATTTTATTAAAATAATTTTTTATTTATTGATAATGTTATGGTTTCGCAGAATGCACAGAGAGCTCCTCGGGTGCCGGAAATAGAAGAGTTAAAACATAGAAAATACACTTCTAACTGGGGAAACAGAGACATGATGTCAAGGAGTGTGTCATGGATTTTGACAGCAAAGATCGCCAAGGATATGAAAGCCTAAGGTACTGACAAAAAACCATGGCGCTGAGGTGGAAATAGACACAGAGAAATTAGTACAGTGCAAGAAAGACAAGGATTGAAATGAAAGAGATCAGAGCTGTTTGAAATACTGCTGCCCCTAAGCAGCTCAAAAAAACACCAACATTTTATGACGCACTGAGGCACCTAGAAGGTACGCACTAAGGCACGCACTAGAAGGCACGCACTAAGGCACCTAAGGCACTTTAATATGATGCGTTAGTCTCTATACCTTAAAACTCCCTCCGCACTCAAAGTGCTACCCGTTTTACCTGTAACGTTTTCATCACATAAATAATAAAAAATGCTTGAAGAATATAATACTTGCGAGGAAACATTACAGAAGAAAACATGATTTGTGAAACAACTACTTTTCAAGACACTAATCCGCTCTAAACTATAACGCACTGCATCCAAACCTAATGCAGGCAATAAAATCGTCAAAAACTATTGCGCTCGACTTATCCTTCCGAACTAGGACACAAGCGCTAGCGGAGCCTCTATGGAATGTAGTCCTCAGCTTCCGACTCTTGCATCTCGTTGTGAGCTCACTGGTCTTTGTCTTGTTCACAAAAATTGTTTACATCATTCATTGCACGAAGCACATTTTTTATTTTACTTTACACACTGTTAGTCCAAGTGGGAATGTTACAGGAGCGGATTTATAAGCAAGAAGATAAAAATTAAGAGACAATAACACAAAGGCCAGCAATCAGGTTTAAAGAAAAGATATTAAAGCATTCATAAGCGGTCACGCCGAGTGGGGCATATTTGACGGAAGATAGTCGCCAACTGTGGTCTTCAAAGCATGCGTTCAAAAGTAGAACTTTCCTCTTTCCTTTTACTGTCGTCTTCAATACATTTAGTTCCGAATATTTCACTCTCTCAAGGTTGATATACCCTCGTGCAAATGAGATTGCATCTTGCAGTCGCTTTTATTTTGAACATCTAAAGATTAGAACCGACTTCCATCCAAATGGCGACATTTAGTGACTACAATGGTTATGGAAATTTGCACCGAAGATGTATGCATAGAAGCATACCTTTTTTATGTTATCAACTACAGCTTTTTCATATTGTTTTTCTTACTACTGAAAACACTCCCCTTTCTCATGTGGATGGGCCTGATAGTTCAAAGCAATAATAAAGAAAACGTACGCCGGTTTCACAACTACCGGAGAAAGCCATGCATATTACGAAAATGAAATCACCAGCATTAAGATCAAAGAATTTGTTGGATCTTAATGTTTTTTATCGTAGCCACAAACGCCAACGCAAAGGGCACAGAGCACTTGAATGAATTATTCGCGAAGAATTCTGTAGTCAAAATTCTCACGGCTGAGGAAGCAGCATTTTCAATGAGTATGCCATTGACTTCTGTTCGTGCACCATTGGTACATTGCAAGTTTCAACAGAAAATGCTTGTTAAAGAGTTCTTAGAAAAACATTTTGCTAACATGACTCTGGTTTATCAATATACTCACCGCCGCATAGAACGTGTAAAATTGAGGAAAAAATTATGTTTCAGGAACAGCTAATACACGAAAGTGCAGTAGGGAAGGCTACAAGAAACAACTAGACAAAAGGTTTTGGCGTATATATTTTGTTAGCAGCCCCATGGATTTGTTTTAGTTTCCAGGCATTTCTTTTTTCTCTGCTTTATGTACCTTCTTTTACATTATTTTTATTCGTCAATGTATGCGCATTGATGTGAAGTAGCCAAAAAGTTTTCAAAGCACTCATATTGTCCTTTAAACGTCTCAGGATTGCTCATGCACCAAGAATGCCGATCAAAGTTCATAAATTTTGGTTTCACTGATACCTAGAGGATCGAACGAACAATTTACGCTAGAACACGTGCAAAATAAAACTTCTAAAAGAATAATATGACCGTGCGTCTCCTGCCACTAGTCAGCAATTTGGAACTTCAAGCTTTCTAATGCTGTTTGGCAAGCCGGATGCTTCAGTTTGCAATTGAATTTGCTTTAAAAGCGCACCAGTTTAATAAATATAATATGTTTTCATCTACTTAGCACAAGTATTTTATCTGTAAGCGTGCTTTACCTAGAACAACCTGAAATGCGTTATTTTAAACATGTATCACGGGCCTTTGTGGATGCTTTGTGTTCTTCAGACAAGCAAAGGTGTAAACCCTCTTTATTCTTAAGTTATATTGAAAGCACTATATATTACAGTACGAGAACGTTTTCTTGCAATCCTGCTACGACTGTATCTCGCCATTTTTTTATATTCATGATGTCTCTTCGGTAGTTATTCTAGAGTGCTTAAGTACAACTTTTTCGAAGTTTCGTGATTTCTGGCACGGTGTCAGTATTACCTATGAAACGTTTGGTGTGTAAACCTTAGTTCTGCTCTCTCGTTCTCTATCATTCATCACGTCGCTGCCCAAAGAAAGAGAATATAACGAATAATATTTCAAACCTTCACATAAGAGCAAATTTGTAAGACTAACGTAACCAAGACGCATTCATCGCTGGAATTTAAAACCAATGAACAAAGGCGCACAGTGCACCTCTTAAACAAAATCGAAATCATATTCTATAGGCAAAACTAAACTAAAAATAAAGCCAGGCACGCACAAGATTTAGGCGCTGGACAGTCGCTTGTGCGATAACGGTACGTCGGGCCAATTCCCCATTGTGGAGCTCTTCAGTGCGTTGCCCTCCTTCGCTCACGAAAGCCAGTTAATAAAGAATTTAGAGCGACCTATGTCCCGTTCACAGCGTCATTCTGGCCGTCAAAGTCTGGCGTGTCCACCTGCGACTCGCTTATAACCAGGATTATGGCGCGCAGGCTTAGCCCATCGGCGTCCTGCATTAAAAAGACTAACGCAGTGCGGCTCAGCCGGGCAAAGCGGTGAAAACAGTTTCGATCTTATAAAGCTACGGTGTCATCATAGTTCTTTTTTGTGTCAAGATAAAAGATCTCTGGTTATGGCAGCGATTTTTCAAAAATATTTCTAAGGTTTTTTTTTAGGGGGGGGGGGGGGTATAGCAATGTTTTCTGTTTGTGCCCATAAAGAAGGGCTGAGGTTATGACTCTAGAAACATTTTGGGACGACCGTTTTGCCTAATCTCTACTTACGACCAAGAAACAAGCTTTGGAAGCAATATGCATCTTCAATATGCATATGGAACCCAGCAATATGCATCTTCATGGGGCCCTTCTACAACAAATGTGTTTTAGTGAGTTACCTCTAGAGTTTCAACCCAGCCGCTTAGACGTAATCAGTACGGTCACTCTGCCCACCGGGCTGTGGGCAGCTTCTCCTTGGCGTACTCCCTAGGCGGCAGGTGGACCACCTAGGGAGTTTCCAGCGGCTGGGACGCAGCGGAGGGTGCTAAGAATATCTGACGCTGGACAAGCTGCCATTGGAATCTTAACCTGCCAACGTTCAACGCTACAACCCTATCTAGTGAGGCTAGACTAGCAGTGCGGTTTGAGGAAATAGCAGGAATTAAATGGGATGTAATAGGGCTCAGTGAAGTTAAGTGTACAGGTGAGACATATACAGTACTAAAGGACAGGTACATACTTTGCTATCGAGGATTAGCGGATAGACGAGAACTAGACTTGGGATTCCTCATTAATCAGGATATAGCTTTGAACATAGAGGAGTTCTATAGTATTAACAAGAGGGTGGCAGCTATCGCAATTAGGCTTAATAAGAGATACAAGCTGAAGGTGGCGCTGGCCTACGTGCCTACATCCAGAATTGTTGACCGGACCATTTAAAGTTTATGTGAATACTTGGAATCAGCAATGAACAAAGTAAAATCAAAGTACACTGGACTGATGGGCGACTTCAATGCGAAGGTGGGCAAGAAGCAGGCTGACGACCACGCGGTAGACGAATATGGGATAGGTTCTAGGAATAGCAAGACAGAGTAATTAGTAGAGTTTGCGGATAGATAGAACTTACGGATCATGAATAGCTTCTTGTGCAAACGACCGAACAGGAAGTGAACCTGAGAGAGCCCCAATGGTAAGATTAAAAAAGAAATCGACTTCGTACTATGCGCTCAACCTGGCATCGTTCAGGATGTGAACGTCGTCGGAAAGGTGCGCTGTAGCGACCACATAATGGTAAAGACTCGAATTAGCTTAGACGTGAAGAGGGAACAGACGAATCTTTTGATGAGGAAGTTCATTAAAGAGTTAGCGATACGAGAGTAAATAGAGGAATTCAGGATATCGCTGCAGAACAGATATTCAGCCTTAACTGAGGAATACAATCATAATGTTCATAAAATGAAAGATAATCTAACAGCTATCATTGCGGATTGCGCAGTACAAGTATGCGGTAGGACGGTTCGACACGATACCGGCAAGCTATCTCACGAGACGAAAGATCTGATTAAAAAACGCAAACGCATGAGGGCGTCTATCCCTACCGACAGGATAGAACTAGCAGAGCTATCGAAGTTCATAAATAAGCGCAAGGTAGCCGACATAAGGAAGTTCAATATGGAGAGAATCGAGAATGGTCTTCACAATGCAGGTAGCCTGAAAGTGGTGAGGAAGAAACTAGGCATAGGCAAAAACCATATTTATGCATTAGGAGACAAGGAGATCAATGTCATCAGCAATATGAATAAGATAGTTAAAGTACCCGAAGAAAGCCGCCGCGGTGGCTGAGTGGTTACGGCGCTCGGCTGCTGGCCCGAAAGACGCGGGTTCGATCCCGGCCGCGGCGGTCGAATTTCGATGGAGGCGAAATTCTAGAGGACCGTGTACTGTGCGATGTCAGTGCACGTTAAAGAACCCCCGGTGGTCGAAATTTCCAGAGCCCTTCACTACGGCGTCTCTCATAGCCTGAGTCGCTTTGGGACGTTAAACCCCCATAAAACCATAAAAACCATAAAGTACTCGAAGAGTTCTCCACGAATCTATACAGTAGCCAATCGAATCAGAGCGTTAATAACAGAGACACTAGCGCACAGCAATGCGTCATCCCATCAGTAACGAAAGAGGAAGTAAAGAAAGCCTTAGGAGCAATGCAAAGGGGAAAAGCAGCTGGTGAGGATCAGATAACAGCAGATCTATTGAAGGGCGGAGGGGAAGTTGGGCTAGAAAAACTAGCCACCCTGTATGCGCAATGCTTTATGACCTCGACCATACCAGAAGCTAGGAAGGATGCAAACATTATTTTAATTCCTAAGAAAGGAGACGCCAAGGACATGAAAAATTGCAGACCGATCAGCTTACGGTTCGTTGCCCACAAGGTATTTACTAAGGTAATCGCTAATATAGCCAGGGCCACCTTAGAGACGCCAAGGACATGAAAAATTGCAGACCGATCAGCTTACGGTTCGTTGCCTACAAGGTATTTACTAAGGTAATCACTAATATAGCCAGGGCTACCTTAGATTTTAATCAAACTTACGATCAGGCAGGCTTTTGCAAAGTCATAAAGGTCATATTCGCACATATATAGGTCATATTCACACTTTCAGTCAGGTGATAGAGAAATGCGCAATATTTAGCCAACCCGTACATATAGCCTTCGTTGATTACGAGAAAGCATTCGACTGAATGGAAACCTCAGCAGTCATAGAGGCATTGAGGAATCAGGTTGTAAAAGAGCCTTATGTCAAAATACTGGAAGACACATATAGCAACTGCACAGCTACCATAGTCGTCCATAAAGTCAGCAATGAATTTCCAATGAAGAAGTATGACAGGCAAGCAGACATGATTTCGCCAATGCTATTCACCGCCTGTTTGCAGAAGGTGTTCCGTGCAGGAGATAATTGCAAAGCATAATCATTGATTTAGACAAGCAGAGCGAAACGGTTGGTCTAAAAGTTAACATGCAGAAAACCAAGGTAATGTTCAACAGTCCAGCAAGGAAACTGAAGTTCAATGGCACCAAGTGGATTGAAGTGGTAAGGTATACGTCTGCTTAGTTCAGGTAGTGACAGCTGATCCGGATCATGAGAGGGAAATAACAAGAAGGATTAGAATGGAGTGGATCGCATATGGCAGGCTATCGCAGATCATGAATAGCAGTTTACCAATATCCGTCAAGAGAAAAGTGTACAACAGCTCTATCTTACCGGTGCTCGCCTACGGGGCAGAAACGTGGAGGCTAACGAAAAGGGTTCAGCTTTAGTTAAGGACAACAAAGCGAGCCATGGAAACATTAAGGATAGGTGTACCGTTAAGAGACCGAAGCGGGCATAGTGGGTGAGGGAAGAAACGCGTGTTAATGACATCCTAATCGAAATCAAGAGGAAGAAATGGGCTTGGACAAGGTATGTAAAGCGAAGGCAAGATAATCTTTGGTCCTTAAAGGAAACGGGGACGATTTCAAGAGAAGGCAAGTGTAGCTGCGGGCGGCAGAAGGTTAGGTGGGCGAAGTGGGCGGATGAGATTTAGTTTGCAGGCATAGGGTGGGCGCTGCTGGCAAATGACAGGTTAAATAGAGCGACATGATGAGAGAGGCCTTTTCTCTGCAGTGGGTGTAGTCAGTGTGATGATGATGATGGTTTCACACTGGTCTTTTGCAGGACCGGCCTTTGCCAATTTGTTTGCAATATTGGGCCGAAAACATGCGCCACTTTCGGATTGCACCAATGTTAAGTAAAGAGTGACAAATTCTTCATATATGGGCATTAGCCGATTGTCGCAGTTGCGTCATACCCGTATGAAAGCGAAACATCGAAATCGAAATTAAAACCATAGTGCGAATATGCGAAATTTTACATTATGCAATAAAACGTACGTGGGAGACGATCATTTAGATATAGGAATGCTTACGACAGCATCGAGACCAAGGGGACGGGAAGATATTTGAAATCATCATGGTAGAAAAAGAAAAGGGTCAAATGTCAAAATAGGCTCATTTTTCCAGTGAAAAAATTATCATCATAGCAACAATGTCTTTGATACGTGTTCGTGTTATTTATGGCAAGTGGCTTCTCATCTGAAATTGCTCGTGCCATTTTTACTCGTTTCGGTTTCAAAGGAGATCCCGTCTCATTTTACCACTTCAATTAAGAGATCCTCGGGTGAATGACCGCCACTGTGGCACTACGTATGACACATAGAGGAATGAAACACAGAAGGGCTAAATAAATGGACATACTGGTTGCCAACGAAAGTGTACAGCAATTTAAAAAGCGTAATGAAATGAAATCAAAATTTTTCGTTCATTCCAAAGCCCCTCCACACCGAATAGAAGCATTCCAGAGCTATTCTTGCACCTGCTAAATTTTCCGTCTTTCATTACAGCACTCCTCTCACCCTGTTTCTAAAATCCCACCAAAATAAAAAAAACAACCGTTCACCTGGCTCGTTATCGCTCCCAGGTACGTTTACTTCCCTATGGTGTCCCGTATCTTACCCTAGAAGACTAGATGTTCTCCGCTGCAGAGGCCTCCTTTTCCCGAATATGAACGCATGTGATAACGGACACTCTAATTACCCATTAAAGATCACGACTAACTTCGCCTCCCTGTGGATGAAGGCGAGCGATGCTTCCAGAAGAACATCACTATCACGATCTCAAGGGAACCCGCAATAATGTCAGCTCCCTGTTGATTATAACCTGAGGCGTATTTTCCGTTCGCTTTGTGACGGGGTTTTTATTTTCATAGACGGATAAAAAAATAGAAAAGAACAGCGAAAGTCACATTGCCCCAAAACGCTGGTACCCAACCGCAATATATGTTGCGGGATCCCGTGTGAAAGAAGAAAAAAGAGATGTACAAAAACTCTCAGCACTAGGAAGGAGGTAACAGCGACCAATGATTGCTGTGGTATTCTGGGAGAACATGAGATAAACTGAGATTGATGTGCTTCCAGGGCTAGCTACCTGTTTTTTCATACGGCTGTATTTTTCTCCAGTCATTCGGTTGCGAGAACACAACAGCGTTTGGACCCGCTGACACAAAGAGGAAAGGAAACGAAGTATTTAACGGAGGAATGTGCGTGCTTGTTGGCCTGTAGGTTGCCAGGGAAAGAACATACACCGGTACGGTCGATGATGCATATCGGGCCGAAAGTTGTTTGTCGGTTTCACGTAAACGCTGAGCTGCTCGGACAGCAGGAGATGGATTGACTCACCATGCACTCTGCGCAGATAGCGATTGGTTCCTCTCGCGTCCGAGAATAGGGTTATGCTCAGGGGAGAGCAGAACCGGAGCGGATTCACCACTGGCCCCAATGCAACTTTGAGAGCACGCCGCCAATGCCTTGTCCTTGCAAGTACTGGCTTTATTTAAGCGCGTAGTAAGCAGTTTCGGCTGACTTTTTGTGATCAGACGTCTGGCTCGTTTCACTCGTGGGTTCAAGTATCCGATCCTCTAGAATGTGCGCTTGCGCCAGCGTTTTTTACTTTCTGTGCGCCGCGGTTCCTGATAACTCCTTTTAGATCATGCGTCGTCGCACCATGCGCACGGCCTTATGCAGAGGAGCCAGAATGAGAATAACTGTGCTGTTTGCCAAACACTGCCATTACAATGCATGCGGCAATGTTTTGAGTTCCCCTCCGGTAATATGCGGCCACCAAAGCCGAGCTTCAATGCCGCAACCTCCAGTCAGCAGCAGACCACATAGCCATGAGCCAAATGCAACGGAGATTAAGGTATAAGGTATGAACGGCATGAACTGGGTGACAAGTGGTGTGTAAGTGGAACACTAAAAAATTTTCCATCACGTCTTGATTTCTGTGGTCAGTATGACAAAAAAGAACAATGGAAAGGGCACAAACTCTAGCGCAATGTTACAAAAGTTCAGACGACAAAAAAATTTGTAACAACTTATTTGCGCGTTTCATTTTTTTTAAATCGCGGACTGCTAACATAACACAGATGAGTGGAGAGTGGAGCTTTTTAGTTTGTTGATAGTTGCTAGTCTGCCCCTGTGTTATGTTCTCGCTCCGTCCGGTGTCAGCGCTGTTCCCAAAATGATCGCAAACATAACCATCGCAGAATGTTTTTTATTTACAGATACTGCAGGCCCTTCTCGGGCCCATGCAGGAGTGGTTACAAGGAGGGAATATAAAACAAAGGGAATACGTAAAGTACAAGGGTACAAAAATAACATTTCATCGCTATAGTGGCACAGGGTACTAATGACGTCAAAGCCAGGAGAAGAAACTAGCGGGTTGAAAAGGAAACACATGTAATTGCAAAGAAAATACAAATGGAAATTGGGCGACATAGGTTCATCACGGTGGTACTGACAGTGATTCAACTCTGTTAACATGCTCTATGAATGATTCGATTGAGTTGCAGTTTACAGCAGCCGGTGGTAGTTTATTCCAGCAAAAAATAGCCGATGGGAATAAAGAATATTTATGAGCATTAATGTGGCTTATGGGTTGATGAAGTGCTTTTTCATGGTTATTTCTTGAAGAGTGACGGAATGGTTCCTGGAGGTATGTTTCTCTTGAGATGTTCAAATGACCGTGATAAAGTAAGTACAGAAATTTAAGCCTTGATGTTATTCTGCGCTGTGCTAAGGTGTGAAGATCTGCTTTGTGAAGTAGGTTAGATACGCTAGAATGTCTAGAAAAATTTGAGTATATGACGCGTACTGCTAGGTTTTGAATACGTTCCAGCTTGCCTATCAAATATTTTTGGTGTGGGCTCCAAATAAGATCCGCGTATTCTAAGGTCGGTCTTACGAGTGTTTTATACGCATTAAGTTTCACGTTAGGAGGTGCGTTGCGTAATCTTCTTCTAAGGAAATACAGCTTACCTTGGGCCTTATGATATATGTTTTTAATGTGCTGTTCCCAGCATAGATTGCTGGATAGTGTCACTCCTAGGTATTTAATGTTATTAGTTCTCTCGACAGGAACATTAGTTATAGTGTATAAAAAATCTAGTGGCTTTTTTTTCTTACTGAAAGTTATGCTCTTTGTTTTGGTGGCATTAAGTCTCATTCCCCACCTAGTGCACCAAGACTGAATAGACGATAGAGATTCATTTAGTTTAATTTGATCATTAATGGTGTCTATTTCCTTATATACCACGCAGTCGTCCGCAAAGAGCCGAATTTGTACCTCAGGGTCAACGCATAGATAAATATCATTGATATATATTAAAAACAATAAGGGGGCGAGGACTGAACCCTGTGGTACACCTGAGTAGACATCCAAATTATCAGATTCGGAACTTTTCAGTTTGACGCACTGTTTACGATTTTTCAAAAAGCACTCAACCCATGAAATGATAGTGTTTTCGATCCCTATATCCTGCAGTTTTGTTATTAAATCTAGGTGAGGAACTAAATCAAATGCCTTAGAGAAGTCTAAAAAAATGGCGTCTAACTGACTCCTTACATTAAGGGCGCTTGCGATATCGTGCGTTATCTCTGCCAACTGTGTGGTTGTTGATAATTTCGACCTAAAGCCATGTTGCCTACTGTAGAGGAGGTTGTTAACCTCTAAGTGGTTAATAATTGCTTTGTAAATAATATGTTCGAGTATTTTACAAGTCGAGCTTGTTAGCGAGACCGGTCTGTAGTTGTTTAGTTCATTTTTGGGACCGCCTTTATGAATTGGAACTACTTTAGCCCTGAGCCAGTCATTCGGGACTGTTAGGGTTTGCAACGACAGAGTGAAAATTCGGAACAAATATTTGGAAACCCAGAAGGCGTATCTGTTCAGGAAATTATTTGAGATGTCATCAGGCCCCGGAGATTTCTTTACGTCTAGATTGCGCAGCAGGCAGAAAATGCCGTCTTCACTAATGTTTATTTCTGACATGGGATGAGTGATGGAGTAAGAATCAAGGGAAGCACCTGAAACCGAGCGTGAGAAAACAGACTGAAAGAACGAGTTAAATTTGGTAGCAATAGCGGCAGTGTTGGTTATAGTTTCACTGGACGTTTTTATTTCAGAAACTGCGGATTGCTCGCATGCTAAGTAGCGCCAAAACTTTGCCGGGTCATGCTTCATAAATGACGGTAACGTCTCCGAGAAGAAACGTGTTTTCGCAGCTCGAATTTTACCTTTGAGTGTACTGACAAGGCATGCAAGGTTGCTTGATAGGCAACGCTTGCGCCGCCGCTTAATCTTTCTTTTCAGATGGATAATTTCTCGCGTTATCCACGGATATTCTCGGTTCACACGTTTTTTCCTCAAAGGAATGTACTGCTTTTCGCAGAAGTGAACAGTTTTTTTGAAATAGGACCACATTTCACATACGTCATTGAGTGCTTCAAATGCTGGGTAACAAGATTCCAGGCGAGCAAAAACAGAAGTGTCATCTGCCCGCTCGTAATCTTTAACAAAAGTGACAGATGGTTTCACAAATATGACACAAATATTGTCTTCGAGATGTTGCCCATAAATACCAGCAGAATCATACTTTTTTTTTTAGTCCCGCCTGATCCTCCTGACCATTTCAGTACATGACCTCCTATATAAATTGCATATATTGTTTATAAAGAGCGCGCAGTGTTCGGCTCCGGTGGTTGGAATATTTAATCTTTCTTCTCGTTTTCATTTTTAAATCAAATGACTGTAGTCCGAAATACACACGTGCACGCTGCCCCACAAATAGTACGTACAAGGGCTGGGCATTCCTTCGGAAGGGAATAAAACAAAATGATTACACCCATGCGTTTCGCAACCAATAGCGACCTGGCAATTTTTGGCGACCACGTGGCGAGACTGGCAATTACTTTTATGCAACTGCCTCTAGTAGGAGGCTCCCTGTGCTGGGCACATATAATAATGTAGTGAAAGGAAAAGTGCGACCGCAAAGCTCGGATAACTTTCAGAAAGAGGACGCAAACAGACCGGCATGCATCTAAGTGGTTCAGAATTCCCTCTATAACGCACACGTGCGAAAGGGCGGTGGGAAGGAGAAGAAGGGTACCCAAGCATCATATATCCAACATTGGCCCAATATTGGATAGGGATGGTTTCACTCTTTTTTTTTGTAGGGCCAATTTTGCCAGTACAATTTCAATATTGAGCCTATTAGCTGTGCTGCTTGGTATACTTCTTTTATAACCCAACGCCAATAAAGTCTGAGCAGAAGAAATTCAGCTCGGAGCCAGTAATGTGGAATGAAGCACTTTGGTATAATAATTTATTCATGCCGTGTTTAAGAACACGATATGAATGGATTATAACCACCTAATTTTAATGCGCGTTTTCTACTGTCAAACGATGCGTTAGACGTTAGAATACATGAATTACCGGGTGATATATGCGTACAACTGCTAAATAAATTATAACTGAATTTTTTTCTCGCAAGCTGCTTCGGATTCGGTTTCGTCGACCAAACGACCACTATGTATGACATCAAGTTGATGTTTTAGTCTCGTGATTCACTAGAAAAACTGTGCTATAGTCGTTTATATGTAGTTTTAACTCACTATGACATTTATTCCAGCCTCTTCAAACGCTTGGAATAACAAAAAATGACATGTCAGCGATTATATTAGTTTAAATTTCCTAGTGGATAACGTGACCAAAACATCAGCTTAACGTCACAGTCGTCGTTCGGTGATTGAAACCGAAACAGCGTCAACAAGAAATTCAATTATAAATTATTGTGCTGTCGTACACTAATACCGCACGTGCTTTATGTATACGTATGTCTAACGCATCGTTAGAAAGAAGGAAACACGCAAGCAAATATTATGTGTCTATAATCGTTTAAGCACTACTTTTGGTCACTAAGAATTTCACTAACAATGAAAAAGTTATTTGAGTCCTCCTTTGCTATAATAGCGCGGAAAAAAAGGTCATTTTTGAATAGCTTAAGGGATATGGGTTCAGGCGCAGCTTTTTTTGCGCGTGAAATTGTGAATCGCCGCGCAGCTTTTTTATATGAAAATTATTCACTTCGTGCAAAAATCTGTAATGATGCCTGGATTTAAGATTTTCTTGTGTAACGCATGCTTTCCTATGAACGAATCTTGGTATGACTTCTCGAGTATTTCATCTTGATTTAGCGCAGACTCCTCAATATTCATTCTTTGTTAGCCCCTTCGTTAATCTCAGTCGCTAAAGCCGCCTTCGCTATATATGGTACATTTCCTTCTGTAACATTTAATAAATATTATAAACGTGTGCATAACCAAACGACGAAGCGTTACACACCATCCGGAACCCCCTAGACAAACTCTCTAAGGCCTTCGGAATGCACGATTTGGGGCCGGAAAGGTCGTCATTGTGAATCCGACATATTTTGGGCTTACACTCAATTGAAAATTTAATCCTCAGGAATGTGGCAACTAATTTGGCATCACTTTGAACATTCTGCGTCAAACGGGTGGACCCCAAATATTGTGTAAATGGTGTTCCAGGGGGTGTCGAACTTCCGTGGCGGCTATACTCGGATACGTATAACGGATGGAAAGTATCGGTATCAATTGAGGCGCGCTGTGTCCCACTCTTGCTATGAGATACAGTACGGTTACGTGGTAACTGTTTTGGTCAATTTGACCTGCATTGCAGACAGACGCGTCCTTGAGAAACGTAAGTAGCAAGAGCGAACGCTGTTAAAGACTAAAGATGAACATTGACTGAAAAATCAAAGGCCTTAGGCGAACTCGGCGGTTTTCGAAATCCTTTAGCAGCCATCGAGTGCGCAGTTGCAAAAGATCGCTTTGAATTTGTGTTCCAAATTTTATCAACTTGCGTTGCCGTCACTAGTATCACAGCCATGCCGTATGCACAGACAAGATGGTTTATGGTTTATGGAGTTTAACGTCCCAAAGCAACTCAGGCCTAGAGGGAGGTAGCAAAGGGCTCCGGGAATTTCGACCAATTATGGTTCTTTAACGAGCACTGACATCGCACACTACACGGGCCTCTAGAATTTCAACTCCGTCGGAATTCGAGCGCCGCGGCCGTGATCGAACCCGCGTCTTTCGGGTCAGCAGACGAGTGCCATAACCACTGAACCACCTCGGCTCCGCACAGACAAGAGGGGCCGCTCTGGACTGCGTCCTAATTGGGAGCGAAATTATATTTGTTGCATGCACTATAATATCAAGAATGGTTACAATTCTGACACCCAGAATAAGAAGTTAGTCGTCAAGATTCTCATCGTATGCAAGCTGCTTCAGTAGAGTAAGTTCTTGGGCTAGTTGGTATTCTTGATTCACGTTCATTGTATTCCAGCGCAACGGCATATAGCCAAAGAGAAGAAGACGGAAAAAAAGAAGGACGAACACAGCGCTGTGTTCGTCCTTCTTCTTTTCCGTCTTCTTTTCTTTGGCTATGTGCCGTTGCGCTGAAATACTATGGACGTGAAGGAAGCTGCTTCCTTTCGCGCCAGTGTCATGGGCATGCGTTAATGACCCGCACCGAAGCGGCTTCCCTATTTCCCCTCCCTAGGGAACATTCGTCGCCGACTTTCAAAATGCCACACACATCCCGCTCGGCCTGCATTCCTCCCAGTCCAGAGGACTTCCCTCCGCTGCTTCCCATCCAGCTCTTTTCATTCGCACTTGAAAGCCCCAGGAACCCTTGCCGGCTTCGTGGGCCTTCCTAACCGCAGCAATGTTCGAACAGAGGGCTCGATGCGACGGATAGACGGACATGGTGCGTTTGTTTGTGTAGGCTCCGAGTCACGACGCGGAAACTGTTCACCGTGCAGTACTCTCTATCGATGGGACATGCCACAGTGGGAACCACTCGTAGGTCACGTTCCAGCTATCGAGCGGTGACTGGCACTGCTGCTGCTGCTGGTGGTGGTGGTGAAACAAACCCAGCAATTCTGGACAAGAGCGTTTTTGAGCAGGAAACCATTTAAGAAAGCAACTTTTTCATATAATGGTCGATTTCACTATAACAAACAATATATCCGCTGATCATCCGTTCGTAGTCTTGTATTTTTTTCCTCGCACGTTTTTTCTATCGTCAGAAGCGTTCCCCGTTGGTTTTCTATGGCAGTCTTAACTGTTCGATGCGATCGATGGAAACACTTTAAAAGACGGACTTTGCTACATATCAGAATAACGGACTATTACATTCAACACTTCCATAACAGTGTTTTACAATTTCCCAATTTTCAAGTCTTTTTCCGAGAAAGCTGGAGATGCGTGGTACGAAACGATGGCAGCGAAGTGGCGGATTCGTGCACGTCCCCGTGAGAAGTAATGGGCGCTGGGCTTAATATTGCGGCTTTTGCGAGGTTGCTGACGACTATTAGAGCACTCTCTACTGCGGTGTAACATTCTGCTAAATAATTTTCTGCAAAAATTGCCCTAGCTCTTGAAGTAAAAAATCTTATTGGAATGTTCTCTATACCCCTTAGGAGGATTTGTAAATCTTAATGCTTTTTCTGGAAGCTTCTCTCCAAACAATGATTCATGAATGAAAAAAATTAATTTATCTACTTTTGATAATTGAAAGCAGTATATGGTGGTCTCTTAAGCATAGCGAGAAAGGCTGATTATCTGTTTCGCAGTGTGCGTGCGTGTGTGTGCGCGCGTGTGCGTGCGTGCGTGTGTGTGTGTGTGTGTGTATGCGTGTGTGCGTGTGTGCACGCGCGTGTATGCGTGGAGCGGGCCATTTGAAAACAATCAATTTAAAATTAATTAGAATAGAAGCTGAAAACATGAATGCTACCTTTCAGCTGAGAGCTGGCAACTATTTCACAACAAGCTTCCATGCTATTAGTAATTTGATAAACAGAACGTTTTGAGCACTGTTTCATTCAAGATATATCTAGCTGCAATTATGTCGTGCGAAAACCTAATGCTCAAAAAGTAGGAAGCACCGCTGGTAGATATATATAAAGCGATGAATTCATGTTGAAATTCCACGCCCACAACTGAATGGCGACAAGATAAATGTTTTGGTTGAAAAAGAACAAGTATCATATTATAACTACTCTAAAGGCCCATTGTGGAGCTTCAATAAGCCGTGATATCTTTACAATTGCATCACTTTTTCCTCACACTCATAAACAAAATAGACAGCAATGAAAACCTCTGTGTGACGCGCGACATAAAAATGTCCATCCGATATTTTCCTGCCTCCTCAGAACAGTTTGCAATTTCAACACTTTGAACATTTCCGCAGCAGCTTCAAAATCGCTGACAAAGGAGGGGATTTAAGTAGACGCAACGTCCAAGAAGAATGGTTTTTAGCAACCGTGAAATAAAAAAAATGTCTGAACGACACATGAGAACGAGGTGCCATAAAACTAGGTGACTTCAAGCGCAAGGTAATTCATTGCAATCGCAATGCTTCCGCATGCAAGCAAATTCCTTAGCATCATTTCTTGTCTTGGGGCAAATGCGTACAAGATACAATGACCAACAATAACTCCCTCCGCTGGCCTGAGAAAGCCTGAGCGTGAGCATGAGTTGTGTCAGAGGCCTTCATCCACAGGGGAGACGACTTTCGGCAAGGGAGAGTTAGGAGCTGACCCCTGTAAGGGGGCCCTTTTTGCGAGCCAGTTGCTACAACTTGCAGAAGTACATTGCCCGTAAAAGCGCTGAGCCTGTATAGGCTTCCCTTAACACACAGGTCACTGACCCCTGCTACACGTACAGTGTGGGATGGGAGCCCAAACAGATGCATCAAAAGGAGGAGGCTGATTAAACGAAGGGATGTATGTTTGTTTGTTTCTCACTCTGGGAAACATAGGGCTACGCTTAATTATACGAGTATGTGAGTGAGCCTGCGTCACTCAGAATAGGGAGGCATTACAGGAATTCCTTAACCATTACTAATTACACCCCGTGAATGAGATCTTTCAGAAAGCTACAAAGATGCAGTGTCAGGGCTCCGCCCTTCAGTGAGCAGAGAGCGTAGGAAGGCAAATTGCTTTCACGCCCATTACGGTTGAAGCCTCGGCGTCCAAGTTTTACGAGTGAAGGACCTCCCAACACAAAACTAGGACCGAAGCAATTAGCAGCGTCGAGGAAGTTCCTTTCGCGTGATATTCTACCCGCTATGGTAGATGAGCGAAGTATAAAGAGAGCGTGCTTTTTGCTTAATGGAATTCATGTGAGTTTTTTGGGGTTCACATGACACGTGTCTGCATACGCGGAGACTGGATATTGTCGTGGCCCTTTCTAGACAAGCTGGTGCCGAGACTACGTGACTTTTAACTCGGTTTCCTGGCGCACAAAATTGATTGCGCAATCTCCTTCACTTAAAAAAAGTTGTAGGACCGTTTTGACAACCCTAGACGCGGTGAATAATAACACATGCCTTCTGCGGTAATGAGGAATGGATGATTAAAGAAGCACATTTTGAAAATTGGACATTTAGTTTCAGCCTTGTTAAGTCAGAGACCGACTTCGCGCCCACTTGACATTTTTTCTTATGTAGCAGGATGTTTAACACGCTCCAATCGCCCATCTGAACTCTTCTTTTGATGACCGCTCAACACAATATGCTTCGCGTCTGGTATTCACAGACACTTGTTTTATAATGCGCCCGGAACCCAAGAAAATAATGCGAGCTGTTTGCTTTGCTGATTCATATTTTTTCTTCTTTTATCGCAGGGGTGACCCAGTGGCTTGAGCGCTCGCCTCGCATGCGCGAGGTGCGGGGTTTGATCCCCAGTGCCGCCGGGTACGCACCGGTGATACAATGGGTACAAGCTTTCACCTTGCGTGGCGCTCGGCTTCATTAGGGTGAACTGCTTGGGAAATGGGTCTTTTAGAAGAAGAAAAATACCTTGTGCCATGGCGCTCTTGAGCCTCAGATGTTCTTGCGCCGTAAAAAATTATAATTATAATAATTTTTTTATTCTCTCGTCAGTGCTCAATTCAATGTACACGCCTTGTCGCCATCTAGTATCAATATTTTAAAGAGCTGGAACACTTGTCTGAAAATATTCTCAGCAATTGCTGGTTACCAGATGGAGTCCATTCTCGGGTCTTTGACAATTAATGTGGAAAACATTAAAAAAAGACAAATGTTAAAGTTTACAAATACCTGGAGACGTCCTTCGCTGGTTGCTCATGTTATGACGGCAAAGTACATCGCTTAAACATAGGCTAAGATTCTTCGTAACCTAAAAATTTCTTGGCAAGTACTGCCTAGCTGCCACTAATAACTCCCCGTATTGGTGAATTTATGCAAGGGAAAAGCAAACCCGGCACTTATAGCCAGCGACCGCATCTGGGCACACCATTTAGGCACTACATTCGTTTAGAAACACAAAGTTTATCACACTTGCCTAAAACGAAGAGTGGTGCCACCGTGCACATTAGTTTCCTAAGGATGATCTCATCGCCTGCAGATATACCCTGAGGTGCACCCATCTCATTTGGCTCGAACAGAGCGAGGGTTTCTCACCGCAAGAGAGTGCAGGCAGTGCTTAAACAAATGATGCGACAAACATCAAAACATACGGAGGCCGCCGCTAAGGTGTGTCGATGTTGTCAGCGTCTCCGAAGTTTAAGCTAAAAATGTACTCGCAGTTGTTAAGGGTACTCATGATGTTTCTGCAACATGTACTCCACCTCCACTTCCGCTGTAAAGGATGAGAGCCTAAAGGCTCGTGAATCCAACGGGTCTTACTTTTCGCGCAGTGTAGGGTAGTCAACCGAAAAAGCCCTAGTGCAAGAACGAGGGCTAGTTTTTGAATATTGGTTTCGCATCTTGGTTGCATCTTGCCTTCTTCCTCTTTTCAGTTTGCCCTTTCTCAAAAACGTGGATTCAGCATCTGAAATCATAGATGCTGTGCGATGATTTTGACAGGTACAAAATAAATGCGTTTAGTAGGAAGTTTTTTATTTCAATCATTTACCATAAGGAAATGTTCGATGTTATTTTTGTTCGGAAACATTCAGTAAAAATATTTCTTGGAGTTTTCCTTTAATAATAACCCTATTGTTACATCTAAATTCATGTTTTCTGGTCAAATGTGACCACGCGAAATACAGAAGTCGCCATTTCCGGCATTGATGCCCCTCTTCTCCACGGTAGAAGAAATAGCGTTGCACCTGTTTCCCTAAGATAATTATAAGGAGCCCTTTTTGCCGAAAGCCAGCGTTGCATGTTCCGCCATACTGTAAACGCAACACCATGGCTTGTAGTATGGACATGAGCGTAAGAAGCGGTTCGATATGTAATTTACTCCGCGTCCGCATTCACCCTGCAGGCTCACTGTGTACGCAAATCCACAACGCACGCGATACTAGGTGCCTAGAAGCTTACTGTGATTTTATAGGAGGAAATTTGTGGTGTTCAAGTTATTCCGGTGTACACGTGAAAATTGCGCGAAGCATAGAATTAAAATTCACAACTGAACACAAAGCACGAGAAGTGAAGCATACAATTAAGAACACTCACCGACAGCCGGTTCCTCAATATCGCATCTGTGAATATGTACAGATGATAAAAAGGCCCAAATAGCATTACATAGATACGGCACGAAGAACGAGTTTGCAGTATAATATAAACTTGCATAGCGCACAAGTGTTTCGTCACCGCGGAACTTGAGCATCCCTCATAAGAGATTTGAACTAAAAAAAAAACTTTACAGTCTTTATAGGGTTTCACAAATCTCATATCTTCCTGCTGGCGCCTTGACCACCATGGATGCAAAACCACACAAGGGTGCGCCGACAAATAAAGAAAGCCTGCAAAAATCAAGAGCCACTGCCACAATGTCACCGGGTACTGCTTACATTTCTAATACAATCAACAAGAGCAGCAGCTTTCAGACCCTTACAAAAGCACAAAACTCAACCAGAAAATATTTAAATGATCATCTGTCGACATGCTTAGTTTGTTCTCTATGTTCTATTCCTGTCGGACAAGAAGGCAGACTGCACGGGGTTGCAGAGAAGTCGACCTGCTCTCTGGCTGTCACAGCGTGGAAAGAAAAATGGAACGGTAAGCCGTCGGTGTGCCCGCCGCTTACAGCCAGGCCAGTGCTTGAGTGACGTGAAGGAGCGCTGTCGCAGAGGGGAAAAACGCAGTATAAAAAGGTAAAATATTATAAAAAAAGAACAAACAGTGTTTCGTACCGCAGAGAAAAAAGCAGTGGTTTACGCTCTGAGAAGATTGCTCTGTAGTCGAAAAAAAGACGCCGATGTTGCATTGAGCGCATAGAAAAAAAATTTCTACCTCTACCTGGATTCTTCTGCTCGATGAGAGTGGAGGACTAGGTAAAGTCCGGTAATACTTTTATCTCGTTTGCCATGGAAGAGAGTTGTGACTGCAGCGAACAAACGAGGTCGTATTGTGTTACAAGAGCACGCTTTAACTAAAAGACAGAAAGGAAGCAACCGAGAAAGACAGAAATATTTCACAAGAACCAATATCTTCAAAACAGTAAAGATTAAATATTTAAATTTTATAATACCTCTTAAAGGGCAGTTCAAAAACAAAAGCTCTTCAGAAGTAAGAACTAAACATGTAACCATGAATAATGGCTCATGGAGGTTACTTACCTCCATCCGAACAGCAAACAGCCTACTTTCAAGCAAGTATTTCTGTATACACGAAAAAAAGAACGAAGTAAATATTTGTCATAAAGTGTGTGCATACGAATATCTAGCGTCAACAAAACAGAGTCGGAGATTTGGGCATATTCTGTCATCCCTGATTTGGTGTTAAGTACCTTTTGTTGAGCGGGTTTAATGATCATGACCAAGTTTGTACAGCGGTAAAGGAGCATCTTATGCGTTCTGAAGGGGAATTTAAAGTTATATGCAAGAACTTACACAGCATTTTACAGTTACAAGGCAACAATCGGAGAAACCAAGTGCCGAAGACTGTGTTTTTCACTCGAGTCTTGATATCAGATGTTACTGGGAAGGCTTTAGATAATTTTCAAAAATTGGCTTTTTGGAATAAAAATATGGATTTCGCGGCATCGTACTACCAATGTTAGCGGACACCGGAAAATAAGTGAATTATCGTAAGTAGTAAACTGGGTTGCTCATTTCTTATAAATAACTATTTAACTATGACAGACACCTAGTTGCAATTAGAGTTGTAGCAGCCGTGCAGTAGTGATAGATATCCGGCCTTCAGAAGATCAATACTTAGCTCGAGCTCTTGAGAAGGCACGTTCTTGGGATGAGGTTCTTGAGAACAAGCTCTTAAGAAGAACCCCTGTAGTTCACGTAACTAGTCGAAAAAGCCAAATTTTGTCGAGCCACAGCATCAAGGGTAAGCGTTTTCTAAATTCTAAAAACTGATATTAATTTTACTAACGACCGGCTACAAATATTTTTATTTGAAACTAGGTGCCTAACTCTAACAGGTAAAAAGTTACTTATTAAAAACATGTTTAACCACCTTATACCTGAACGATGCATCGGTTTCTTGTGTCCGCCAATGCTGATAATACTATGCTGAAAAACCATATATTTCCTCCCCAAATATTTTAACAAAATTACTTAGTCTTCTCTTTAACACCTGGTAAATGACCTATTTTCATTTTGCTGAAGTAACATGCTCATGAAAGGAGTGTGATTTGCGTAAGGGATGTATTACTTTAAGTCAGCATAGTAGACCACTCGTATTAGGAATCGCATGGTTATGACAAGAAGGTCGAAGGGAGCAAAGAAATCAATATGGCGCTTCTAATTGAGAACACAGCGAATGTTTATAGAAGCCAGTCCTTCGCTGAATACGGTGCGAGGCGAGATCTTCGACTTGCACATCTAAAAAAGAGCAGCCGTGCAGTGGTGAGAGAAATCCTGGCTTGAGAAAATCAGTATTTAGCTCGAGCTCTTGAGAAGGCATTTTTTTGTGACTGTTCATAAAACGACCGCCGCTATGCTGTCGTTATGAAAGCACTTTCGCATCTGCGGAAAGGCTTTCAAGGCCACCTAGATGAAAGAATAAAAGTTAAAGTGCACGAAATATTTACATTGTTTAAAACCTAGTTTTACTTATTGGAAACTTCAGAGGCTCAATCTATTGCTTGTATTTATCGTAGTAATTAACCATCTTAAAATCCAAAGGGCATAAGCGAAAACGTATTTATTAAACATGCGTGGCCACAAACGTTTGGTGAGTCCTGCACATAATAAACAACTAAGTTCGTTTTCTCGTCAGGCATCTGAGTGCATTCGAGCACTCGCAAAGTTATTGTTCATTTTTTTTTTCAGAAAAGACCATGGTTCGTTTCCTTCACCGTAGTTAATCTTTTATTCTACCTGAAAACGCTTCCACCCTCCCAGTAATAGGATGTGCGCCCTAGAGAGTTCCTGAACAACTTTCGCCATCCAGAACAGAACAAATTCGCTGTCACATTTTCCTTAGGCTGATTGCTACCTACCGTTCTTTCATTCTGCGATGGTGCGGAGAACACTTGCCCTATACATTTTTGATTTCACGCTTTGTAATGAAATCTTGCTTTTGTTCGCGTCTACGCAAAACTGGGCCAATGCTTAATAATTAAAGTGGACATAGTGTCCATTGCTGATTTTCTTCGGTTACCACCATGAAAGACTACTGGCTGCAAAAGCGATTCACAAGTAGATATCGCTTGCCCAAGCTAATGACACAAGACAGCTGTAGACACAATCGTTTATTACCTTGCCATAGTGTTAGTACGGCTCTTTGAAGCGTTTAGGAACGCTAGCAGTAACAGCGTTTGAGTACGGCAGCCTGGGATTGATTATTTATTACGAATTCTTGTTGCTACTAAGCCTGTGATTTTATAACACCCGATTCTTAGCACCGGGAAAACACTAAACAAGCTCTCTTTATTTTACTTCGGTGTGTTCCTTCCATGTATTCTTGTAGGAGTTTATCGCTCTCCTAGCAAGGGAGACTAAACAACTCACCCACCTTCCTTACTTGATAACTTTAAAGATACGCGTTCCTCATGTCTTGTATGTGTTCCTGAGGATCAGGCAGCACTGGCGAAACACATCGCGGCTGCCGCACGGCGACAGTGACTGTCAGTAAGGAGAGTGATGCCGCGTTGAATTATGTGGAGTCAAGGACGCAAAGCGCTGCCGTAGGATTACGGAATCGAACTAACAATGGCAGTTTCCTTGCTTTAATAACATTATAACGGTTTGTGCCTCTGATCAGCCGAAGCGTTGTATCAACGAAGATGTCTGGATCACGAAAACCCAACGTATTGATACCAATATATTATTTTAAATTTAGTGCGCTAGCAATAGGCCTCTCACTCTTGGATTTCGGTGTTGTCTGTTCGAAGCCTACGAGTACACGCGGGTTATCATGGAAAGGTAGGTCCAGGAACCAGCAGCACATATAGTCGTTACTGGTTAAATAAAGACACGTTCGCCGGATTATGTGGCAGTTTTTGAGTAGTTTGCCCTAAAAGCGGCCCTACGTAGCTATTCTTATTATAGCTGAGGCGTAGGAGAGCCAGACGGATATAAATGCCTGGTGTCCACAATTGTATTTTACCAGGCCGGCTCAGCCAGGCGTAACCAGACTGTACGTAGACTGCGCAGAATATCTACTGCCCGTGCACTGCGCGTAAGCTGGCGGAAGTCGTCTTTTTTTTCGGCCGTACCATCAGAACACAACCGCTACAAATTGAATAAAAGAAGTACGTGATGAAACAGGTTCATTGTGCTCAACGCAACCGCTTGTTTGTTTTGTTTTGTTCTTGTTAATCGGCTCGTTAATCACGTCATTAGTGACGTTAATTACCAATGGCTTTTTGTTGCCGCCGTGTTCCTGCCAATAACAGGTAAGAATGAGCTGTTTTAAAAATGCCCAATGCTTGGGCCTAGACCTATTCGTGCTATTTCTGGACGACATTGCAAGGTGAGGGAAGAAAAACAGCAGCAAGCGCACCAGTTAATAGCCATTAAACATCTGATAAAACAGCCTCGCAGAACGAAACAGTCTTTTAAGTCACGCACCTTTTGCGCGGTAGTGCTACAAGAGTATGAACGTTCGGCGGCATCACCTAGACTCTACTGCATATATCAAACTTGCCACAGTTGCGTCGTTGCGGCAAGTCGGTTGTCACTTCTTTCGTGCAGATAAAAAAGCGCAAGAGCCTAGAAGCCTCCCAAGCAGCACAGGTAATAGGCGCAATATAAGAAATTATATTTCACTTTGGTCCATTGTAGGACCGGTCTTTGCCAATACATTTCCGATATCGGGCCAATTGCACGTGCTGCTTCGGTAGCTACAGCTGTAACGAGCACACAATCCATTCTGACCAACCGAACACGTGATTAAAAAGAAAACCTCTAAGAAAGCGATGTGCAACGCACGCTTTGACATTTTCAGAAAAAAAGTATGGTCGTGATTGCTGATGAAAACTTGCGCAACGTGCTTGACAGCATTTACGGTAACGTTGAGCAACATTCCTTTCGATACTCAAGGCTGAAATAAATGTGAACGTTAGTCAAAACATCCTTTACGTGCACTAGAGCGCGGTGTAATAAAACTACTGAAAATCTTCACGCCACTTTGCACATACCTGAAAAGACAGTATAATGAAGCATAACGCACTCGTCACACGAAACATTCAAGTAAACCAGGTGACAGGAAAACCTACTTTCGTCGAACTACAATTTTGATACAGGTGGATACAGCTGCTAATTCATCATGCTGAATGCGTTCTCCTGGATGCGAAATGATGGCAGCTTCTACTCCATCACAGATACGGATGGGCTGTGGGCTCATGTATTGTTCGACAAAATGAACAGTACATTCTGGAAACTCTGCGTAGTTGAAAACGTGCAAATCTGTCAGCGATAGAACTGCTTAAAAATTTAGAAGGCTCAGTACAGACCAGGCCACGCCCGAACTGTCATAACCGGACAACGATGAAGTAGCGATCTGTGCGGCTCCTGTGTTTCATTAAACCAAAGTTTTTTTACGATGACCTAAACTTAACCTGTCGTGCAATTAAAAAAAAATGTTTCCGTGTTTTGTGTGCAGCGCTCTGCAATTTTTTTTATAAATAATTTTGGTTATTACGTATGTTTTGTTGTCCACTGCTGCCGATTCACATGCAAAAAAGTTTTGCTGATGTAACCCTACAGCCCTAAATCCCTCCATTCTCTGTGGTCTTGTCATCTTGGTGCGTAAATATGTAATTGCGCACCAAGATTTTTTTTTTTGCTTTTTCCGCTTGACTCAGAAAAGTGGAGCAAGGAACGAGCCTTCTAATAACGGCGAAAGTAGACCAGACAGGCATGACACCTGTTCCTATTTTTAAACGCTTTTTTTTTCTGTAATCGCTATCACTATCATGATTTATGATCATTTTACGCTACTCGGCGCCTGTTGTCTTAAAATATTTGTGGTTCTGTTATTTTGAGCATTTTGCCCGCTGGAGAGGTGATTATTAGTTTACGTCGGTGTCAAAAGTGACAAATGGCTCTATTCTTGCGGCGCTCAAAAGGCATGCATAAATGAGACTTGGAGATCGAAAAAATGAAGCAAAATTTTATATCTCTAAAATGTCCCCATCTTTCATCCCGTTGAGCTAAAATGGTCTTAGTTCCACAATTAATGACCTGAGGCCTGTGTTACTGGCATAACATGAAGCCGAAAATGGCGATAAACAAACTTCTCGTGCAAGTTTTTGAATCGTGTCACCGTAGTTTCCACGCTGTGTTTATTTCCTTCGCAGCAAATAAATGCATGCATCCCAAAATACCCAGAGCATTGAAATAGAAGCAAGTTAAAAATGCTGACCTTATTTTGCCCTTTTGTTGCTACTGATCACAAATCTTTCGGTTTAAAACTACTCTTAAAGTAACGTTCAAGAATATTACGATTTTTGTGAACGCGGGACCGAGTATTGAGCACATAAAGTTATTCTTCAGGATAAGTCACAGGACGCGTTAATTCGCATAAACCACCCGTGATGCCACATCGATGTATAGGTCTTCAGCGGTTGTGTGAAATAGCCTCATTTTTTTAGCTAGCAAAATGTAGCTTGTCGAGCGGGCAAGCAAAAATGGTTAGTTAGAATAAAGCAAATTTACTAATTTCACAGCAACAAATATGCACAGGAGATAAAACGTTGGGATGCGGCAACGATGCGTTACATATAATAGATTTACATTGTGCTCTTCTGTTGAGCACCTTCCCACTGCATCTTTGAATTCAATTTTGTCGTCGATTTTTTGTTCTGTAGCTGCTAGAACTTCTGGTGGGTGAATGGCTGTGGAGCGCCGATGTAGCTCGAGGCGTGTACGTAGAGTTTGGAACGTGATGCGAGTACATAGGAATAGACTCCACACAAGACAAGCACTTCTCGCAAACTGGCGTTTTTCGCATTTTCAAATAAAAGCGCCATGCAGCTCGTTTAGAGTATTCCCCTATACAACGCTGGCAAAGAAAACTTGTTGGCGCAAGCCCATGCGTTAACACAAATTGGCTTGTTGGCAACCTTGAATTCCAAGGACTGCAGTGAATGTGTAATAGCATTGAACGCATGCAAGATGCAGGATTCTTCCGGCACTGGTTAATTCAATTTCCTGCAGGAAGATCCGCCTTTTGACTGGTGATTAAGACTGGAGAGTAATGTTATGACTAGGATAACTGGAAATGCTATCGATTTAACTCACTTCACAGGGGACTACTAAGGAAAAGTTACTGGTACTTGAGCAGCGATTCGATTACCATATCCACGAGGGTTAACATTCACATGTGGCAAAACTAAATGAAGACAGTCCAAAAAAACTTGGATGTCTGCTGTCTGGTAATGATGCACTGCGCCCGATAGGGGAGATATTCGTGTGTCTTTATCAGTGCAATAGCATTAAGGCCCCTAACTCACAGACATCGGCGATGTTTCCCTGACGCCTCCTTAGGGAAGGTGTTCAACCTGACCTGGAGTACGTATTTTAGTATATACAGGTTGTGATGATGTCACAAGGTCACAATGCCTAGATGGCAGGTGCGCCATCTACTTTTCCACTCACAAGACCGCCGGCGATGATGACGACACTGCAAAGACGCTAAATGTTCTGCAGAACGGAAGCCATGACTGATGTGCATGCATAAAATGACTGAAACAAACATCGTATCGTGCGCCTACTGTGATTTATCCATGCCATGCCAGCAAAAAGAGTATACAAAAAGCGCTTGCTACATTACTTTCATCACATAAAATACTTTTATCACAAGTAGCACAGGATGTCCGCGATGCACAGTACAAAACAACGGCAAGACCGTGCTAGGGCACCTAATTCGCATTGTGCCTAACTAGGCAAAACACCGCCATTTTTAAAAACGCGTTGTCGTCTTCTTGCAAAAGCCTCGTTTAACACGTTTTTCCTTTCACGGGAGCCCGAGCCCTTCGCATGGAATTGCTACCACCGAATGTGTAAGATAATTCACGGACGAAGCCACTGCCGCTGCAGCTACGAACAGGCGCGCATCAACCCAACGGAGGAACTAATTGGACGAAGACTTACATGAAACGCGGTCTTTGGACAGAAAACTTTATCCATTGGGAGAGCTCCTGTGACTACAGAAGTCATGCTGAAAGCATTAGATTTGCGCGTTCGCAGTAGTACTTAATGAGACTGTAGTGCAGGCAGACCGGAAATGTTTGGGCAGAGTTACCGTGCAGGCCTAGCTATTCAGTTTTTTTCCGTTCACTAACGGCGGCCCAACAAGTTGCCTAGACGTACTAATAGAATCAGAAAGACGCATTAAATTTCCGATATCTGCAACGTGAGATACCCACCGCGGCATATCAAACAGTCTCATAAATCTGAGATATGGTGGATTACACGGCCCATCTTGATTGATAAAACTTCAGTTGATTGAGAAAACTCAGTGAACACCAATTTTAAGGGTGAGCTTAGTACTCAATATCACGCTGGCATTGATGACTTCAGTTCAGGAGCACTTGTCATAAAAGCTGCTTAACTCTACTGTATCCTGTCCTCGATAAATTGATAGCATGCCCAAGGTGCCATCTTCAGTAAACTTGTTTTCCTAATTAAGAGTTTCATTCGTAGTTACAGCAGATTGTTGTGCAAGGTGCAATGATTTCAGATCAACTTCATCAGTATTTAGCAACTTCAAATGCGATCTTTTTACTGCCCCCTCAGGTAAGGCAAAAACATGCCAATCTTCACAGCACTACAAAATAAGGATTTTGTATATAGTCTGAAGAAAATGGATTACTTGCCTCTCAGACATTTTGCAAACTGATTTCAGCAATAAAAGCTGCTGGTCAGCATACATATTCGTCGTTTTCTGGCTCTACTTTAGAATATAGCGTAATATAATGCAACTATCCTACCCTTTGAGTCCCTAATCACTATATTAGTTAAATTTAACAAAATATTTGATGCTGTGGCACATGATACATATTATTCATGAATGCTTGGCTTACATTGGCGTATTTGTGCATAAGTGGTCGTCCTTTGGGGCCCGAAATGGAGATGCGCGCAGGTCATCACAAGAAGCAGTTTCGACTTAGAATATATTACACATGATGTTCGGTAGACAGGACCTACGACAAAGCGCTTTGCGTGCTTAGCGGTCAGCTGAAGTCAGGGCAGAGGCATCGCTCCTTGGTCCCAATCTTTTCTTCGTTTGTTAATTCCTTAAACCATCTGCTTAGGTGACCAGTAATAAAGGCTTAACTGTAAAAACTCACTAATGCCGGCGAGAAAGCTGCCTACACGTACTAACAGAATCAGAAAGACTTGTATTATTTATTATTGCATTCATATGCTGCGCTTATGTTGTTATGCATTGAGGTGTGGGAAGCAAATTTATTCGCTCCAGTTTATTTTGTTCATTATTTACTTTATCCATTCTTCACCCCATATGTTAAATGAAGTTTTCCAGGTATCTTCCTTTTTCGGCTTGGATGTAACATTTCCCTCAAGTACTCTGAAAAAAAATAGTAAATGAATAACCGCAGCTATAACATTCTGAGAGAACCCGCATCGCCTAAATGGCAGCCCAACATGTCCCTTAAGGTTCAGGGCCTCTTTTAAGAAACTGCCTTCGTGAAGGACGTAAACGGAGAACCACTCGATTAAAACAGGCTATGTCGCCGACGCTCGCAGCACCGTCTTTTAACCCGGAGAAAGTCGCTCATACAGGCAAGTCGTACAGTTGCAGTTGCTTCAAGCGCCAAGTGTAAATCCGCGCCGTCCATATTCCGCAAAGCGCACAACATTTCCTATCCGCATTTTTAAAGCTTACGCGCTTCCCGAAGGATTCGTACCAGGGTCTCGCATCCATGGGTCTAAATTTCCTTGGCACCACCTTTTGTTCACTCCCTAACGACGTGACGCGACTGCCGCACTAATAACTTGGGCCGAGATGCCAGTGAGGCGCCTTGTGCGAGTGCTAAAAGAACAGACGCTTTTATCCCTTGGCGAAAAATATTGCTGAGCTTTCACAAGGGAAGCTGTTGTGGCCAATGGAGCTGCGCGGGCTAAGAAGTACGTGGAAAACTTTGGGCGAAGAATACCGGAATCCCTTGCTTTCGTGGCATTGTTCGGCCGCGCTGTGACTTCGCTTGCTTTGTCTTTAAATGCGGCTGTGGTCTCTGCACGGGGATATTTTCGGTGGATATAACTCAGCGGGCTTTAATGAGGATTTGAAAACTTTAAATAAAAGATAAGTTGTGCACTGCTGTACCGAAAGAGGTGGAGTTAGGGCGAGTAAACGCGTGATCTAGTAATCAGTGAGGTTTACTCTTTTAATGTTATTGTAAGACGGGGTCTTGCTAATTGGTATATGTCAATGTCATAATACTACATACTGCTGTTATATTATAAAGCAGAAAGTTCTTGCGGGCTAGTTGCTTCATTCCCGAAAAAGGTTAGGACTGCGCGAATGACACGCAAGATAGTGTCACCACAAGAAGGAGTTTGCGCCTGTGTGGTAGTTTTCGATCCTCGTTCTCCTGCCCTGCCCCATTCGCGCAGTCCAAACCTGCTGTTATATTGGTTGTGAAAGCTTATGTAAAATGGTTGGCCTAGTAACTAGTAGGCCACATGTAAACCTTGGTTGATATCTTCAAGCAATCATTTCTCTGCTTCAAAGGTAGATTCTCTATCTTTTCGGTACGCATATTGCTTACTAGAGTGGGATCGCTTCCAGAATATTAAAACATACGCACTGAAGCCTTAATAGAAAGTGTTGCTATACTGTTTCCCAGTACAGTTTATTAAAGAAACAGCAGCATGTATCAGATCTATTTGCTTGAAGC
Organism: Amblyomma americanum; assembly: GCF_052857255.1. NCBI lineage: Eukaryota > Metazoa > Arthropoda > Arachnida > Ixodida > Ixodidae > Amblyomma > Amblyomma americanum. Next base: position 38,807,355 of record NC_135507.1, read on the forward strand.
TCATGATTGCAGTCACCGATCACCGCAATGAATGAGCGGGTTTAGTTTTCATTCGTTGAAGCCTGCTTGTAGTTTCTTACTGCTTAATGTGAAGAGCTTTATCTGTCAGTTGCATCCTAGTATACGAGCTTTGTTGCATACTCAGCACACAGCCAATTTCTGTGCATATCGAACGGTTCCTTATCTAATTTGCATACGAAGTAAAGTGAAACCATTGTTGTTCCATGCAAAAACGGAGCTCACCCAATCTCGTGGATCGACTGGACACGGGAGGTATGCAGCCTCTTCCGACCGGATGTGGAAGAGAAAAGGCGATAGAAACAAGAATTCTGGCAACAGCCAACGCGGTGGAGTGGAGTTATGCCATTGTTTACTTCTTCTAAAGACCAAGAATAGAACCTGTATACTTAAAAACTATAAAATAATGATTCTGTACCTTGTTTAGGCAGACCTGCTTGCTCGCTCTTTGCCAAGATCATTGGCGCAGACCCGTTGGAGTCTCCGTGCTTACTACTGCCATTGACAGTGGCCAAGACTTCATTAAAATATCCTGCATGCAATTTTATTAGAGCGAGAGTGTCAGCCATTTGTTACACTTCCAACGTTAACGATTCGGTGCAGGCGGCAGCGGTTGCTCATGTATGGATAACAAATGCAAGGAAGCCTACCTACTTGAAGTGAGTGCAGTGATCCTATTCCTTGGCTTTCCTAAGAATTACGCCTAAAATTATGGTGCTGATTGGATGGCAAAACTAATTCACTATTGTCGGGATCCTCCTTCGTGAACTTGGCACCGCGTTTCGCGCGAAGTTATGCTGAGCCTGTTACGCTAAAGTATTTAAGTTTGTTGTAAAACCACTGGAGTGTTGCACAAAAGCCTGAAAATATCAAACGCGCACTCATATTGCTAGTGTAGCTTCTTTCAAACAACTTCTAAGGAAGATCATAAGATTTACTTTGCAGCATTTTGGGGTCGCTTTTCACACCTACAACATCTGAGCTAGTTCGGGATTAAACGACCTTGCGTCTTTTCTTCAAGCGTTACTTCAACGCATAACCAGATACTGTAGTGTCAAATCATTCTCCATTACCATGTGTGGTCTAACTGCGACTGGGCATTTCAAATCTTTACCCGCGTGGCACCACACAGGCAGGAAACAATCAGTTACTTTAGAATTTCTCTGCTTATTAAGACTTGCGTATTTGAAGAGTTAGGAAGAGAAGTGGAGCAACAGGACAGGTTTTAAAATTATCTATTTTAGCCGGCACACGGGACATTTAGGAAGGGTGTATGTTAGTTATTCTATTAAGTGAATTGTATTTTTAGTGTTTTAGGCGTAAATGTAGTCGCGGGAAGTGTGTGTAGTGTTGCCCTAATATAAAAACATTTCTTGTTGATAGCCTGAAGTATTTAGGCCCAGTGAGCGAAGCAACATTTTTTTTTTTCGCGGAGGGCTTACCACCGCTCAAATATGGCATCAACAATTTGCTCAGATTGTTTTATATCAAGATGCCGTTAAAAAGAGAGAGGCTGGACATAACTGATAGCTCTTAAATTATTTCTTACACCTACCTACATACATAGCTTTAATTAACAAGGGTGTTCTACAAGGTTCTATTCTACGCCCTATATTGTTTTTACTCTACATTAATGATTTACCGTCCTCTTTGAAGAATTGCAATAGTATACTATACTTAGATGACTCCACCGTAATATCATCGCACCAGGACATTAATCAGCTCATACATAACCTAAAATATGACCTTAATTCTCTTGAGCACTAGTGCCACATTAACGGCCCGTCCGTTAACATCACTAAGACTTGTTTTCAGATTTTCGATTCCCTTCAGAAGCCATTGCCCATTACACCACTACTATACCTCAATTCTGCCGCTATTCCGTCAAAAGATCGAGTTTAATTTCTTGGTGTTATCATTGACCGGCACATAAAATGCCAGCATCATGTAGCTGAAACGTTCAAGAAAATTTCGTATCGGTTACGCACATTGATTAAAGCCCGAAGCTATTTCCCATTTCAAACATTATTATCCCTTTACTACGCATTCATTCACAACGACTTAAATAACGGTACCTCATCTTGGCGTGACACCTATCATATTCATCTCTGGCTTTTAATGAAACTGCAAAAGCAAGCCATGCACATCATAACCTATACCCCTCGAATGTCAACCTTACGCATTCTGTTCATAGATTTAAATGTTCTTCCTATCTCGGCCCTTTATTTTTACAACATTGGTATCCTATTCTTTAAGATTATTCATCATCAGTTCCCGCTAAGCATATTTTCTCCCGGCACGCTCATAAGCAACATTGTCACACGTTTTGCCCTGCGTAATAACTTTTTACTACCTAAGGTCAGAACTAACTACGGGAAACAATGCCTTAGTTTTTCATCCATATCATTTTGGAATTCTTTGAACTGAAACATCAAACAAACTAATACGCTTTCTTTGTTCATGGTCAAATAAAACACTTACTTCTTAATATGTGACTTTTCCTTCTTTTTTGTTATTGATCCTATGTATCGCGGCATCTGTGAGTGTTTTATTGTACATTCTCCTGCATTATATTGTTTGTATTTAAATATTTCGGTAACTTATATTCCACTATGTATTCATTCTCTGCGTCGCTAATTGATGTGTTGTTTATTTCATATTTTGTTGCTTATTGATTTTTTTTTGTCACGGGAGGTCCCGCTGGAAGTCTTGTACCATGGGACCTCTCGCTGTATACGTTTGTAGCTTTGTTGGAATGCATTATTAAACTTTCAACTTTCAACAGTTCATTACCGCCCTTAAAATCTCGCTGGACGAAAGTTGTTATATTCTGGCACTTTCGATATCAAGCCTCTGGAACTGAGAGCAGAGCCCGTTAACTAGTGCATTGCACATGAATGGCAGCCACCATAAACACTTACAAAAATGTGTTCAGACGGTCTTTAGATTGTCTATAGAATTATGTCTCTAAAGTCTATACACTCTGTACAGACAACCCCCAGAAACAGTCTATAGGCAAAACAAAACCTATAGATAGTCTATAGACAATCTATAGATATATGACCACACACTTTTTTCAGACGTCTTTCTATAGACAGTCTATAGACTATTATTAGACAAAGAGAAATATTTATTGGAAGGAAACAGACTCTATAAGAAGTCAATAGAATGTTTATAGACCATTTTTATAGGGGATGGATTACAAGGGAGAAAGCAGTCGCCAGCGAGGCGCCTCATAAAATGACCTTTTACTCCTCTTTAATTGCGTAGTTTTCTGTGAGTGCACAAACTATGGAAACTTCTATAGCTATACTCACTACGAGCGGATTGCACTCAAAATATATAGCTTAATTATGTACTCCAGATGCCAATAGTTATGGAGGACATTTGTGCGATATTGAGGCCGCTGAAAAACTCACACAACCTCAACAGTTTCACTCATATGCACAAAGGAAAAGCCTAAAATTGAAGGCTGTTAACACTAACTGAAGCAGAAGTGGTTAAACAACTCAATGTTGTTTTCAAAAGCACTACGAAATGATAAAGAAATAACAGAAATACGAACGGACCGAAGACTTCGAGCACTGTTCTTGCTCAGAGTGAAATGATTTACACGCTGAACGAAAGCTGTGCTTTGAATACCTGTTATTGCTTCGTAAAAAAAAAAAATGTTTACCTACTGAGTTCATGGGCAACGCTGAATAATTAGCACGTTTAACTGTAGTGTGCAAGGAAGTGCGCTTCAAACACTGCATGTTTACTTAAACCATTACTGTGCGTTTATTTCAACGTTCAGTATTGCAGAACATAGACTAGTAAGCGAGAAACATCTGAACAAAAAGGTTGTAAACCAATACTAAAATGCAGAACTAGGTTTTTCCTCAAGATTTGCAATTTCCTGGTCGGTATTGGGGCAAAACGCGTGCTCCTACGAGCGGACGCGGAAGGACAAATGAATGAAGTAACGAGCAAAATCTGAAAATGAATGAACAGAGCACTGCGATAGAATGATAAGTAATGCAATCAAAAGGTTCGGTGCTGTTCTATATGGCCTCCATGATGAAATATTTTGTCGGACCGTTAAGGAGAAAGGAATAAAATGATTTTAAGTTCAGCCCTCGATGCCGCTAGGAACTGACGTGCACATTCTTGGACAATTCACTGTAAAACAGCACTTTATTCACTATTGCAAACAAAACTCAATATGTAAACTATTGACCAGAAAGATATACATTCCAAGGCGTGAATCGTCAATTAGTAAAAAATATAAAACCATAAGACACGCCATTTAGAGAACCCAATTCAAAGGCAAAGACATCTGGGAGTCTAACAGCAAAGGAACGAGAGAAATAGCCCTATTATTCTCGAAGCTTCTGAAGAACAACTGCGATGTTTTTCTGGCAGTTCCTTTTGTGCTGCAAAAACGGTTATGAAGACATATTGGTCCTGAAGTAGCAGAAAAAAAGAATAGAGACACGATGGATAAAAACAAATGAAGCCAGTAATACTATCTCAGGAATTGTAGTGGTGGTTTTGTGTGCCTGAAATCGCCCGATGAGCACAATCAGGCCTTCTCTCTATTCACTGAGCTTTTTTTTCATCGTTGTGTGCCAAAAACATTCCTCAAACATATGTTATGCCAAAAAAAAAAACAGCGAAGCAACGAGAAATAAGAAAATATTGTGTCTGTAGAAGTGCGCAAACCTTCTAGGTCGAAATAAAATCTTTTTTAAGAGAAGGGGACTTGTAAGGCTTAATTTGCCCCTTATAAAATATGCAGGCTGCAGCACATAATTGCTCCAGCGTCTTGTGTTACAAGCCAGAGCTTGGAAATAATTAGCGTCAGAAGGAGAAAGAACTAACCGAAAAATCAATCCTTCAAAATGTGATGGGTACCAGAACGAAATAATTTACGTCAGGCAACACTCTCTCTGACTGACATAGGAGATTTTACGAGGAAACAGCGCAAAAATGAACTCAATTTACAAACCAGGACGCGCCAGAGAATACTTTAGACCATTAAAAAAAATATCGGAATTCTGCAGTCTTCTTAATGCTGACCAAGTGCTTGGCTTAATTGGCACTGAGGTCGTCATAGACATTTAAATATCCTAAAGTTTGCTTGCTAGTGCTGAGTATTTCGAAAGCAAAAAGATTTTTCCAGGAGAATCCGCAAAAACTCGTTTAACCAATATCGTTGAAAAGTAAACACCTTACCTGTTTGTTCAGTTCTGAGTTTCTGCTAAGAGATATAAGCAATGCTATCACCGACGAAGTCGCTTACCAAAATCAATTCTGAATGTAGTATTTGTCTCTCTAACAATTACTACCTTCCTTTTTTGCCCTTCTGAAGGCTAACCTGCAATCTCTTCACTTAGCGTGATGTGTCATGTTAGTGAAACGTTAGCCAAATTCCTTCGGCCTGCGGTTTAAACCGCGCCAACCAGAGCGAACAACGTATGCAGGGCACCAAGAAAAAAAGGAGGAAAAGAAGGAGACATGGCTGGATGGGTTGTATGCAATTTAGATATACCTTGGCGCACACGTATCAGCCTTTAAGGAACCGGCAATATGAAAAAAAAAACTCTACGTAAAAGACAACATAAGAATCTCAGGACGTTTGTGGGACACTATCCGGAGAGATGACCGCCGGCCACACCAATTTAGCGCCCGCCGCTTCAAAGCGGAGAAAATTACGAGTACGCTGCCACCTTGGTCTGTCTAGACACGTTATTAGGGTGGATACGGTGGCCGAACAGCGCGCCAAAAGTGAATGCGGCCCAAGAAAGCCTAGCTTGCCGTGATCTGTGCCTCGGCTACGCACTGGATTTAGCCAGTCGATGCTTTGCGAAAGAACTGTTTCGCAAGGTGGCTAGGTGATAGGAATGCACTCAAGAGCTCGGGCGGGTGCGAGAGTCTTGGCGATTTATGACTGCCTTCCAGCTTGGGTGTCGCAAGTATGGATGCCGCTTTGGTTTCTTTAAAACCAACGCTACTCGCCAGTTCTGCGCCAGCATGAAACATTGTTCCATACAGCAGCTAAATTAAAATGATATGATTGCACATTGCCAGAAAACTGCAAAAGAGGGAAATCGGATGTGTTGGTATCGTGAAAAAACTTCGAGGGTGAGGTCTAGACGCAGAAAAAGTCGTTGCATATGTTGCAGGAGCAGCGAAATTAAAAGCGGGAAGCCGACATTCAGCTAATCACCTTACTTTTTTTCATTCGTTTACATGCAATAGCGGGTAAGCTGCCCATTTAAAAACCAGCAAAAAGCCGTGCTGTGAACTCAAGGTTGGCAGAAGAAGAAATAGTCTTAAATAGTATATTTTTCTGAAGACCTATCTATTAGACTCTCACGACAAGAAAATGTCCTCAACGTTAACAAAAAGTCTGTAACATAAAATCCGAGGTCGCGAATATTCAGCACCAAATAACGCATGACTGCAGAGCGAATCAAGAGATTTTAGGGATGAATTAGTTTGCAGGGCGCAGAGGTGAGATGAAATGTGTCAGAACGGTCGCATTGCATCAAACATCGTCTGTATAAAAAGCAAGCAGTTTTTGAAACAGGCCTACATGATGAGAGAGGAGCGAGTAAAGAGGAAAGGATTAAGTAGAGTAGTGGGCCTACGGTTTGTGATGTCTGTTAACCAGCTTTTTGGGTGCCCCAATAGATAGAAAGCCCAATGAGGGCAGTAAGGCTTATGGAATCAGTGAAATCCATGTCCTCTTAATGTCGGCATTTTGAGTGTTCTGTAGAGTGTAATACGATTCCGAACAGCAGCAAAAATAGGCGGTCGACAGTGTATCAGATAGAGTCGCCGGACGCATGCTGACGTGGAATAATATTTGGAAAGCTTGATACTGTGATTTTATGCTTGAACATTATACTGCTAAACTATTTGCTCAACTTACAGCCTCCTATGCAAGCTTGCTTTCCCATACAATTGGCACTAAACAATAGCTGAGAAGCATGCATAAATTTACATACACGCTGGAAGTGTATGCCCCCTTCATTATTAAGCTCTCACTCGAAGGTACGCGTTTATACGTATGAGCACGAATTCATTTTCGCGTTATAAAATTCGCCACCTATAAGAGAGAAGCTCCGGCATGTCACATAATAAAAATAACAATTATAAAAATTAATAATAAAAATATTAACCGCTTACGATGTTACTGCTTGGCCTTTGTCGCCTAAAGTTTACGCTTATATTTGCAAATGTATACTGCGGCGCTTTTTATCACATCCTGCATCTTGAGTGTCTACCACGCCTGAAAGTTTTCCCATCTTAGAGAGTTGTATTATGGCCTAGGGATAAGCGCTTATTTCTACCAGTTGCTCTTTACGTTTGCCATCACGAGTGAAAAAATTTAGTTCAACAGATTACTGTTCGTAACCACACCAGAGGGTGAGTGGCTAGACATTTTTTTCCTGCTTCAGTGTGCCACGAGAATTTCTGATATTCTTCTTTGGTTGTATATTGTGAAGTGCCTTTTTTCATGCTTTCACCTTTTGCGGTACAACACCAGAGGGTGAGTGGTCAGGCATTTCCTTCCTGTTTCAGTGTGCCACGAGATGGGACAAGTCACGAGAATTCCTGATATTCTGATATGCTAGAATAATGTGAGGTGCCTATTTTCATGCTTTCACCTTTTGCGGTACCACACCAGAGGGTGAATAGTCAGGCATTTCCTTCCTGTTTCAGTGTGCCCCGAGATGGGACAAGTCACGAGAATTCCTGATATTCTGATATGCTAGTATATTGTGAGGTGCCTATTTTCATGGTTTCACCTTTTGCGGTCCATCATACCCAGAAAGTCTGATGAAGCACATTTTTTAAAGCGGAAGCATTACTACATCCCACCGTAGCTTCGTCGTCGTGCGCGCGAGTTTGACCTTGAACCGAGGAGAAACCACGTGATAGCTATGACGGCACTCACCTGCCGCCGCAGCCGCCTCTGTTCCTTTAGGCCGTCGGCGTTCAATGAGTTCATTGGCGTTGGCGTTGACAGCATTCCAGGATCAGATGATTTTGAGGAAAGACTGGCGCATAACTGGCTCCCTAGGGCAGTGCATACTTATATCGTGCTTTGAGATACTACATGGTGGTGATGAGAGAAAGAGAGAAATGTTTATGTTTATATTTATGGGGCTTTAGCGTCTTAAGGCGACTAAGGCTATGAGAGACGCCGTAGTGAAGGGCTCCAAAAATTTCGACCACCTGGGGTTTTTTAACGTGCACTGACATCGCACTGTACACGGTCCTCTAGAATTTCGCCTCCATCGAAATTCGACCGTTGCGGCCGGGATCGAACCTGCGTCTTTCGGGCCAGCAGCCGAGCGCCGTAACCACTCAGCCACCGCGGCGGACAGAGAGAGAGAAAGATGTGGGCTTCATGCATAACCTCTGGCAACGTTGTGGCAGAGACGCGGCACTGCAGCAATAGGGCACAGCGTTCAATGGGTGACGAACCTCTCGTTATCAACCATTAATTTAACCGCCACCTGCCAGGGTGGCAGTTTGGGTGTGCTGGCTATCCGGTGTGCGGAAAGCACTAACGTTAGAGATGCCAAGCCGCGCTTACTTGCCCTATAAACCACAGCTTTCGCTCTCTTACCCGGCTCAGCAGTAGTTAAACCGCAGCTAATTTTTCAACAGGAAATAGCTTATGCGTGAATTTTTTATTATTGGCTAGATTTCACTATAACAACAAATATATCCGCAGATCTACCATCGGCTAGTTGGTATCTTTTCCTAATGTTTTTACTGCCACTAGAACCTTTACTCATTGGTTTTCTAAAAAGACGTGACTACTCGATGCGAGCAATAGATAAACTTTACAAGATTTTGCTACGCATAGGGGGGAAAGGTTCATTACCTTCAGTAGGGGTATCACTGTGATTTACAATATTCAACGGTTTCGTTACTATCAAAATTTATGTCCAAGAGTAGCAGACTTGCCACAGCCGATGCATTTTAAACTTACTTTTTTACTTTATTTAGCGATATGGTTTGGGTATAGTTCTTCCAGTAGGGTCTCATAGTTATGGTTGCGACAAAGATAGGAGCCAACTTGATCGCCCCTAACCATTAAGGTGCCCAAATGAACACCATAAAAGGAGAGGTCGCTCAGAATGCAACTGACGTTTTCGGACGAAAGTTTTATCTGCTAAAGTTGCGTCATACATACTTTCGCGCACACGTGTCAGTCTTTCTAGGACCAGTGCTCTCTTAGAAGACAGTGGATAAAAGATAGCATGAAAGCAAAACTCTAAAAGGACATGTGTGTGACATATCACGGAGAAACGACAGCCGGCTTGACCAATTTAGAGCCCGACGCTTCGGGCAGAAGCGACTTCGGTGCTCTGCCTGCGTGTTTAGAGTAGACAGGTTATCGGCAGGGTTTCGCATAGCCGAAAAGCTTTCTAAAAGTTTATTCAACTCATCGGAGCAAAGAAGATCGAAGGCTGCACCTTGTTTATGGCGTGGATTTTGACAGCTGGCGCCTTTCTAAAAAACTGCGTCACATTTGTGCAGCATATAGTAACTTTTTTGTGAAGCGAGTGTGGTTGGTTCGCTGTTGATGACTGTCTTTGATCTATTGTATGACAATCGAGCACCTCCTTCAGTTTTGTTTAGACAACACGATATCCCTCTGTTGGCGGCAAGCGGAAAATTATTTTATAGGGCGGCACTAGTCAAACGAGAGGAAATTGCGTTAATAAAAGACTGAGAAAGACACCAAACAAACGGGTATATTTCGTCAAGAAGGAAAAAAAAAAACAAGCGGAGTATACAGAAAAATAATCCTCTGCACCAATGTGCAGGCGGTTCAAATTCGGACGAGTGTTAGAAGTCGTATCATACGCACTTTCGTTTTGCGAGAATAGAGGTAAAAGAAGCTGAGAGGCTTTCTTTAGCACTGAGATTTCTTACACGATGCGGATATATCTGAAACTTATAGGAAGGTTAAAAATCAGATTTCTTATTGTTTTCTTTGGTTCGGGTACAAATGAGATGAACTATAATGAGCCCCAATTGGTAAATCAGCTTATTACGCTTTTTAGTATTGTTTTTATTGATCAAGGAGTATTTCCAAACGCGGGAATGATGTAATTTGTAATCCAACTTATGAGTGGCATCACTGTTGCTTTCCATTGCTAGTGTATTGCACGAGTCCTATATTGTGCTTGCGCAAACTAAAAAAGAACATTCTTGCCTATTATGTTATCTGCTTTCACGTGGTATACCACTTTCACAGTTATAAGAGTTGCGATATACTTTGGCGATTAAAGCGTTTTGACAGTACGCCAGTCCAAATAGGGTCGGATAACTTCACGACTACTCGCATATTTTAACCACATAAATATAAACTCGAACAATATGAGTTATATCGGCTTTCATATGCTCCTGGTACTATTATTTACTCCACCGCTTACCAGGATCTGCATGTCTCAACACTTCTCATTGGATGAAAAGCTGTATTGCTGCGTGCGCCTAGAAGAAAAGCAAACGCTCTTTATGCGTACTGTAGCTAGTGCGGTGTTCGGGCTTGGGCTTGAAGCTGGCACAATAGTTGCGCATTGGCTGCTATTAACCATATTCTACTATTAATTCAACCGAACAATCAAACAAACGAAAACTGCTGCCTTGGTGCTTTTTCATTTAATGCCGGCAGGTGGAATTCCTGCTGGCGACATGAGCTGAGCACCGGATCTCTAAAAAAATGGTACGATATTTTTCCTGTGAATATAAGGCTAATGCTGAAAACAAAAAAAAAACATAATTTGCCTCAACTTTCGTGGCATGAAACCCGCATTAACCGTAGCACGCGCATCAACTGGGCTACTCTACAGACTGATGTCTTTCAGTGATCACAGCTCACGGTACTGAAGATGAATAACCATGAGCAATTGGTCAGCAATTGCTACCTGAACGCTTCTCAGTTCATGTTCATAATAGAATAAAGGTGCGTTTGAACAAGCCGGGACTACTCAGTTGGCTAAAACTCAGCCCATAAGATGACATGAGGTGCGATGAAAAAGGAATGCATGCCATATCTGAGTAACTATACTGTTTCCCTTTAAAGTTATGATAACTGTACAGTACCGAAAAGTCATGAAAACAAATAATACCAGACAATGCGAGGTAAATAGTCAATGTAGATGAATGGCCTCACGCTAAAGGTTTGCTCTGCTATATACTCAATAATGCAAGGGGTTTCATTTTGCGCAGCGTGAAACAATTTATCACTGTTCCTATGTGCCACTGCTGCCGCAACAATTTTCGACACATAGTGTAAATGCCGATGCAAGGGCGAACTGTACCTAATGAGCTAATTCGGCGAGTGAAAGATAAAACGCCAACTAGAGAATGTACAGGTGGAAATGCATTTACGACTTCTAGACGTTTCACGCTCGACTGCGACACGATTTCATATCTACTTCGCTATCGTAGTAGCGTTTGATCGCCGTTATTACTGCGCTCACTTCCGGGACACTGAGAAAGTTGCTCCCGTAGAGCGCTTCGCTCATGGCTCAGCACGTCATGCCGCTTTTCCTGCGCTATTGGTTTCACGAGAAGGAGAAGGGGCTACCTAGCTCTGAGTATAAAGAAGCATACGCCACTCGAAACAGGCTGCACCTAGCTCAGTGTCCATGTTGTGAGATAGAACAGGGAAGTAAAATATGATGCCTTCTGAGAACAAAAAAAAGAGCCCGGCGTTTTTATGATCGCACGCATAAATAGCGAGCAGATGGTCCGAACAGCAGCGCGCGCCAGGAACGGGAAGGGATTCATAGGCCGAATAGCTGGGCCTCGTAAACCCTGGTTATGACCTTCGCGTGCCAAGTAGCAGGTTTACAGAACAGCTCGAACGATTATGAGCATCTACGCATTTTTTGTGGCAGCGCTGCAAATTCCGGGTAAGGCAGTGGTAAAGCTCCTGCGCCTGGGATTGGGACATCAGGAGAGTAAGAATTTGTGCTCCTTCTACAACACCTGTCCTGTTACATGCAGCATCTCTAACCATCTTGGAGACTGGCCATACAGCTTTCTGATATATGCGAGCACTTCTATACAGCCATTCCCGAGATAAACTTTAGATGATAAGAGCAAAATTTCTTACTGTAAATTCCTGATTTATCAACAAGCGTTTTGCATTACATATAGAGTGGCCAACATGTCCGCATCAAGAGAATACTCTTCCTGTAATAATTTAGTTTTGTACTTCAAATAGCTCACCAAGGCCTTTGTAAGTCAAGTGTGACATTAATCGGACAGCCTTAGCACGTTAGCATGAAATAATCGCTGTGTAATTAACTCTAGACATTTAAGAACGGAAATGAATTAGAGATATCTGGAAATAGCCACCACGAAGTCACGTAGCTAGGACAAAACTTGACGACTAAGTGTTTCTCTTTAAAACCTTTCCATCGAATCTCCCTTTTCCCAGTTTCTATTGGTGCGGCAGAGCATTTATTATTTTTTATGTTTTGACCTTGTTTGAGCCCCGCAATTTTTGAGTAGAAGTATTTATTTCATTGCAGAGCATCATGCTCCTTTGTCGCGGAATACTTTGGTTGGATTGATGGTTGTTCTCAGTAGTGAACTAAAAGTGTGCTTTGAAGGCGGTGACGAAAACTGACATGCGAGGCACAAGCAGGGCGCAGACTCGCAATCTCTAAAGACTTGTGAATTTATAATGTTCATAAATAGGCATGGAGGTGATAAACGTGAATTTTATGCCTTCTTTTGCAATCACCTATGTATCTCAGTTTTGATTTGTCTTCTGTCGCAGGTTAGAGGCTGGCGACAGTTGCTTTCTAATCTCCGTGTAACTGCGTCCTTTTTCTCACAAATAAAGCTGTGCCATCTGGGAGATCGATTTCCAAAAGCTGAAGTGCGTCCCATATCGTGCTCTACTTCAACAGCTGTTAATTTCCGCCTACGGCAATATTTTGGTCCTGTTCAAAGCAAGGCCCTCTTTTGCTGTGTAGCTGTCCCAACGCAGCGTTGAAAGCATACCCGTTTTGTAAGCAATCTAGGCGTCTTATTTCGCTGCCTAAGCTAACATGGCGCAGTTATCGAAAACGAAAAAAGTCCCAGAGGCCGTCAGAATTAAATGGCCTTTGATTGTAATAGCCTTTGAATTATTAAAGGGCAAAAAATTTGTGATCAAAGAGTACCCAGCAGCGGATCATAGTCATGCTGTAAGGCGGCGGTACAAGAACTGATCTGTTTTTAGAATCCGCACAAAGCGTATTTCTCATAAGTACAGTCTTTGGAAATAGTATACAGCCCAGGGGGTCTGTTTCTTAGCCCTGAAGCGCGGCTGCACTTGCATACTCAGGAAGCGTAACCTCACAAAGGCGGTAGGAAATTAAGTCCTCATTCCTCTGAAGCTTAGGGTTGTCAAATGTGTTAAACAGCCCCACTACAGGTATTGGAAGAAAACCCCTTGGGCTGTGTATATTTGGCAAAGACTGTACACAGTAGTTGGCTGTGTTGATTGCTGGTTAGTTCGAACACCGGTGCCACCATATGTCACCCCTCAGTTGATAAGTTTATAGTTCCGAGGGCCATACATTTCACTCTTTAGCAACCATGACCTAAGAGACTAGGAAACTGTACGCTTTTTATGGCTTAAGAAGAGAACTTGATACATTGTGGCTTTATTACTGGAAAGATATGCAGGCTGTGTTTAAGCTTGCCTTAGTGGATCTCACTTGTTGCGGAATGAATAAAGAGACTACGGATGGAAAAAATAATGGAAAATATTCACCGCTTGTTCCTTCATGGGAAATATAAAGAATAATGAGAGCATATATGGTAAAAAAAATACGATGTAGAAAATTTAGGTCTTCGGAAAAAACTAGCCGGCCAGCAAGCGTCGATGTATGATTTGAAGAAACGAAGCGATATTTTCCCATCCCCAAACATCAGCAGAAAATGTTTTGTGTCTGGGCAAAAGTTTCTTTGCACACTGTAGTCTGTTGCTTGATATAGCCATGCTGAAATATTTGCCGTGGGCCGCCATTCCTGCACAGACGGCATATACAGTCACTACGAAGTTGAAAACGATCAGTGAAGAGGATTCTGTTACGTCATTATGACGTCTAGTAAAACGCAGTTAAGTGGAAGTATAATTTATTAGTACAGGATTTCGTGATATATACGGCTATTATCTGTCACCGGTGAGAAAGAATCATACTCCGCGCTTCTTTTTACTGAAGTTTTCTTTCAGACATTGCCCGCGCCGCGGTGGCTAAGTGGTTAGGGCCCTCGGCAACTGATCCGGAGCTCCCGGGTTCGAACCCGACCGCGGCGGCCGCGTTTCTACGGTAGCGAAACGCTAAGGCGTCCGTGCGCTGTGCGATGTCAGTGCACGTTAAAGATCCCCAGGTGGTCGAAATTATTCAGGCGCCCTCCACTACGGCACCTCTTTCTTCCTTCCTTCTCTTACTCCCTCCTTTATCCCTTCCCTTACGGCGCGGTTCAGGTGGCCGCCGATATGTGAGGCAGATACTACGCCATTTCCTTTACACAAAAACCAATTTTCAATTTTTTGTTTCGGCAGAGCTTGCTTCGGGTTGCCTTTTCTAACGCCTGTACGTGTACCAGAAATCATTCTGGCTGCTACACTCTGCCGCTTCGACTATCGTTCCTTTACAGAAACCAAGAATCTGGGGCCTTGGTCTCAACCTTCATAACAAAGGGAGGCGATGTATTCCCTCCTGAAGTTTTTAAACGACTCGGTGCTTAGTTTTCGGCTACAAACTCTGAGCTGTAAGTGTGCGCCCTTTGTCTCCTTGTCATAGAGGTCGATGGACTCGTGATTAACTCACATCGTTGCCACTCCTTATTCTCGTTTTTCCTATGTTCCCCTCCCCATGGGTAGGGTAGCCTACTTGGCATCGCCTGGTTAACCTCAGTGCCCTTTCGGTCCTTCTATTTCTCTCTCTCTCTCTAAGCAACAGCCGTGTTTTGAGTTTACAAAATTCGCGCCGAGTTCAGATGTATAGCTGTCTCTCAATATGGCTTGCAAACACCGCTAATAACGTCTTATATAGAGACAGGCCTAATGCCATCTGACGCATTTGTACAGCCGCTCACAGTGTATCACTTTGTCCTTGCTTTGTCAGTAGGAATTTGCTTTTCTTTTTCTCTTGTGTGGTGCTTAGTTCTACATTTCGGCTTGCCCCTGACGTCGTGAACAAAGACGTTTTAGTGTACTTCAGGGATGGTGGCCGTCTTAGTGTGGTCGGCGAGTGCGTTTGCAGCGACGATTAGGGCTTACTCCGGCGACAGGCACAAATGTGTTAGATTTCCCCAGAGCCCATCTCGTGGGGCGACTGTGTACACGTCTGCCCAGACATCCGGTCGACTACCCGATCTCCATGCAGTGCAACGAACTTAAGGGCACAGATGAAGAACGGGGATTGAAGAATAAATAAACATGGAAAGAAAAAAGAAACGACCAAGTTCTGTTTGGTGGAAAATGTCGACGCGGGGCACGAAGACGACACAGTTCAGCATAGCGGGGCCATATGGAGTTGGCTCATCTTTAATTTGTGAGAGAAAACACTACTAGTCGATAAGTTTTTAAGCTTGCGTTCAGCACCGGAGGTTTTTCTCTTGTACAATTTCACAACATGGGCGCGATTCGTGGCATAAAATGCTTCATCCGCTGAAAAAGTTGCGGTTATTTTTGCCTATGCGCGTACAACCTTAATTTCGCACTACTGTGACCAGTGTGCTTTACTCTCCCGTGCTGACAGCGTGTTCGAATAACAAAAAGCCTTCAAACACAGCACTCTTTGTTTTACATCATAAATAGGAAAATTGCTAGAGCCTTTTAACAAAGAAAAATCATCGCATGCATTGGAGAAAATCGTTTTCTAGGCTTGCATCTACTGCTTCACTGCTTCTTCCTTCTTCAAGAAAAAAATGGACTACTTAACGCCTCGTCGAATGTCTCAGCTGCTGCATCCAAGAGCCAGTTTCTGCAAAAGCCATTTCAACTTGCCTGTAACATTGAAGCTGCATCTTTATGAAGTATTTTTCATTGGCGACCTTTCGTGGCCGACTGACACTAAGAAAAGCTTGCTGCAGGAGTCAACCTGGTGGTTGCTGAGAAGGATAAAGTTACTGTTTTTTTCCTCCGGATATGCTTGTGATCCTTCACATACTCAGTAAAAGTGCAACCGTAAAAGATGGTGCACTGCAGGGGCCGCACATCAGGTCTTCTTGAATACCTATTAAACTGAACTGCACCGAACCGCTGGCATCGCGTCCATGCTGCGGCTGGGCGAATATTACTGCCGCACATGCATTCTTGAGAAATTTCTCAAGATTAAATCACAGGCACTGCGCTTTATGACCACACCCCCACAGCTGAAAATGTGTAGCGGTAGTTGCGGGAACATCACGCCGGCGTCAGCGGCCCCGTATCCTTTTCTGTATCTTATAGCGCTGAGGGCTTCTAAAAGAGAGCAGGTGTAAAGTTTGAACCTTAATTTTGGCACAGGTTCGCTTGAAAGAAGAGTTCATTTCATTCTGCATGATGACGTTCAAATGCATAAAAATTTCATCGCGTGCTGCTCTGGTCATTCTCGAATGGGGCGCGCGCATTCCTCTTGCTGTAGCCACACCTTGCACGCACCGCGATCCTGCTGCTTCGTAGCGGTGGAGAATGTTTATTCAGCAAATCGAGCAGAAACCCTCTGACTGTAGTTTCTATTTCAGAATTTCGTTTGTTAAAGCTGCTACACCGGCCCTGTTTACGAGCCACTGCAAGCCCCCAGAGCCTGCTTTTTACAGTGCGGCCTCCGACTCGTTAGGGGATGGGGTATGGATAAGTCATGTAGAGATCCGCAATGTCTGCAGTGTCGACATTAAAGCATGTAAGGTTGTGGACATAAATGCTTGTGAATGATAGCAAACTAGCCCGAACCTAAGCTTTACTCAAAGTTCTAGTTGCCAGGTACATACTCTGCCATTATTTTGATGGGCGCGTGCTCGAAAGATGCCTCCAAATACTTGGAAACTTCTGTCGCATCCTGCAATTTGACCACAGCCAATAAGCGGCAAATACGAGTAAAATGAACACCGGGAGCACTCGCCACAAAGGCTGTCGGCAGGAACGCAGCATCCCAAGTCCTCGCTGAAGATGCTTCACACGCGATTCTCAGCATAGCTCGAGGAATGAGCGTCTTAGAGCAGCAGACGCAGTTGAAGGTGCATATATTTGCCCAGGTTATAAGGAATTAAAAAAAAAGTGCGGTAGCAGTCTCATAGTGTGCTCAGGCATCGTCTCCTGAAGAAACAGAATAAGGAAGGGGACAGAATATACAGTCATTTAACAACAAATAAACTAATATTATTTCGAAGAAAATTAGTTATGAAGAAAGGAAATGCGCAGTAACTGTCTCACATATATCGGTGGACACCTGAACCGCGCCGTAAAAGAAGGTAAAAAGGAGGGAGTGAAAGAAGAAAGAGGTACCGTAGTGGAAGTCACCGGAGTAATTTCGGCCACCTGGGGATCTTTAACATGCACTGACATCGCACAGCAGACGGGGCGCCTTTTGCGTTTCGCCGCCATCTAAACGCAGCCACCCTGGTCGGGTTCCAGCCCGGGAACTCCGCCTTAGTAGACGACCGCCTTAACCAGTGAGCCACCGCAGCGGGTCTCATTCACAAGTTCCTCCAGACCCTGCAAGATATTCCCATTGCGCAATGCCCCTAAACGTTTAAATTCTTTCTACCGTTGAAAATGGTTAAAGGTTAGGATAATCTGTCTCTGAAACAAGTTAACAGACATTATGACAATCCATCATTATGACAATCACGTCTCCTACATAAATGGTTGAAGTTATCTATGTACTACTCACTTTATTATTCCAAATTGTCTTATTGTTGTCTCGCCTGGGGCACTACGACTAAAAGAACTTACAACAAACTGATATTTGTACAAAAGAAGGAATTACGAGCAATCGAAGGATATTACGGTCAACCTCAATATTTGGCTAGAGTACCACTCTTTCTCAAATACAGTTTGCTTAAATCGGATCAGGTATATTTTTATCGTTTGTTCCAACACATCTACAAAAACCGGCTGTTTAATACCATTCCAAACAATTTCTCATCACAGTATAGCCTCCGAGCAGATATAGTAAACTAGTCCCTAGGACGTGTACCAACTATGGGCAACAGCAAATGATCTGTCAAGCGCCTACCGCCCTAAATAATTTTTCGGGTGATCTTGATTTTAGTGTTTCTCTCAAACATTTTAATGCAATAACCAAGCGCTACTTAAAGCAAAATGACAGTTCAAATTCTTAAACTTTTGTGCACCGACGTTCAGACACAATCTCAGCTTACCTAATAAATACAGCCCTTTTTTGTGCCTTAACAGAATCAATACAATCGGAAAGTCTTGTGTATTTCACCTATTTGTTTTCTGTGCGCAAGCGAAGCCTGGTTTTATCTCATGTTTGTTGCTCCGCCGTGATTGCGTTTCATGCAATGTGTGAGCCTCCTTCTCTTTGCTTTGTTCTGTAAACCGTTGAATGTTTGTTTGATTTGTACATGTTATATTTTTTTACCTCTGCACTGTACTGCAAACTGTACAAGAAAGCTGAGGCCTCGTCAGGCGCTACAGGCCTTTTGCCTCAGCTTCATTTTTCTTCGTAGGAAAAAAATAAAGTCTTTGAAGTTTGATGTTTCTAATCGTGCCACTGCATTATCTAGCATGGCTAGTTCCTTCGGATATTGTGCTCTTCTAGCGCTTTCAGGTCGCTCCAAGCGCTGCGAACAGCAGCAAATTCAACGCAGAATAACTCATGGCGCTTTCAGATGGTGACCCGCAGCCACCGTTGAGCTCTTCAGTATACTTGTATAATATTAATAGAAGCACTTTCACAAAAGTTTATTCTACTAGCAAGGCTGCAATGCTGCTGTTGAAGCCCGCCACAAGTTCCAACTGGTTTCTGCATAGCTTCCGCGCACGCACCGTGAATACTTATGACTGCACCAGATAGCGGGGCCACAATAAGTTCATTTGGTCTTCGGCATCACCGAACATGTTTTTTTGTGTGTGTTCATTTCATTGTTTTCTAACGCAAACCTTCGTTATGTTCTCGTTGACAGGGCCTAAGTTGAGCGCCATATTATGTCAGCCATTACCAATAGTCAAACCGTTGAATAATAGTTTTTTTCGTGTAAAGAACGTTTTAGCTATTTTCTTTTGTATAGGCTAATAAGTCACAGCGGAAAATGTGCCTGCATCGCCTCTCCTTAAGAAAGTAAAAATCTTAATTCCAACCATCAGAGGTGAGGAACTGGGTTCACTTGAAGAATTTTACATATTCGTTCCCACGCGCTGAAACAAACCAGGAAAAGATACAAATTTTCCACCGCTTCAGACACAGCAGAGCACTACAAGTTCCTTCCCGGCACTCTATAGAGAAGGTGCTCCAAGTACGCCATCTGCTTTACGGAAAGACCTATATAAAGCTCTTCGTTGAGAAAGTTCTTTATTTATGTATTTTATTTTATTGTGTTTAACGTCCCAAAGTGACTCAGGCTACGAGGGACGCCGTAGTGAAGGTCTCCGGAATAATTTCGACCACCTGGGATTCTTTAACGTGCTCTGACATCGCACAGTACATGGGCCTCTAGAATTTCGCCTCCATCGAAATTCGACTGCCACGGCCGGGATAGAACCCGCGTCTTTCGGGTCAGCAGCCGAGTGCCCTAACCACTGAGCTACCGCGGCAGGCGTAAAGTTCTTTACCTTGCACCGCAAACTTGTTACTGGCCCAGGAGGCGAAATAATCTCTCGCATTTTAGCCAACTTTCTTCAAAGAAACTACCGATGATCTTCGACATCTTTTGACTTGACCAAACAGTTAACTCGAAAAGACGAACAAAATCGCAGATAGGGTTCATATGGGTCCGCGCACAAATTATGATTCTTGTGCATGCATCATTTTGCTCTATAAATTCCTCCCAAATTACGCCAAGGCTTGTCACAGAATGAACCTTTTCGGCGGCAGGTCATTGACCAAACCTCCACAACATCCGCAAACAAACATCCTTGCACAGATAATCACCCCACACATGCACTTAAAAAGATGAGACGGGAAATAACGATTTTAAATGGCTATGAAGCCCCTTCTATTTTTTGAGATAGTTGTCGTCTTTAAGAGAGTTAGCTCTGACTACTTACACTCGAACATTTCTTGTCTGCCCGGGATTTCAAGAACGGGGCCGGTCATCAGATGAAACCTCAGGTCAGAAAAATGGGACCCTCAACACGTGCACGCGCAGTCGTCGGACCCCCACGGCGGCGGGTTTACCCACAATGCTGGCGTTCCGCTATATATGTACCGTCTGAGCGAATGCCGAGACTGCTTCCACTTGGGGTCACCATTGATGAAAAACTGTGGCCCTCCCGCTTGACGCAGAGGTATTCCAGTGGCGAGAAACGAATCGGAACAATTCGGCGCACAAATTTGTTAGTCGAGTTGAAGCTTGGTATGTGTGAGGGATTCGTACCGACGACTTTAGGTCCTGGAAACCGCAACGGGGCACTTTTGAAGAGCCTTGGCGGTTGAACCAGTGCTCGCAGAGAGATGGGGGTGGTACTAAACAGATTCGTCGTTTCATTGGTATCCGAACCTGTCGAAAGCATAGATGAAAACAACTTAGATACTGCTCTTCATTTCACTTCGCATTCGCGAATCATTATTTAATTTTTATTGTCTCCTTATACACCCATGCAGAGCTTTGAAGACGGCTTGCCTCCAAGATACGCTCTGCCATCTATAAGAAAATGTACGCGTGTAACGTTAAGAAGCCATCTGCAGCAAAAGACAATGTCAAAGGTCGATAAATGCATGTCCACGAGGAAATTCTTGTCCACGCAGTGTGTCTCCTAGAAAAGAAAGAAGACATGCAGTGCAGGACAGGAAGGACTTAGTGACAGGAACCAATCTTCGCATGTTGGGGAAGAAAATTGATTCGTTCCTTTTCTCGCTGTTCTGTTGAGCCCAGCGAGCTGAAGCCCTCAGAGAGTTCATGTCGGGCTGGACAAAGAGCTGTCACGGGCAAATAGATTGGGTCTTCATGATGGAAGAGTTGATGGCATTTGTGTCATCCTCGTTATATGCGCGGAGCTTGGAAGGACGGCGGTGACGGCGAATTCTTCGGTGGCTGCCTTGCGAAGTAGATCAACGGGGCATCCCACTACACCTACAAGAAGAAGTTGTTTTTCGTTGTACAGAGTAGAAAAGTTGGTAGTTGCTTCAGAACCAAGCAGCTGGGGAAAAAAATCTATAAAGCGGCATTTTTGGGCTTTTTGAGTTTTATTAAAGTGTAGCGCAAAGTTATGATTTTGGCGTGCACATGTTGTGTCACGTAGCCTCCAGGCTACAAATTGCTTTTTTTTTTAATTCACTGTCAGAAATATTGGTTATGCAGTTCATGACGGCAGTGTCACTTTTTACTATGCATCAGCATTTCATGTGAACATCTGCTTGCATGCTCTATAAAATTCCAATATTGCACACCAATCGGCGCAAAAATATTGCATTGTAGAATAAGTTTTCAACAATATGTCCCGTGCAACAGGCGGCAGCGGTTTTAGAAACAAAATGAACCAGAGAATAGAAAGGTTTTTTATTTGTATGCCCCATGAAAATTTTTGAATTTTTTCGTCAAGATGCTTGTGAAGAATATCAAAAATTTTCTTGCCCTGCTGTGATGGTACATACAGGAGGCTTTTCTTGCTCACGTACATCTGCGGACAAGCGCAGCTACTTGCAGACTAGTTTATTTTTCACGCAGCCTTTCATTTGTTGTGAGCAGCTTTGAATTAGATATTTCATTTCATTTGCTATAGTGCATAAAAATGCCGTATTTGCTTACTGACATCAACGAGTAATAATTCAAAGTCCAGAATTTTAAACGTAATCTGTTCCTAGGTGGCGCTCCTATAGCGTTCCACATCACAGGCAATGCATCACCACAGAAGTACCCAAACGAAAGTTTCCAAGCAAACACACTGCATTTTCGAGCTTTTAAGCTTTCTCAGCAGCCCTTCGCAAAGCAGCTGCTAGTTTGTGAAGATTTCTTGCGGTAATTTCAGGCGTCACCACATAAACAGCATCGTGAATTGGCAGCTGCTGCTAAAAGCAAAAAGTGTGTGCTTTATCTCGCTAGTCACTACTCGCATTCGAAGCAAGCTTGGAGAAAGTTCGACGACCACAAAAGAGGCAAAAAAGGTCATTATAGAAGCGAAACCAAAAAACGCAGCTGCTCCCGGCCATCAGCGTCTGGCACATGGTTATCTCTTTCCCAGGGGAACAGGCGACGAGATCCTTGTGCCGTGCCAGCCAATGCACCGCAATTAGCATTATGTCGAAACTCTCATGCGACGCGGCAAGAAAGGGATTTTGTGCTCAACGGTGCTAATCCTGTGAAACACTGCGTCCTTTAGCAAAGCGTAGTTATTGTCGTCCTATTAGTTGTGCTAAACTTTCCCCGTTGAAACCAGAAAAAAATGAATAGAACACACTTATGTGTTCACCACTGTGGCCTACAACAAGGACGCAGGCGTTGCTTGAGCCGAACTATGTCGGATAACAGAAAAACCAACACCGTTGCGCGTGCACAATGGCTCTTAAATAAAGAATGAAAGCTGTAAACGTGGTCGCATCGTCGACAAATCGGCTTTTGTCGCGTGGAACGACCGCACATGTTGCAAGAATAAAACAGCAGTGCTATCGCCGCGTCACATTTTCTATGTTCTCTCTTCCGTGCCATTCTATAACCTACGTGCCCATGCAATCCCGAGAGTTCCAATGAAGGGATTTAGTTAAGTGTGAAACCGAAAACACCGTTTTTCTCGATGGGCTCTATGTTATCGGCTGTGATCTGGGCTGGGTTATTCTGGTTGGGATGAGCCTGGTGATCGTTTCATAATGATATGCACGCTGACTTTTATCATCTTTGCTCTTTGAGGTTATCACCGAGATGGGAGATTAGCACAACAATGGCAATGACGCTGATAATTATCGCGCAGCTGAAAGTGATGTAAAGAGGAGAGAAGAAAGGTTGGTGAGTCGCAGTTCATGCTGATCTGGAAATCGCTTAGTATGTGTCGCGGTTATGGGGAGTAACAAAGAGAGGAGACTGCGAAATAAACAACCACCATGGCTAAGCACTCGTAAAGACTGGTTACCTGACCTAGACATGGCATACGGGAAAAATAGAATAAAAAGATAAAAGAGAATGAGAAAGATTTCATGCCATGAAATAATTAAATTGATTTTGGGGAAAAGAAATGGCGCAGTATCTGTCTCACATCTCGGCGGACACCTGGACCACACCGTAAGGGATGAGGTAAAGGAGGGAGTGAAAATACAAAGGAAGAAGTGCCGAAGTGGAGGGCTCCGGTATAATTTCGACCACCTCGGGATCTTTAACGTGCGCTGACATCACACAGCACACGGGCGCCTTTCGTTTACGCTTCCAACGAAACGCGGCCGCCGCGGTCGTGTTCGAACCTGGGTACTCCGGTTCAGTAGCCATGCGCCCTATCCACTGAGCCACTGCGGCGGGTTCCATAATGCCGCAAATTTAAGGTTTTGGGAGTTTCCTTTACACGAAACGGCATTGACAAAACGAAGGACATAATTAATAAAATATCTAAGTGTAGTGACTAATTGACTATACTTGAGCGAACAATAGGGAACAAAAGAGACATGTCGATAATGAGGAAGACAAATATAAAGCGTCGGTCTAGTTTAATTTTAGGATAGTAAACTCAGTCAGCAGCTGTTTCAGGGCTCGTCTCGTCTCGACTGCAGAGACTTGGAGAATTCTAATTAGGAGGCTGCTCAGCCGAGCCTGACCGTCCCCTCCAACCTTTCAGCCACGTCCGTGCATTAGGCTACGGAGAGTGATTGGGAAATAATTGACGCCTAACGGGAAAAAAAGTGAGCCAGAAGATTGTTACTGACCGGGTGGATCAAGCTGGCGATGCGACGGCACGCATTATCTACTAAGATGCTACAGGAACCTTTTAAGTTTACCTTTTGCAAGCAGTGGCTGTTCCTGACAAAAAAATCTTTTTTATGTTTTCTTCTCCGTTAACAGTTCTATTTTTCACCTTATTTTCAACTAGTCTAACAATTCTTATATGATATGGCCAGCTGCTAGCTCCAATGTGAGGAACACAAAAATAGTCAACACGGTATGCTCTTTTTCATGCGATTGAAATGTCATGTTCTTCTTTTACCCAACCTGGGGTTATATACCCTGCTCCGACATTGCACCGTACACGGGCCTCTAGAAAATCGCCTTCATCGAAATTCTAGAGGCCCTTGTACTGTGCGATGTCAGTGCGTAAGCCCCTGCAAAACAAAATCCTTTTCCGTTAGAGCTGCCAGTGACACTGCAAATTCCTATGCTTTCAGGCATAGCAGTAAAAGGTGTAACCTTTCATACCTAATTGTATGCCAAGTTTTCCTGGCTAAAAGCTGAATGAATGGGCACGTGGTTTACTACAGGAGGCAAGTGCTATTTATGAGAATTCCTTTTTCAAACCGCGGGGAAAAGAGAAGCACACATTAGTTTTGTGAGCAATAAGCAGACTTAGTCCCTCGACAGTTCTTTAATATAAAGTATATTTATGGCAACTTTCCCTAATATCTGTTGCCCATCAGATGATTGACTTTCTAAAGAAATGTCTAACATATCCATGAAAGAAATGGTCTGTATGCACATGCTTGCAAACTTGTACCGCTGAAAGGCTTGGCTCCGATTGACGCTCATCACAGCTTACCATGTATGCGCAATATATTTTGAACAAAATGATCTTAATAGACTACGAAACTTGGTGCTGAATTGCTTTAAACATTGCTAGCTGCTATAGCCATCTAGAAGACTAAGCTAAAATAGTCGGGAATATAATGAAAAAGTAGATTTTTAATGTAGAATCAGAAGAATAAAATAACAGGGTAGCTAGCTTCCTACTGACGCGAAGTTAATTGACAGGTGCTTGAGGAGTTGAATATAGCACTGATAATATCAGTTATCTGTTTGATTGCGTAATAAAGTGCCCGTGATTTTTCTGTGCTGACACACGTGACTTCCTGGGCTTGCACCTCTCAGCGGGGTGCGCGTTGTAGCGACGTCAGGTGTAAATTCATTCTGAAGTGGCTACTCAGGGTAGCATAGTAACAACAACGCCAATGACGCCAATGGCGCAGAACCTAAAAATGTGCTCTGCGCGTGTGTTTTTATTGCTCCATAGTGAACTAATCACGCGCACAACCTGGACACATTTCTTATTGTGTAAATAGTTGGTACATATTACTTCTCCCCCTATCCTCTCCTCCTGTCCCCTCACCTCTTACATTTCATTTCTCCATCCTGCCTGCTATCCTTTATTTCCGCTGCCCCAGCTCAGGTGCTTCAGTATCGATGGCAGATGGCGGCGCTTGCAAAAATCCTTTCCTTCCTTTTTATTATCATTTTAATAAAACCACTTAGTACTACTACTTCCGTAAACTGCTTTCGCCGTCTTTTGCTGAACGCTAAGCTGCTTTGAATGTGCGGTAATACTCCCAAAGTTCCTTTTGAACAATCAATAAACGAGGATAAGATATGGCTCTCATAGTATGAGAACGCGGTCTATTCACCAAAGTAGCTCTGCAACATTAATCAAAAGCACGATCTTCCTTCTTCACCGCAACCATGCACTGATACTCATCTCACACAGAGTTCTCATGCACTTATAGTGTTTACAGTGGACTGGAAAGCCTAGGAAGAAGACATTCTCAAATGACCTTTGAGTGCTCAGATGCTGCTCAAAGTCACTATTTGTTTCCACTGCTGCGCTTGCATTCGTGATTTTAAGCCAGTTTTTCCCTTATTGAGTGACGTGCGAGATTGCAAATTGCGAAGCCGGTAAGCTGGCTTTAAAGATGCCCCTCGACAAAGACCCAACTGACGTGGGCCGTGAAAACTGACCCGACGAAAGGGACGAAAAAAATAGAAACACGGAGAAATATTGCGTCTTTCAAGCAATACAAAGTATGCTAATAGGCTTGCTATTACCACGACAAATTTAAACTGGCCAAAAAGAAATTTGAAGTCCACATTTTCAAGTCTTGGCCTCTCGATCTCATGCATTCATCCACAAATAGACGAACTGCTGAAGCTTCTTGTTAAGAAACTCGTAAGATAGAGTTGTCAAGGAGTGCATGAACATCAAATATCAGTTCGTCGTCAGCCTAAGCCCAATTTGGAATTGAATTTGTTTTCACAGCGAAAGCAGAGTACATCAAAATGTTAATACTGCGCATAGCTTTTTGATAACATGCAAGTCATACCATTCCTACCAAAAATTTACCTAGCATGCGTATTCCCAACGTGTTACTAATTATGTTAGCGCTAACAGTAAGGAAAAATTATATACGGCAGCCAATCTCTTTTTTGTGCGTGCCTGTTTCTTTTCGCTGCGCGCTTCTGAACCCTGAAGGCAGACGAATTTGCTCGTACCAAGATTTACAATATGCGTGATGAAACCTCGCTAAAATTTGCAGTCACGAACGTGTGGCACCCTCTTATCATCGGATCCATTATGCAGTATTTATCCGCACACTTACCTTGTATGCACATTTGCATGGCGAATAAAATTCTCGCCGTACCAAATTGACATTACGTCTACCAGAGGGACATGCAGACAGACGCAGAGCGACATCCTGCTATGTCACTCTGTCGCACTGCGCTCTCTCCAGCCACGTGCCAGGCCTCCGCAACACATTTAAACTTCGTCAGTGACAGTACTAATAGATAGAAAAAAAGATTGGTGCCGAAATGGACACCGTGGGAGACGCGTTGTGTCTGCTCTCGATGTCCTTAGGCTGTCGGACGAGAAGAAGGCCTGTAGAGACAACAACCACTTTTCTTGCTGTCACTGATTCGGAAAGACACCAGTGACAGCACGACACGACGGTCCAACGATCGGCTGCCAACGGAGACCTTTCACCACGGCGGGGTGTGTTGTCACAGGGCGGTAAGGCAAGTCCACAAGCTTAGGGAAAAAGAACGCCTAGAAATAACCGCTGTCTTGGCTTCACGACAGTAGTTTTTCTCTGGAGGATTTTGTCTGCTGGTGCAAACTGGCATTGATGTAGTCTTCAGTGTTAGAACGTATGCATTATGCTTTCTCTTGTTGGTTCTAATAGAAAAAAACGGATCCAAACTTACCCTGGTAAATCGCGTTGTGGAAAGACGCTGCGTCCGAGAATATGGCGACACACTGTTGATGGCGAAAGACAAGCCAGAAAAGATAGACGGATAGATAGATAAATTTAATGAAGCGAAGGCAGAGAGGTCAGCCAGAAATTTAGAGATCTGGCCTGCTGCTCTGCAGTGGGGAAGGAAAGGAAAAAGAAGTCGAAAAAAAGAGGGTCGTGATGGGTGACAATGTGATGAGAAGGGAAGTGAGAGTGTGTGCACGCACATTTGATCGCATCACAATCCCGATCGAGGCCCGTGTCACTCAAAAAAGGCGAAATGCCCGCATTGCCTGGTCTGCTTCGGGAACGCTGTAGCCATGCGCCTAGCAGGAAGTTATCAGAGAGTTGCCTGCTCCTCCTTTTGAGTATTAGGTATGTAATGTAGATATGAATTTTTTTACATATCTACATTAAGTATGATTTATTTTCGTTTTATTGAAAGCCATTCATCATACTGTACCGAAGCTTTGAGCGAGACATACCATATTAGGATCTCATTATCAGCCTACAAAAACAAAAGCGCGCAAGAAGAATTATAAATAAGTCTATCTCATAAAATCGCAGCAAAACGTTATTTCATGAGTCAATGAAGAGAGGAACAAATAGGTCCGTAGTGGAGGGCTCCGGAATAATTCTTTCACTCCCTCCTTTATCCCTTCCCTTACGGCGCGGTTCAGGTGTCCAAAGATATATGAGACAGATACTGCGCCATTTCCTTTCCACCAAAAAACCAATTATTATGAGTCAATGAACACTCAAATTTATTTATTCTACTACTTAAAAATACCGCTATGTGTTCACAACATAGTAAGACAAAACCACTCCTTTTATCTATCAAAATTCCACTCCCCGCTTCGGTTCATTCAAAAACTTTCCTTCGGCAATTTTACTCTCCCGAGCCGCCGCGGTGGCGCAGTGGTTATAGCGCTCGACTGCTGACCAGAAAGACGCGGGTTCGATCCTGGCTGCGGCGGTCGAATTTCAGTGGAGGCGAAATTCTAGAGGCCCGTCTACTGTTCGATGCCAGTGCACTTTAAAGAACCCCAGGTAGTCGAAAATTCCGGAGCCCTTCACTACAGCGTCGCTCATAGCCCGAATCGCTTTGGGACGTTAAACCCCTATAAACCCAATTTCAATCTCCCGCCTATCCGCAATGTATATGATGAATGGCTATTGTAGTCAGGAAAATGAAAATTGGTTTTGAGGAAAGGAAATGACGCAGCAACTGTCGAGCATATCTCAGTGGACACCCGAACCGCATCGAAAGGGAAGGAATAAAGGAGGTAGTCAAAGAATAGAGCAAGAGAGATGCGGTAGGGGATGGCTCCTAGGGTGAAAATCTGGGATGCGCTGCTTCTCAGCCTGAAAAACTCAGGCCCTTTTGCTGATGCACTTAAACACCCAACACAATTAATTGATTTACCTTAAATTTTATTTCCTTTCTATCGTTTTTTTTTTATTATATATCTTCTACGCAGGCCGCCGCAGTGCTTCAATGTTTATGGCCCTCGGCTGCTGACCCGAAAGACTCGGGTTCGATCCCGGCTATGGCGGTGGAATTTTAATGGAGGCGGAATTCTAGAAGCCCGTGCTCTGTGCGATATCAGGGCACGTTAACGAACATCAGGTGATTGAAATTACCGCAGCCCTTGACTATGGCGTTCCTCATAGCCAGAGTCGCTTTGATACGTTAAACCCCCATCATCCATAAACCTTATCTTTTTATGTAGCGCAAAAGGTTCGACTTGCACTCGATGTCGGAGGGCTCTTATTGTTTGTTTTATTGCTGTGTTTTTTTTGCCTTGCCGACGTCTGTAGACTGGTGTTAATTAGACTGTTTTGTTTTCAATGGCCACTGAATGTATACACTATTGTTGATAAGTACGCTGTTTTGAATTTTTATTTACGTATTATATACACTTGCTCCTGAACTAGCCGTCAGATATGGGTTCAAAAATTGTTTGAAAATTTTTATACTAGAATTGGAAATAAATTGAAATTCAATTGTATTGGAAAATGGACTATACATCTCATAGTATACGACCGCCTTCCTTTTTTGTTGTTTCTTAGTGGTTTATACGAGTAAGACACCGATAACGCGAAAGCAATCATAGCATGGTCGTGGTTCTTCACTACCACGTACAGACGCCATCAGCCCCCCCCCCCCCCCCCCTTTCTACAAATTCTCCTGCTGTTATTTTAAGCAGGTGCGCTTGATACTTCCGCCAAGAAAAGTTTGTTTCTTACAGAAGATACAACCGTTCAAACTTCATTGCCGCCAAGCCACTGGCTGAACAGCTTTTTGTACCTGGTGATACCATTATTCCACCATGTCTGCAGTAGGAGCGCTTATTACCTTAGTGAGAATAAAGCTGCTCTCAGGATGCGGTTGGTTGCACCAGGGGAAAAGACAGTCCATTCAATATTTTTGCGGCCATCTGGTTGGAGAGGTATGAAATTTCCTCGAATACTAGTTGTTTCTTCAGGTCCTCCTCTCAATGCTTGTTGTCACCCAAATGCAAAATTTCGCGAGCTCCAGTTTGAACACGAAGCAAGTTACGAAATAATTAATCAACTAATCAATCACTCGATCAGTCAATCAATTATTGGTTCAATAATTCTTTAGTAGATGCCGTAAAACACTTCATTTTTGACAAGGTGCTGTTCTGACATTGTCTGTTCTGACTTATTACGGCCTGCATTTTCTTTCGGAAAGGAGAATCGATGAGCCGAGACAGCCAGCTCGTTGCGCTTACAATCGCAATTCCTGCTCTCTTTTTCTTTCATTTCCTTATTTCTGTATTTTTGTTTCTTTCTATATTTGTTTACTTCTTTATGCTCTTACTGCGCGCCTTCTTTCTTTCTTGCTTGCTTTTTTCGTATTCTCCTTCTTTTTCTCCTTCATCTTCTTTTCTTATTTTCTTACCATCCTTCAATTTTGTAACATTAGCGCTGTACTGTAGCGACGCACGCACCGCGAAAAGGTTTTTCAGGCTGCTTACTTTGTTTTGTACTACGAAATAAATTATAGCTTTTTGGCCGTACTTTTTTCACTATTAACGTTCACGATGATGTTGAAGTGAGGTCCACTGCATTCTCAATCACGTCTTTGCTTTTTTACTTTTTTATTGCCTGAGTTCAGAACGGCCGAGAAGCGTTCCGTTGAAGACACTCTTTCGGCTCGCGGGAGGGCACTCTTGAAGCATAAATGACCGTGCTGGCCAAAACGGACAATACACAAGGAACGGCCGCACCCTGCCTGTCCACTTCAACAGCAACGCCTTGCTGAAATGACCGCATCATTTCCCCAAAAAAAGGGAGAACTGATTAGCGACGGAGCTTCGATTCTGCACCAAAGAGAATTGAAGCGCGGAAGCTAATCAGCTGCGCTAATTAGCCCCCTGCTATCGCATGAGGAAGGGCCTGTTCAGTACCCGACGTGCTCTGTCTTCGAATAAGTAGGAAAGACACTCTTTCGGGAGACAGGGCAGCTGAATGGAATTTTGCATGACTGTGAGTAGGTAGCCGGGGAACGTACAGCGCGAAAGGTGGGTTTCCAATGCCAGGCACAGCTGTTTGCTAGGTTCGCCTCGTTACAAGCGGCTGCTTTTCTTTAAGCTCGCCTTCATTCTCTGTGTGAATGTGCTTTGAGGCTAGCAGGCTTCTCTTGTGAATAGCCCGGCACTTTCCTGCTCCGAGGAATGTGGCTACGGCAGCCGGCAGAGCAGTGCGTACCAGAAACTGTTGTAGTGGAGTGCGCGGCGTTGAATAAAGCATAAATGCAAATATGAAAAAAACGACAACGAACTCAGTGCCCTACCAGACAGGAATGAAGCAAGCAGAAGGAAGAGTTCACATCTGGAAATGGGGCAAAAAAAAAAACGGGAAGCACCTGATTATATTTACAGCTTGAAATGCTTCGTATCTCTTGAGGAAGCCGCAACTCAGAATCCGTAGCACTAGAGGGTGGTCTACTATAAACAAACATACGTTCAAAGAATTTAGGTAGTTTTATTTGACTACTATTTTGGTTCGCATGCTCGTGCTGTCTTCGATTTGATCTGGTACTGTTTGAGTGAGCGCTGTAGGGACCGGTTTCTCAACGATTTGAAAGCTTTTTGCTCGCAGAGGAATAAGCAGTTTTCTGTAGGCGAGTTATCATTGCCCAGCATTGCATGTATTTACATTTCTATTTGTTTTTTTTCTGTAATGTTTTTTTCCTTTTGTGTACACTAACTTGCGATACGGGACAGACAACACACATTTGAGGAAGTGATAACTGGCATAGAAATCACTTGAGAATGAGCGCTGTGAATATGAAAACAAAACTAAAAGCATTACGACCCTCCTCCGAAAGGGATCCTTTAGGGTTTAGCCTGCTTTAAAAAGTGTCTCGTGAGCTTAAGAGGCTGCCGCAGAACTGCTGCACATATTTTCCTCTGGAAGCAAATTTCTTTTCTTTTTTTAGTCATTGTTTCCAAATGCCTGCTTAATGCTTGAGGTATCGATTTTGAATAACTTCTACCTAGATTACTCATATTTCCTTCAGATTTTGAAAAGTTTCCTGACAAATTGAGATGACGACAAGTAATATATCTAGGGTTGCGCCCATAAAGCCATTAATTACTGATCACACATGCGAAACGCTAGTTACTACTCATGAATGCTTCCTTATCTGTTAGATCTGCTGAAAACAAAACAAGCGAGTGCGTTTCTACGCTGTGACAGCATGCAAGGAAATATGACCTTTTTTCTTAGGAATGTTTTCAGCGCAAAAGCCTGAAATAATAACAGGAGCAAAACCACCTGGCTGAAAATTTTGCAAGACTGCCTCGATCTAATCACAGTAATTTCATTAATCCTGCAAAGCGATTCTCACAGTGCTCTGAATATTGCTAAGTGCAAGAACCTGAAAAGGGTCACCGGATTTGCGGCTGTTTGGATTTCAGTTACTAAACGTGCATAAATAATGAAGGTTGGCCGCTGTTCACGTAACTGGCAAGTTTCTAGGAAAGGTTACATAGTTTTCTCACCTTACTACAAAATTACACGCTTCAAAATAAATAATACGAAAACAAGGAAAGCATTATTCATGGCAAAATTGTTGAGACCACCAGAACTCGCCATACAAGCGAGCTCCACTTCTTAAGGATAGAGAGATTGCCTCACGTAACGAGACCGCAAATCTGATTTCTTACCTTGGACGATTAACAACTGGACGCCCCACTCCAGTTGTAGTCAACATAGTACGGTGCGCGTGTGTTTTTATTGCTCTATAGTGAACTGACTACGCGCACAACCTGCACACATTTCTTTTTGTGTAAATGATTTGTATATATTACCTTTTCTCCTATCCTCTCTCCCTGTCCTTCACCTCTTTCATTTCATTTCTCCATCCTGCCTGCTATCCTTTACTTCCGCTGCGCCAGCTCAGGTGCTTCAGTATCGATGGCAGATGCCGGGGCTAGCCCAAACCTTTTCCTTCCTTTTTTACTATTATTTACGAAAACGCCTACTACTACTCTTCGCATTAAGTAATTCACGTTTGTGGAGTTCTTTGTAAGAAGTGTTGTAGCAAAAGCTCAATGATAGTTGACGTATTAGGAAGGCGATAAAGCTCGGCCGTGTTATTTTCCTGAAATATTAAGATCGCTTCATCAGTTAAAGCCGAAAATTTGTTCTGTATCGATATCTGAATGCCTTTATTTTTCCTACCGCTAACCCGTTAATGGGATTGCGCCTCACTAGTTTCTTTTATTCCCTCTTCACATCTATTCTAATTCGCGACCTTACCATTCTGTCGTCGCTACAACCACCTTTCCAATCACCTTAACATCCTGCAAAAATACCACACGTCCTGCATTTGTCCTTCAAAGGCATTGCAAATTCATTAAATGAGGATTCATTAATTTTGGCCACTGCTCGCTTGATGGAAATTCGCGAAGCTCTTTCGAAGAGCATAATTTCACATTAAATAGCTCGAACCCTGATGCGGACATCTGAGCTAACACGTATAGGCTCAATCCGCTATAGGCAGGCCTAAGAAGGTGATTATTCATATTTGATTACTAGCCTCCCTTTAGTTACCCCAGTATCACGAACGTGATGTTTTCATCACGTTGAAGCTCTTGTACAGACCTATTTCAAGTATCTTGCAAGGCTTCTAAAACCAAAACTTGCGCAGTCAAAAGCGGTCGCCAGTACACTTGTTATTGGGTACTATTTCTCAGCAAGAGCCAATAACAAATAAACATAATACTCTACTCCAACCAAGCAGAACAAAAGGGCCCCACTACATCTTCTGCAACAGTGCACTCTTTGAAGCGACGGTTCTGTACCGTAATGCAAAAGAGACTGCGCAGGAAGCGCTCTGCGTAGGATGTACACATCTGCTCAAAGAGATCTGGAAGGGCATAGCAGGTGAATATTTGTTGCAGGAGGCAATAATATTCGAAACATTCTTTTTTATTTACAGCAATTCACCAAAGATTCCTTAGAATACTAGACCCTAGTGAATACGATGTTCTCCGAGCTGCAGACGAGAGATAAAGAGCTAGTAACCAGAACCATTCAAAGCTCCATGAAGCATTTTTGATTGGGTTGGTTAGGAAACAGGTTGGTTTGGTTTCTTGTCGAATGCTTATTCCGCCGCTTCTCCAACGGAGATCGTCTAGCTGAAGTGGCGTTGCGACGGCCCTTAGGACTGAATTCCCGCTCTGGTTCACCACTTGCATGATTCCATTTCTTTCTGGGAGAAGCGGGAAAACGTGACCCGGGTTAATCTGGAGTCTAAAAAAAGAATCGCGTCGCCGCTTCGGCTCAGCACATTTACTCTTCCGACTGGTGCTTTCGCTTGCGTAGTTTTCTACGCTTCGTACGCTTTTTACGTACGGCAGGCGGTGAAAAAGAACGCTGAAGCACTTTCTTCGCACGCTGCCATTCCGCTGCTCGGGGGTTTTCGCTCCGCGTTTCATGTTTCGTATTTCTAGCTATTATATTCTGTGCTCCGCATTAGATTTTCTGGTATTTTTTACAATATACTCTTAGAGTTACAAGAGCGCTTTTGTCGGCATAGCATTGGCAGCGCTGTAGCTCTTCAGAATACAGCGAAGACGCGTTAACTGCTAGGTGGCCATTTAATGAATTGTTAACACGTTCCCCGTTTCTTCTAACGTCCCTATTTATTCAGAGGCATGTATCCCAACGTCAGTAAGATTCGTTTCAGTTTTTACAATATTAAAAACGCAGTTACTCCCAGCGCTCTGCTCGAACAAATTTTGGCTATTGCGACAAGTTACGTGAACTGCAGGAGCCGCTATGTCTGCAAGCTTTTCGAAACGCGTGAATTTTGGCACGATGTAGGCAATATTTGTTGGGCCACAACCCCGAGGTTAAGTGAGCTTTTGAAGTACAAACACCAGATGTGGATATTACTTAACGTAGGCTACACGCCTCGCAATAAATAAGGAGACAATAAGTAATAGTTAAAGAGTTTACTATTTATTATTAGTTAAGCCAACCAGTTACCACCCCGTAAATGTATTGTGTGTGGGCAATACCACTAACAACGCTATGGGAAAAAAGCGGTCTTCTAACTCAAAAGCTCATTTTCAAAATATTGTCCAACATCTTAGGCAACACACCCTGGTAGTACGTCTTAAATATTAGCATGCCTGAATTTGCCAGGGTACAATCGCTCCCATGTGTATTTCTCCTGATGCCTGTTGTGGGGGCCTCTAACAGGCTACTACTGGTTTAGTTTGGTTTATATGAGTTTAACGTCCAAAAGTGACTCAGGCTATGAGCGACGCCGTAGTGAAAGGCTCTGGAAAAATTTCGGCCACCTGGGGTTCTTTAACGTGCACTGACATCGCACAGTAACAGGCTACTTCTGTTTTTAACCTCTTTCTTGACGCCCTCGGGAAACAATTCGAATATTCTTGGAGACCTCAGAGTGTTTTTGCTTCGGAGCTTTCAGTTACCTGGTGAGTTAATTGGGAAACGCTACAAAGGTTTGTTTCTGATTTTTTTTTGTGAAACACTCAATATTCATGTCAACTTGGCTTGATTTCTACAGTTCTAGTATCGAGCATCCCTATTTCTGCTTCAAATATTTTTTTAATAACTGACATATTCACTTTCTGGTATATCAGGCTGCTTCCCTTCTTTGTTCTCTTGCTCCCATAAAAGAAGCCACCGATTTACAATTGAAGATTCCTTGCGTCACAACGACACACGAAGGCCAAGTCAGCCGGATGAAACCCGGCAGGGTCCCTGCAAGCCAGTGGTACCGGCAGCATGCAGTTCACCCTTACTGCTACGAATTAAAAGAAAGGCATAGAGTTCAAATGGGCGCTGCCGAGGCTGTGGGGTGTGCAATAAAGGGGATAAAAGAAAAAAAAATCTGAATGGCGCTGCGCCCAGCTGGGTGCAGGAAGACCTATAAACGTGATATCTGCGTAATGCTTGTAATATCCGGCCGGAGCCAATTACGTCAAGGCCTGTACGTCGTCTTATGCGTGGTCAGCGCTTTGAGAAAAGGCACAGTCATTGAAGAGAGGCCGTCAAAGGGATGGGCACTTTGATGCTGCCAGGAGGTAGCACGATATATATTTATTTTTTCTTAGCTCGTTCAATTTCCTGTTTTCCGACAGTATACCCTAGATTGGAGGAAGTTATCTGTCGCAAAAGAACTGTGTTAACTGCGACTTCATTTTTGGCTTAGTCGGAATACAGCTCTGAAACGATGCTTTTTTTTCAGGATACTTAGTGCGAGCCTGGAGGTGGAATTCCTACGGTGGTGCTAGGATTAACGTTACGATGATTTAGAACCCTTTTTGTATAGGAGAACTTTGATGGATGGTAAAAAGCTGCAAGTAGACAAAAATATGAGGCACCCCTTAAATTCTTGGTCCCTTAAGAACACAAAGTGAATCCATAACGTAAAGCTTCATTGAAATCTGACAAGGATAACTTTATTTGATATATTACTGAAGTTTTATAAGGCTGTTCGGGCCTTCCTACATCATTCCACCAATGCTAAGCTCAGCGGAACAGTGCAACGTACTTTAGCAATATTCTTTATAGGCTTCACATTGCTAATTGCCGCTTTAGCAATAAAAATCCCGAATTCGTCCATGTTGACACCTACAGCCTTATAGTTAAACCGACCTTGACATACTTCACATTAGTCTGATAATTCGCGGTATCACCATCATGTGCCCAATATTTAACGCTGATTACAGTTCAGGCGTTTTAATAACCTTATGAACTCCGATGAGATTCGATTGAATACTATACTAGCTGTTTCCTCAGCAGCACAGCTGGGCTAACCTCACTCGATAAGCTTGTTCCATTAAAGGTTACTAAGTTCTGTTTCTAATAATGGACTGTCCAGATCCAGTGATTCTTAGCTCCCTTCGCTGTGTCATACATGAGACCGCAGCTCGAGACTTTGTGCCAGGGAAGAATACATGAGTAAAATAGAAGTAATAAAGAAGGAAGTGGTGGCCAAGTTCTACACCAAGGTTGCCAAATCCATTTATAGAGAGAGGACAAGTTTTGGCAAATCCTTGAGCTAGCTTTTCTATAGTGATCGTGCGGATGTCGCTTCCTCTCATCGAGGATTAGTCTGCAGTGCACTGCAACGTTTATTACGAGAGAAAAGAACCCGTCCTATTCCACATCACGTAATAAAGAGGGTTGGGCCGTTATTCCAGCTCTTACTGCTTCGATTCCCAGTATCGCCTTTTTATGTGTTCATTTCCCTCGACAAGTGCGTCGCTCTACCTTTGTCGCCGTTGTAGGGTGGGACGTGAATTCGAAAGGTGAATTTGAAAAGGATAATTTCCATCTCGCACATTATTCGCCCGCTCTATAATAATCACTGATTACCAAGGGCCGAGATGGGCAGTGTAGCAATTATAAAGTGGGCACGAATTTCAGCAGAAAACAAAAAACAATAACGACAACAGTCTATATGTTCTTTTATTATAAGTCATGATACCATAGTGCCTTTCGTAAGCGACTGACAACTTCATGGGAGTAGAGCTTTCAACTGAATAGATGGGAACGAAAGAAAAACTTGGTGAATGCCGAGGAAATCTTTGAAGAATTGAGTAAAGTTGCTCGAAAGTTGATCAAACAAGTGCTAGAAAAAGGAATATGCGGCGCACACTTAAGGACAACAAAATGAATTGTACTTGGCGCGAGATATCATGAGTGCGAGAGAAAATCAGTCATCATACATAAATCATCACGCAATAAATAAAACGCCACAAGTAAAAATCAAGTGAAAGTATAAATCATAACACAAACATTGCACTCAGCCATTATAAAGTACGAAAAAAAATGGACGTGAACAAGCATATATTAGGGGAAAGATGTAGCGAAGGGGATGAAGTAAATCGAGACTAAACTGCAAAGCGATGTTGTCTTGTATGCTAGCAGATGTCTACATAGTTCAAGCTGGTTTGTAAGTTTTTACCGTTCTGAAGCTCTGGTGACTGTTAAATGTTTACCTGCATGTGACTATAGCGCTGGCCGCATCTTTAAAACAGCGTTAAGTTTGCACAGTGACAGTTGTTACATAGTTTTTCTTAATATTTCTATATCAGCTCCGGACATTTTCAAGTATCTATTGTTCTGAAGAATTGTAAAGTACTTGGGTATTGGTGAAAGGTCCGTCGCCTACAGTGAGCTCATTCAGGAAGTGATGGCGATTTTACTGCTGCTGACGATAATTGGAAGCGGGAACCATGGCCTGATAACAACGTTAGCGACGTCTTGTAATCGTTGAACAACAACGTCGTTGAACATGCAGCTTTCCTATTATTACGTTTAAAATAGAGCGCACCCAAGGTACGCGAAATTCAAACAAAAACGTCTCATAGTTGTGAAATATCAAGCTTACTCGAAACCCCTCGCAGACGCCATATTTGTGTGTCTGCTCTTAGTTTTCCACAAAAAAGCCAAGTTTGTCCCTCACAGTTTCTTTCAAAAATAAAATTAATCACATGATATGGATCCTAAAGCCCAGAAGTGATTTCCACCAGAAACATTATCAAATCATCAAACATTTATTCAATGAGGTCGCCTAGTACACATCTTTCCCCCCTTTGAGGGCTATGATAGAGCTGCTTATCGTACAACTTTAGAAAGGCTCCCTTCTACCTTTTACCGAGACTGGTACGGCCAGAAACGATATTTGATTCGCCACGCAAACAAAGAACTCGACTGCCCAACCTCCACAGAAGCGAACATTTTATCTTTCTTAACTAGTACCTACTTCCATGTGATATTCGAGAATAGTCAACACTAAGGACGACCTCATAAGGCAGCGCTACGAAGGAACTAAGGCGGTGTTGTACTACAGGTACCTCCATTTGCATCCATTTTGTGGATATTGCCAATACCCATTAGTGCATTGTACAACGATGAGGAAATAATTTTATACGCGCTCACGAGCTAGAATCGTTTATGAATTGCAAATTGTAATGGTGCGGTTTATGTATAGACAACCTCTGAGTCCCACAGCGCAATGACTCATCCACTCGCCATTTTCCTCTTATATTGCATAAGGAAGGAATTAAGGGCGAATAGGGGGTTGTGTTGTGCCGTAAATGCATTCTCAATGCCATTCAGTATTACGAACAGCAGTTAGAATTCAAAAGGCGAAGGAAACGTGGTTTCTTAGAAGTATATATCGTCACTGACTAGAAGACGACACCGTGGCAGTGGCGCGGCACGGAGCGCTCGCGCTAGGCCCACCGCCATTAACTCATTCCATCGCCATCTGTTATGTAATCCTGTCTTCACCTGCTTGCCGTCACGTAACAATATATTAGAGATGGCATCAGACACTGCCGAAAGTTTTTAGCTACCCGCAGAAAAGTTAAACCACGGCATGAGCAACTTGCCTATTTATTAATTCCCAGCGTCTAAAATAGGCCGCCCACACTAAGTTTTACGCAACTCTTGCAGTGAGCTTCCTGTTTTGTTTCTGTTTTCTGGCTAGAGATCTAATCCTATCTTTTTTGAAGCTTGCAGGCTTATGCATTACAGTTTTTCGCAAAGCAGACTGGCTCAAACAAAAGTTAGTTCAATAAGCGGGACGGGCATACATCTTGCAAACCGCCCACTATTTTCCATATGTAAAGAGAAGGTCGCACGAAATGCTGCTTCTGAGAACCTTAATGTGCAATAATTTGCATAAAAAATGGCCACAAATTTCCTAATTAGGGAAACATGAGATGTAGGCAGCAATATACAGGGCTTTTACCCCACTAGGCTTTCAATGAAAGTGCCAAATTTTCTAAAGCACTCAGAAGATTCCTTTATTTTTATCGGAATTCAAACGTTTCTTTCTTGCATTGAGCACAACAAATCTCCATGCCACTGGGGTTCGCAATTAGGTTTACATAAGGGTGATTAAGATTTCTACTGCATTTGCAGCTTTCGGTAAAATCAGTAATGCGTTTTGATCCAGTCCAAATTGTTCAAACGAAACATAAGCACGAAGTGAGAAAAATATACTTAATTTTGAAAGCAACCGTGCGGAGAAGGAAATTATAAACGCGCTCGCGAAGTTTAGAACCTTCAGTTACATAGAAGTGCCCTGCTTGTGATAGTAGTTTTATGGGTGGAAGTGCAATTACTCTTCAAGGAGGTAATCGAGACATCGAGGAAAAAAAACAGAAAATAACAATGCACCATTTGCAATACTGAAGATTAATAAACATAGAAACAATAAAGGTCCTGCAATTTCAATCAGCGCGAGATCACGTCCGCCAACCTAGAAACAAAAACAAAAACAGGCTTTTATCTTAGCGTCAGTCTTACTAAATTTCTCGGTTATAACTAAGAAATTATTTCTAAATGTGCGGGGCAAGTAATTCCTTCCATTTCCTGCACTCTTTGTTCACTCTGCCAATAACAAGCAAAATGGGACTAACTTTTCTGGCATCCAACTCCCAACGATACCTGTTGCTTCTATGCTACTGTAATTGGTTCACAAAGATAGAAAACTGGATATTAGAAAGAAAATTCGAGCACTGAATCACTCCAGCTGCGCGCACGCTTTAAAATCTTTCCACAGCGTGAGGCTGAGGTCACGCCAGGTCATGGATCACTAACCCACTTCTTCGATATTTGCTACACTTTGCAACGAATCCGAGCGCACCGCCTTTTCCGCGACGTCCTAATGCTTGACACAAAATAGAGGTGGTGGCCAAGTGCTTTGAGCATCTGCCTGCTGTTCGAGAGGTTTGGAGCTAAATCGCTAACGCCACCAGATACTCGCCTTGTGGGATGTTGACGAGGTTTTTTCTGGCCTGCTGATCAGATTAAATTTGCTGAACGCTTTAAAATGCCTCCGTAGGCCCCATTTCTACCCTCCTTAAGCAGGTACAAAATTGGAGGTGGTTTGGCTGTAGTTAAACCTATAGTGACGCCATAGCTACAGCTGGCCGAGTGGAACTTGCTCAGTTGAATTGCAAAGTCAGTCTTTCGCCGCTTCGTTTCGCTGGGCATTCCTTCATCTTTGAAGCCACCGCGGTGGCTGAGTGGTTATGGCGCTTGACTGCTGGCCCGAAAGATGCGGGTTCGATCCCGGCCGCGGCGGTCGAATTTCGATGGAGGCGAAATTGTAGAGGCCCGTGCGCTGTGCGTTGTCAGTGCACGTTATAGAACCCCAGGTGGTCGAAATTTCTGGAGCCCTTCACTACGCCGTGTGTCATAGCTTGAGTCGCTTTGGGGCGTTAAACCCTCATACACCATAAACCTTCATCTTCGTCTCACTTGACACGGCGCATGCGCACAGCTGTTGCAGCTCGGTTTAGCCGGCGCGCCGCGCCTCCGGCAGCAGCAGCAGCTGCTGCGCAACACGTGGCTGGCCACGTGACAAATCAAGTGGCGGTGGCTGGCGGTGCCGCCACGCTGAAGGCTAAAAATGCTACCGTAACTTTTTTATCGCTAAAAAACCGCCTTAGCATGCGCTTTTTTTGCGGGCAAGCTGTCTTTCTGCATGTAAGAACTAATCAGTATAGATTAATCACCATAAGAGTCCGTCTCAATAAACTACACTGGGGGAAGTTGCAGCACATAAATTGCACAGCTAACTCCCTTGGATCGTAAACAAACACATATATAGCATCCACTGAAGGTTTCTGTCAACAAAAACTTAAGTCACGAATAAAACGCGGAAGCTTGGCGGAGTCATAACAAGTCTCAGCCAGGATATGAGGTCACACAGCCATGGTCACATCTCCGCCTGAGGGAAGGCGATACAACAGCGAAGCGGGATCTCTCGAAAGACGAGAAAGCGAACGAATTATGGAAGTAGCTACAACCTGATATTGTGTTCGTCCCGTGGGGGCCTTTGAAGTAATGTTGAGCCGCCAAGCGCACGTCGTTTCTGTCCTCGGTCGAATGTGTTCTCCTCCCCTTGGTTAAGATGTCGCCCTTTCTCTTTATTACTCTGCCACCAACGCAGACCAGTGAGTAAGTTTTGCCTCGCTTTGCTTCTGTTGTGTTATGGCAGGGGTTTAGGCAAACGCGCGGTGTATGGCGGGGTATTTTGCTTTTTTCAGCCTGGTGTCCACTAGGAGCCAGGCTTCTTAGTGGGGCTGTATACACGCTGCTGGCGATCAGATGTGCGCAAACTTCCTAACAAAAACTTACGCGAGCTCGAAATGAGAGCAGCCAGTCATTGACCTCGGTGCTCAAGAAGAGCTCCCAGAAGGACTGTAGAAAGAGGTCATTCCGTAGGTCGAGAGTTTTCTTTTTCTGTCTACTAAAACACATACAACACTGGCCGCATCAGGGGTGGGGAGGCACTGATCCGCCTACTGTAAGGTATGGCGCTAGTGTCTGTTGAGACTGTCTGCAGGTCTAGGAAGATTCACTGTTTGTGAGCTTGGTAGCACGGTCATCGACTGTCTTCTCCTGTTTATCTTACTCAGATGCGGTTGAGGTACTCCTAAACAATCTTTTATTTTGTCGGTGTTCGATTTTCTAAATTGCTTACATTGCCATTAGGACAACTTCAGAAGAGTAGGAGCAACCATTTCATGATGTTTTGTGGCCGCAAACTTAATGTAGACGAAGAAATAAAACGCCACACATGCACCGCCTATGTTGAATTCGCTTCCACAAAACAGCAAGAACATGCCCCAACTCACCCATCTTGCTATTTTGATCAGCAAGCATTTGCATTTTCAGCGCCACTTACCAGGCCCTGGATGAGACTTTATAGGCAGGGAAGTCTTGTTTCGTCCTCCCTTTATCCCAAATGGTTAACAACTTGCCAACAATATTCTAACAGGATAGACAATCAACAAACTGACAGCGTTACTTTGTCATGTCGCGTTCTATTGAGCAAGCCGTTAGCTCCATACCAAGATTGCAGAAGCGCCAAGAAACAAGCTAGAAGCGTGTCAACTGAGCGATTGCGACGAAAGGTAAGTAAAATCTTTTAAGGAAAAAGAAATCTGTTGTTTTTTGAGCCACGCTGGACACGACATGTTTTTGCAAAATTTTTTATTACAAGAAGTACTGTATGGAATGCACCTATATACAGTCGGATAATCGGGCATAGTTCGACGGAAATTCCATGCTAGAAATCACGGTACAACTTCTTCACAATGCCACCTTCATTTGGTAAGCGCCGTTCAAGAGGCGCAAGTATTACCAAGCGGCTATTTTTGGAAGCGTAATTGCACAGCCGGCAGCCTTTTAAATGTACTGACACGGGAGATACAGTTTTAATTTAAAATTGTCTCTTTCGAAAGAGCTTCCAGAGGTGTATCCACAGCTCGAGTGGTTAAGGGGTTTAGACTTCACCATAGAGGATGCGCGTCTGCTCACGAGGAGAGTAGGATTGAGTTCTGGGGCCTTGAGTCCTTTCGACATTGCAGTGCTGCTGAATTTAAACGCAGCTCACTGTATTCCGCGCCGTGGAATGAAGCTTACATAATGCATGATAAAACTGGGGATTAAGCGTTCGGTTAATTTGACATACTGAGGAAAGTAACTTTGTTCTCAGGAACTGTACAGTGTAGCTTTTCTGTTCTGACGTAGCCCCAGGTGGTGTCAACAGATTTACTAGCTTTTGGACAACGCAGTGTGTTCAGATACGAGCCGAGACATTGAATCGTTTTAGGCTGTGCAGCTATTCGTTATTGCGATATTTACTTTACACATAACGCGATCGGTTGAAACAGATCAAAATTATATGAGCGCTCAAAACATTCCAAATTTTATTAGCAGCTGCGGTTAACTGTCACAAAAATATTGTTCGAAAGAGGAAGCCAAAGAGGATATTCTTTTAACAGACATCCCATCCATTAATGGTTTAATTTCAATCGAAGGAGTGGTGTCGAAAGCAGCTTACTTGCCACTTTTAAAATGTCAATTAAAGTCCTCACAAAAAGAGAATAGAAAAAATATGGAGTTTATACAGAGAGCAATGCCTTATTTTTAGCCAGTCACAATAGTCAGCTAAGCTATCTCCTACGACGGAACAAAATGAAGGTTTATTTGATTGAGAGGAAGGTTTTTTTTAATCATCTGGCCAATCTTCTAAAGTAAATTATCTTCACTAATATGATTATGGACTAACATCGCATCTCTGTTGCATTAATCAGACGTTAACAACGGAATGAGTCTCCAGCAAATTGCGCACTTCCTTAGTAGCAACGGCTTCATGCACGCGTACTAGACGCACTGTTAAGCATACAAGTGAAGCGCGAAAAGAGGTGCTCGTTACAGCATAAGGGGTGGAAGCCAACAGCCACCGAAACCAAGGAGCGCTATGGATATCATTTTTTTATTTTTGGGTTTTTGTCAATGGGAGATTAATAATATCAGAATAAAAAATCACATGCGGCCGCTGTGATCTGAACCGACGACATCCGAATTTCGCATCCGCTGCTCTACCAATTGAATTACGACGACGGCGGTCCAATCTGCTGCTTTCGGGATATTTATTGGCTTTGTGATATACTCATTGTGGTATAGAGTGTGCTGGATCGTAGGCACACAAGAGGCCATGGGGAACACAAGTGTGCAACTGTCAAAACGGAATCAACACAATCTAATTTGAAAGGTTTTGAACAACATACTAATAAGCACGTGCGGCAGCCTTTCAAGTATCATAAAAAATTACATGGCGCAGATTCTCAATGAATGCATTTGCATTAAAGCAGGCGGTCCCGTGAACGAAGAGCGACTATCTGGACATAAAAAGGACGCCAAAAACAATGCGATTATAGCCCACATGCGC
Source organism: Amblyomma americanum (assembly GCF_052857255.1). Taxonomy (NCBI): domain Eukaryota; kingdom Metazoa; phylum Arthropoda; class Arachnida; order Ixodida; family Ixodidae; genus Amblyomma; species Amblyomma americanum. Next base: position 38,851,980 of record NC_135507.1, read on the forward strand.
ACTCAACGTTTCCACGTGGGCTTTCTTTTTTGCTTTGGGTAACCTGAAATCGGAAAATGCAGATGGACAGATGTTTTCTTTTGCATTGCCTCCCGTAATGCTAGGCTAAAAACACATCCCAAATGTCTTTCTATGCAAGACAGAGTGACACAATGATTGTGTCACTCTGTCTTGCATGGAAAGACATTTGCAGTTTGGCTTCTTTCACCTTCAGTAGGAAGCTAAATCAAAAGCGACAGTGGCAAAACAGCTGCTGGGTCGCTCCGAGCGAATGAAGACGCGCCAATTTCTTGACGTTTTAGATTTGTCTGCGAAATTTGTATCAGTTAGACAAGTCCAAACGGAAGAAGCGAGGCATTCTTTTTGAAGAAGACTTTTTCTTCCCCAAATAGTATGCACTTAGTGCCACATATTGCCTTCGTACGCGTATATTTCTGAAAATATTAAAGGGACTCTTAAACGTTGCACACAATAATCTTGGCACATAGACATGTATTCACATGCCCTGTCATGCTCCGAAAGAGAAACCACACATTAGGTCATTTTTGTTCAGAAGAGAAGAACTAATGAGGAGAATTATTTCAGTTTTTACACATAATATTTTAATTAATGCTTTCATTTCAACCAATTTTTTAATTTTTATTCTCTCTATCTCTAATACTTTACTTTCTCTCTGGGGGGTCCTGCTATGCTAAATTCTTTTATAAATCCTTCCGTTACACCAAGAAGTCATATTTATTTTCTTTTTGCATTACAAGCCCTGAAGCTCCTCATTGCTACTCGTCGACGTCAGCTTCGATATTTTTACCTCTTGTTTTGCTTCCTGACCAACCCTACTCTCATCCCGCTTCTCATTGTTACAGCTGTTATCTTTCTCTTCATAGCTCGCTGCGCTCTCTTGAATCCAATTTGCAGAATTTTTTTAGAATAATAATTCCTGCTCTATACTTGAGCACTGATAAGGTACAACTGTCAGATATTTTTCTCTTAATATCCGGATACTATTAAGCAGCTCTTTATCGCCTCAGAGTACCTGCTAAGTGTGCCGCGCCCCAGTCTTATTCTTTAAGTTGTTTCACTTTCATGACACGCCTAGGCGTTCTCAACTACCGCTCCAAATACCTCGAAGAGTAGCAGTACGTCGTGACGTACCACGCCGTGTCCAAACGTGCCACTACGCAAATCGCGTCCTTGTGCTGTTCTACTAAAGGCGCCTATATTCTATTCAGCAAACCATGAGGACCTAGCAAACGCAGATTAATAAAACGCTCCTGAAGCCAAGCCAGTTGTGCCTGTCCTGGCGTCGACGGCTTAATATCAACTCCAATTAAGCCCTTCCCTCTCGACGCCAATTACTCCACAATTCCTGTCAAGTGCTCAAAAACTAAATCGACAGTAAACAGGGTGGAGAGAAACGCATTAGGCCTTACTGACAAGCTCGTTTACCTTTATCTAGAAAATGCCGCTGCTTCAGCGTAGCGAGGAACTGAGGAGTTCGACTACCTGACTCGTAGAACACTTGAATGAAATAATAAATGTTTTATCTCTCTCTCTCTCTCAGCGTAGCGAAGTCTCTTCCATCAGCTAAGCTTAGTGCACGCTCCGAAGGCCTACTGTCCTCTATATATTTGTCTTTAGGACACGATTTTTCGCACTTTTTGGCAGTAGAAGTTGAGAGGGAATGCGCTGTTCTAAGCACCACTAATCAAAAACCAACAGGCTTCCGCAGACAATCAAGACCACTGTCTAAGATAGATGCAGAGGTAAGAAACTTTTAAATCTAAAAAGTTGCCTAATGCTAGGTATCGCGGTGATATGCCTTGTCCGTTAACTGCAATTGGCAAAGAATATGTGTTCCACCTGCCACAGCTGACCAAAGGCAGTGATATAAGCCATTGCTCTTCCCCGGGGCGGAGCCAGAAGCGAGACTAGGCATGCGCGAAGTGGCGGTAGAGGTGCCGTGAGAAGTGGCTTGACGCTTCTGGGCCACATCAAGAAGTGCTTGGCGATCACCACATTGTTACACTGTAGCTGGTAAAAATATTGGAAGAAATGCAATGCAAATTGCTCTGTTCATGGCCCTTTCAAATATATTACAGAAATTAATACACAACAAGGCTGCACTACAGGAAACTCTTCAGCGCCATTGATGCCCAAATGAATCTCAACGTGAGACCATAATTTAGGTTGTACGGTTTTATGTAGTGTGACGTCCCAAAGCGACTCACGTTATGAGGCAAGCCGTAGTGGAAGCCTCCGGATAATTTCGGCCACCTGGAGTTCTTTAACGTGCACTGACATCGCACAGTAGACGGGCCTCTAGTATTTCGCCTCCATTGATATGCGACAGCAGCGGCCGGGATCGAACCTACGTCTTTCGTGTCAGCAGCCGAGCCCCATAACCAATCAGCCGCCCTTGGTACATAGGATCCACGATGCACAGTCCTTGCATTTCAAATGTAACACCACGGTCCGAATAGCATACGCTACATACTGGCATGTTCTGCTCGCCAGATAACCAACATGCCCCTCATAAAATCTAGGCCCCTCCGACAAGCAGCTTGTCCTCAGTCCCCTCAATGCTATAGCACGTGACATGATGTAACGTTCCTGCATCATCCAGCTGGCACGAAGCAACTGATAAAGGGCATGAAGGCACCCCTGACGGTTCCTGTGCTTGCCGAGGCACACGTTTCTGCTCGTCCGCCATGCGTGGAATAATGCCGCCAGCGCTGGGCCTTTCCATTAAGGGGACCCCAAGAGCGCATGAATTTTTTTATTTGTTAATTATCATTTATGATGTCCCTTCTCTTTCTGTTCCTAATGCGTCTTAGTCTTTCCTATGTCCATATTTTCTCAAATATCGCAGCCTAAGCCAAACAGCTACTTCAAAGAGCCCAGCAATTTCACTGCCTTATACTTCGTTCAGAACAAAACCTTAAGAATTTTCTCTCTCACTTGTCAAGAAAGGCAGCTGTAAGAAAATCTGCTGCAGAGGAGGTTGCAAAGATTGCATTCTACAAAAAAACAGGAGCATTTGTACAGAACGCGGGCCACGCCTCACAAATTGTTCAAGGAACGTTTATCTGCACCTGGCGCAGAGAACATTCAGCTTATAGACTCAGGCTCGTGCTTTCTCTTTTCGGTGCTTCTGTCTCGCATCAATTCTTGCTTGCATTGAAAGTGAAATTGCGATTCTACCACACTGGGCCCTAGCCGGCTCGATCACGCAGTGTCTGGTTCAATACCGGCATCGGCAGCTGCGTGTCGACGGGCTTGAAACACAAGGTGGCGGCGAACTGTGTAATGTCAGTCCACGTAAAGAACTCGGGGTAGTCGAAATTAATCTGAAGCCTTGCACTACGGCGTCCCTCAAAGCCTATGTTACTTTGCTACCGTAAAACCCATATACCATACCATTTACTATGTCATAGAGTGCGATATGGTACTGACAACACAGGTGCAATGGCAATTACAATAGCCTACCATGCTCTATTTACTTCAGCCGCGCATATACACCTCAGGGCTCTCGCGCTCTTTGTGTTCATTCTTTCAGTCACCGCATCTAATCCGTTCGTTCAACTGACAGTTGGCTTCTGCCGATTCCTGACCTAAGCCCGCACTTTGGAACCATTCATTTTTTGATTTAATCTTCGATGCCTTTGGCACTAGCAGTGACTGCATATGACATCACTGTTGGTTGGCTTAGGCCTAAACTATGAAACTTTCTCTCCTTCGAAGACTTCCTAAACTTACGCGAGGCAGCCTTTCCGCGGATTTCCGATGGAGGAAGCCAGCTTACTCTGAAAGCTCTCCCCACCTCTGCTCAAGCGAAGAATGCATGCAGCGCGTGTGGGTTTGAGGGTTCAATCCCAAGTTTTACGTGAACGTCCTTATTCAAAAAAAAACTTCTTAATCGCAAAATATATTTAATTGATTACTTATATAAAGAAGCTCCTATCTGTTCAGGCCCGATTTTGGTCGCTGGAAAATTCAGTCGATTCCCATCGGCCAATAGGACGTGAATAGGAAGTTGCATTCCCGCGGTGACGAACATGGCGGCGCCCTTCGAAGCAGGAACCCTCGATTAGGTCGGAATTCATCGTTACTGCCTTTTTCAATGCGTTCTCTGGGCGTAAACGAGGCGCCGGTCTTCCACTTTAAGACTTAAGAGGACCGTCGGTTTGTTGACAGACGTGGTTACCGTCCTAACAACCAGATGGCGCCAGTAGGCTGAGCTGTACTGAAAAATTGGCCCTCCCTATGCAAAGGGGATACCCACATAATAGTCCATCGTCATATCTTTGCGAATGTGAGAAATGATGTACTGAGTTGAAGCGCTGCTCTAGGGCCAGTAGCGTCGAAAGGATGAATGAAGGCAGCTAGCTGCCTCACTCAGAGGATGCACTAAGGGCGACTTTGCTTAGGGCTCCTCAGTAAGAAAGCTTCTAGGTTGACACGAGGGGACCTCACTGCAGTGAAGGCTTCCTTACTGAGGCAAGGAAGCTATCAGAGTTTGGGGGTTAATAGTCTGCATTTCACCGCGCTAGTACCAGATGTCTTCCCAGCCAATGAAAAAAAACGCGAAAGAATTGAACAACAACAAAAAAAGAATCGCGTTCCTCGAGGACAGCAAGTTATCTCCTTACCTCACACTCATCAGCTGCGACGAGTGCTTATGCACGTGCTTTTGCAGCGCTCGTCGGGTTCAGGTGCAGTCGGGGGTTCACTGAGCTGAGAAGTGTTGAAATATGGAATCCCACGCCCGCGTGAATGAGAGGTTAAATATAGCCCTATCCCACACTCCCATTTCGCCCAAAAGCGGGTGGGACTGACGCTGCCTCTTCCCACCTCTTTCGTTTCTATTGGCTTGTCAACGGTACCCCACGCAGCGTTCTTTTGAGGTACCTTGCTTCTCGCTCGCTCGTCTCTCCTGTTCACAGAAAGCCGACACGTGTGAGGCTGGGAAAACGTTCGTCGTGCGTCGGCACTTCTCCGGTCATTGCCGGTACCTAATTAATGCAGTTCATTAGCAACTGTGTTTTTGCTTGCTGAGTGCTCGCGAATCTTCTCTTTTCATTCAGGCCCAGCCATTGAAAACGGACGGACCGGTCAGCAGCTCGCAGAGCCGTACGCAGACGAAGCGTTATCTTGCTAGACATTTTCGTGTGTAATTTAGAATTCTTCGTGTAAACGCTGCTCAACGAACGAAAGTGGATTTTTTTATCCATAGAATTAGTGAGCCTAGTAAAAGGTGCCCCTCGGCCCTCTACATAATAAAATAGCTCTCGTTGTTCAGAAAGGTGCACTCCTTCTGCGGACTGCAGCACAAGTACAAGAGCGAGTGTACGTGCTGAGAAAGGATTGGCGGACGTCGCCATGTTTTGACAAAAAATTGCAAAATTCTAAATCTCCTTACACCTCATTCTCTTCATCTGAGAACAACACTCACTGCATATTGCTCTTTTAGAGAAAGCGCTGACACTCATGGCGCGTGTTTCGTTTACAAGGTTGCCCTGTCGGTTTTTTTTTTGTAATTGAACATCATCATCATCATCATCACCATCAACATCATCATAATCAACCTTACTACACCCACTGCAGGGCAAAGGCCTCTTCCATGTCTCTCCAATTAACCCTATCCTTTGCCAGCTGCATCCACCCTTTGCCTGCAAACTTCTTAATCTCATCCGCCCACCTAACCTTCTGCCGCCCCCTGCTCCGCTTACTTTCTCTTGGAATCCACTCCGTTACCCTTAAGGACCAGCGGTTATCTTGCCTTCGCATTACATGCCCTGCCCAAGCCCATTTCTTTCTCTTGATTTCGACTAGGATGTTATTAACCCGTGTTTGTTCCCTCACCCACTCTGCCCGCTTCCGATCTCTTAACGTTACACCTATCATTTTTCTTTCCATGGCTCGCTGCGTTGTCCTTAACTTAAGCTGAACTCTTTTCGTTAGCCTCCACGTTTCTGCCCCGTAGGTGAGTACCGGTAAGATTATGCTGTTGTACACTTTCCTCTTGAGGGAATTTGGTAAACTGCCACTCATGATCTGCGAGAATTTTCCATATGCGCTCCACCCCATTCTTATCCTTCTAATTGAACAAGTACTGCTGAAATTTCATTAATCGGTGTCCGCCTTGTGCCATTACCATAGTGAACGATGGCCTTCAGTCGCACCTTCCACCCAGACTATTATAGGAAACGAGGACAATATTGTAAACTGTGTGCAATTAGTTCAGGCTGAGTGCAGGTGTTCGAACTTAGCAACACCTTTCTTCCTCAACCTTCCCAACAATAATAAAAGTATATATCACCGTACAAGCAATATTTTTCTCAAGGAAGAGAATCACGGGTGCTATCTGCAATATGAAAAATGCCGACTGGCTCACGGAACAATTGATGAAATGATGTCGCAACTCATATCTATGTTTTCTGCAATGCAGCTAAAGGGTTCATGGTTAATCAGTACTGAACAGAAGTGCGTACTACTGCGCTCAGTGACTGCGCTTATTCCTCAAGTGCCAGTTGCGCCTCCTGAATCCTCCTTACGCTTGCAGTTTGATCAGAGAAAGACGTGCTAAAGGGTGAAATCGCCTTTACACTCCATAGTCTACTAGACTCCACATTGACCGACATGCGTTTGATGTCTGCGCTGAACTATTTTTGAGAGGGATGGCCACGATGCGATGTCGACGACAGTCTGCTTGAGCTTAATGACTGTGCCGTTGAAGTCACCAGCAAAGGAGATCAACGAAATGTACTCGATAATGAAGGAAGCCTACTTGACGACATCGAGAATGTTTTTTTCTCTTGGAAGATATAAATGCTACCACCACGCACAACACCCGATTGCGGCGGAGCTAGTCGAATACATATGCGGGCATGGGACACTGCCGACCTTCACGACTACGCGAATGAATGGGAATTAAAATATGAAATGAGGCTTTAATAGATGTGGCCGCCTTAATGCAAACGTGCTCTATTCTGGTTCTATCTCAATTCTAATTTGTTCCCACAAGGATTATTTATCAACTTCCTGGGTCACTTATGTCATTCACAGGTTTCACATTTATTGCTGCGAAGTTCTTTTCTCTTCATAATCATTCTCATACGGCCACATTCTTGCTGGCTGGCTGTTTTCTCGAGCAGTTAAACTGCACCGGTGAAAACACAAGAAGCTAATTTTCGAGCGGAACCGACCACATTCTAACGTGGCGAGGAGCGTCACCAATACATGTGCCCACATGAATCGCGAATACGACACTCAGTTCGCTTGTTCTCCCGGTTCAAGCGTAGCTTCATTTGTATGCATCACCTTATTACTGCAACCAACCTGTGGTTGGGTTTTGCACTGGCCAGAAGCGTATTTTCTTGAACGGTGTTCGCAATTTTCTTATTGAAAATTCATTCCCCGACCAGGTTCAAGGAGGTGGGGAAAGCTCTATCTTCAGAATTAATTACAGATACCACATTCTGAAGTGAAATATATGTGATCACATCGTGGGCGCACGTCGTAATGCGTCTATATGAAAACTAATCAATTCGCTCAAATCTTTTTTGAGGCGCCAGAAGATAATTGTTCATAGCCGAAGCGGCAATAGCAGCCATGCGACTAAGCACGATTGTTAACCTCTTCGTGATCACAAATATTTTTCGCATCGTTATTAACACTCAGCTAGTAATGACATTGAATAATATAACGTACACTGAATATGACCCGCGACCCTTCTGTTCGATTAACAATGAAAAATCCTCTCTCTATGGCACCTGCCAAGCACGCGCTGCCACAGATTGGCTTTATTTATGGCAAAGCTCAATATACATTAAAGAAACAGGAGCTTGCTAATAAATATTTTATTTATTTTTATTTTATTTATTTCAATACAGTTAAGGAGCCAGGTACAAGTTAATAGGAGGAAGGGGGGGGGGGATGGCTAGGAACAGGTTCTGGGAAAATGCACATGTAGAAAATCCCACAAAACAAAACAAAAATCGCACCTTTAGACGTTACAAAACATGGCATCTAACATTTCATAGAACGTTACGGCCGACACGCACACACTGAAGCAAACGAAAAAAAAATGGTAAAAAAGTAACTGGTAATGTCTGTTATAACAACTCTGGCTATAATTATTTCTTTCTGTATCCTCGAAATGATATCATGATTTTTGCATGCCAATGCGCTTCAATTCGTCCTTTTTTCCAGGTGTAGGGCAGCAGTTATTAAAAAAATTGAGTGAAAAAATTGCTAAAGCTGATTAGGTAATCAAACTGCCGCAGTGAGAATTCCGTTATACAGAAAGGCGGAAAAATTTATCACGATATACTATCACAGAAATGAAACTCTACCTGATAAAAACGTAAAGGCACGAGAATAAAGTGCCTTAGAGTAGAGATTTGAAAACCAGGGTGTCAGTCATAATAGTGTCGTGTTTCTAAATCTAGTCCCGACCACCGGTCTCTTCATAGCATATACTTCTATTTTTATGTTTTGTTCGGTATATAAGTTTTCTTTTTAACAAGAAATTCGGCTTAAATGTTTCCCAACTACAGAAAGCGTTCGTTTGATAAGAGTAGGTTCTTGTCATTAGTCTCTATCCTACGTAAAAATTGAGAAAACTTTAAAGCAATTTCGATACTTTTTGAGAGCGCTGCACACAACTTCGATTACTGCCTCACTGGTCCTTGAGTACTGTTTACCACAAAAGATGGGGACGGGCTGAAAGAAGCCAAAGAACAAGAAATATAAGTTCTTAAAGCGCAATTTCAGTCAGCTACCATTAAAGAGCTTCATTATTTTCGGAACGTTGTTGGCGCACAAATACTTTGAGCGGGAAAAGAGCATAGAGCATCTCTATACAGGCAACATCAAAAATGTTCTGACTACACAAAACGAAGAAAGTAAGGACCCAACACGCAAGAAGTAGACACCCCGCCGGTGAAAATATCTGGTCCCAGGCCAAGTTAACCTTTCGGCATAGGAGTGCGCTAAATAAGTACCCTGAGGGGACTAGCTTCCTTGTTTAGGACATAGTTCGCTGTAGACTAATTAGATTACGGGGCCTCAGATCTTGTTACGATAATTGGTTCGTTTCTCTTCCGTCTTGAATACCAGGTGAGACAGAATGTTGACTTTCTCCATGTTTCTGCGAATTAGCATGCAAGCTTAAAAGCCTCTGTGCCTGTGGGCACTGTCGCCTCTTAGCCCCCCAGGAGACTCAGAAGACTGAATATTTTCCGTGTTTGCCGCTTTACTGCAGTCTACTTTTTTTTTCTGGGTTCGATGTGCATCGAAAAGCGGCATTTTTTGGTACTTTTAACATTGTATAAAAATTAAGAACTTTATCATAGATCACGTATAATTCCTTGTTAATTGGTAATATTTGTGTTAATGATAGTAATTGATATGTTATAATATTATTTGGTTATTGTGAAACAATAATAACACCGTGAAGTCTGTATCATCCCACCTGGCTGATCTCGTAGAGAGAAGTATCTTCCAAATAAAACAAACATAATAAATGAAAGGCACTGTAACTGCTGCGCATCGAGCTGAACACTCCAACCACACTGCAAGGTGATTTGATCAAGAGGGATGCAAAGCGACAGAAGGAAGGTAAACACGGATGGTTTTCTAAGTGTAGCGGCTGGGCGGAAATAGTGTTCAGCGCTGGAGGTATCTATTGTCACTATTACGCCCCCCCCCCCCTTTCCTTCATGCTTCTGCCCTTTGATGCGGTCACAATAACAGGATTAAGCTCAAAAGCCATTGCTTTCCAAGTACATTTCACCCTCCCCGGTGCAGGTATAAAGGGAGGGTGAAAGACAGCTGTGTCAAAATGCTGCTTGTCAGTGTGAGCACAGAATAAGGCGTGAAATATATCTTTCGTGCTGCACCCAACTTCTCCTCCTAGGATAGCCCAGGTTGCAATGGTAAACAGGTTACTTGCTATGAAGACAAGCTGACTTACGGAGTTTTGAATAGGGTATATAGATTCGGCGTTCTCTGGCTCACCACTCTGGGGCACTAGCCAGTGAGCCACAATGGCCAGCTGTCTTATTATTGTAGACATAGAGGGAGTAGCTGCAAAAATCAAGTTTTTTTGCATTCTTTTACTTATAGTAAGGAAGAATTCATTGTGTCGAAGTATAAGTGACCCCGAACCTAGGACTTATGAAGTAAAAGAAAATAACATTGACATGGCAGAAGAACACTATGCCTTCGTAGTTTTTATTTGGGAGAAAAGAACTATGCTTTCAAGTTGAGGGGCAAAGTCATACAGTTTCGTAATCTGTTGCTATCTCCTTCGTCTGAAAGAAAGAACCCAACTTTGTACGCGTTTAGTGCAATAAGATTTTGTACCGTTTTTCAAGTTATAAAAGTGAGCACTTGCGCGCGATAAGGGGTGGGGGATCATATTCAATAAACTTGATATCTTGAATCTTAGTACTCGGCATGATTGAATACAAGGAAACAGATATGCTAAACAGAACACAGTCACAGGAAGAGGATAAAAATTGAGTAACCAAATAGCAGGCGATGAAGACGAAGTGATGATTTTTACCTATTCATTTATTTATTTATTTCCCAGTACTGATGCTCTAAACGCAGAAATTACCAGGTGGGCCGTATAAATACATGCACGGTTGGCACCAAATAGAAAAAAGCGGATCTCAGTTTAAGGATTCATAACGATAAATAAACTAAGGGGAATACAGTACAAGGGAGAAGGTAACGATCAACAAAGCAGACTGGTGGGAGACAAATGCAAAAGCAATTGTTATGGAACAATGACAGATATGTGCAATTTCAAGTCTACTTATTCCCAGAGCTACATAAAAGAGAGTCGGGAATAGTAAAGGTGTGCGATTAATCTTCTGTGTACGTTCTAGGTGTGAAACGAACTTTGATGAGGAAGTTGTTATCTAAATACGCTCATCGCATTCTCTGAGTAAGCTTTCAATAAAGGAATACCGAAATGTGTCGTTGCAAAAAAGATGCTTGGTAAGCTCAGGCTACTTCTTGCTGCCGCGTTGCTCTGGTTTGCGAATATCGACTGTTCGGTGTGATATCAATTTTTACTGAAAATGCAGAATTTGAAAAACAAGAGTGCTAGTTGATTCAGCGTGAATAACGTAGTTAGGCTTAGCGCAGAAAATCAGATGCCCTAGCACTTCGGTTAGAGGTTCAGTTTTCAAGACCAAACAGGATTCAGACACAGGTCGGCGAAATAGGTCTTAAGCTCCGCGTTAAGGGAAAAACGTGATAACATTAATCGGTTAATGCTTTTATATGTGGAATTGGTCGCTCTCCACTTTATAATCATAGATCACCTGAAGTCCTCATACCGCTCCTGCGGCAGTGGTGCAGCGGTTGAGAGGCGCTCCACTCTCATGCCATGGCAGGTTCTGATATTCATGGGGTCTATGAAACCTAGTTTTGGTATTTCCGTGCAACGTCTCACAAGTCATTCATTTAACTGCCACCTGCCACGGTGGGTCATGTCGGAACGCAAAGACAATGACGAAATCGGTGAGTGGTGGCTCTAGTGCCACTACAATAAATCTAATTTTAGTCGAGTTTGCTTTGCTCTTCTCACGGCAAGCTGTGAGACGTGCGGATGAGTAAGTACCACCATAGTTCAGCTGTGTTAGCTAAATTATAAGTAAACCAAATAGTAATAAAGTACTCAATATTAGGCCTCACTAATTTTTTTACAGGCCAGAAAGAAACGCTCGTTTAATGGAGCGATCATTAAACCCCTTGTTAGTGACAATAGCTCCTGCATTCCTGTAGAAATACTTAATCTTGTGGCGGGTACAGCGCAACACGAGACAAAGAAGGGCGAGGCGGGACACGACGGCGTCGTGTATCGCCTCTCCTTTCTTTCTCTCGTGCTGCGCTGTTCCCGCCCCAAGATAAAGCACCAACCAGCCCAACTTTTCTCCTTGCTATAGTAATACTAAATATGTGTTTCCCAATTAGGTGTCATGTTAACATTATCCGAAAACATTTCTGTATATCTATGTCCGAAAAGGGTGTACCATCTACAGCACAGTTAATGTTCACCGTTTTCATTCAGTCAACCAAAGGAAAGGCCACGTTTTATGAAGGAACAATAGACCATAGTTTGATTGCGTTATTCACGTGACAGAGAAAAATGTCGAATATTATGAAATTCTTTATATCGTTTTAATACAGGATGAAAAAGCACTTTATTTATTTGAAACATTACCAGTCATGCAGACAATGCCAACAGGGGTGTGCAAGACGCTCATGTTTATAGTTATAGATAGCATTTAGCGGTGGAAAGGGCTCTCGCGTCAGGTTTTGCGAGCTTGTAATGAATGTAACCATGTTTGTTACAGTACCGTGCTTGGCGATGCAAGAATTATCGAAAGCAGCAAGTGTTTAAAGAGCGTGGAAATGGCAGCCTACAAGTTGTCAGCGTGAAAGCGTATGCCACACATCGATCGATGCAGCGCCCGACTAACCGGTCGTGTTTCAGAGAATTAATTTTACGGCGAGCGCATTGTACACTTGAGCACATGACTGTATGGCGGATGAAGTATGCAGTGAGATTAGGTTCAAACAACGGCGAAGGCTGGGCTAACAATGCACCCCAGACGCGTTTGTTCCTGCCCGAGATAAACAACAATTAACCTTCGTTTTGACTTTGTACGCCTTCAAATTGAGCAGCGTTAACCTGAGTATAACCAGACTAAATTATAATAAAGTACTCAAAAATAGTCGTTAAATTATTTTAAAGGTCAGCAGCACTCTTTTATTAAAGGGAGCATTAAACGTCTTTTTATACAGAATAGCTTCTGCAGTGCTGTAGTTGTAATATGTGACATGCGTTTCTCAATTAGGCATGTGAATATTATTGGAAAATATTTATGTTGGTCTACGTTCGAAACAGATGGGCACCAAACAATAATTCTGCTAAAAGGACACAGGAAATTAGATGTGTGTCTATCCTATACCCTTGCTCACTCTTCACACAGTATTGGTGCGCCAATCGTCTCAAAGCCTTTTAGGAGACCCAGCTTTGTTCAAACTTCCAGTCTACAACCACGAGACCCATCTTCTGATTGGTCGCACTCACAACAACAGACCCGCCTTTATCTGCGTACGAAGCGAATCGCACCCTTAGGGCACCAGACCATGGTCAAAGCTAAGCCGAGCCAGCCCATGTGAAAAACTAAAGTAGTAGTAAATAATCGACTTAGTTTCCGGTCGCCCTTACGTTCAATCTTTGAAGTCTTATTTCCTGCTGTAAAAACTTCCCTGCCGTAACCGCTCCTACTGAGGCCTATAGCCAACATGTACGAAAGATAATAAAAGTGGTCTCTGCATACTTCCACATATGGCTGAATCTTCAGAAGATAGTGCTATGCTGATTGAAAAGTTGTGACTGCAGCTCGACGCAAAACATGTGTTTTGTTTTCTTTGGTGCCTCTATTTATGCCGACTTTTCAAAGCTACCGAACTCAACTTTGACGTGAATCTTCCTAGTCGGACTCATTTTCGCAGAGTGCACGAGTTCTCCTTTATTCGTTGGTCCAGTGGCAATGCATTTCCGCTACGTCCTTTGAGAAGTTGGAAAAACTGGCTCGTCTTGCGGCAAGAATTGCGTTACTGGGTTCCGTCACTGAAACAGCGCATAGCTTGTCAGTACAGAAAATATTCTAAAAAGTGCTATTCCCGGGCTCTCGTCAACTGGGGCTGATGTGTCCTTGGGCGTCGCTCTATCTTGCCACGAGCACCAGGCGGAAGGAAGCGTGAATAAAATCCTCGAATGTTTAAAAAACTTACAGGAAACTAAATTACTTCTTTGATGCGCAACCTGGTCCCTTAATGAAAAAAAGGCATAGCTCTCTTCTTTCTCACGGAATAGCTGTGCTGACTCTCTTACGCCATTAACATTTGTAGTCGAGCTTACTCATTCCATGTAGCTGGGTCTTACTGTGCGCATGTCACAGACCTAGGGATGATTGCGTGGCGATCAAAGTGGCTGCCCTGAATCATAGAGGTAATCTAAAAAATGCATGCAGATTACTCCCCAACCGGACGTACAAGTGGCAATGAATAGTCCTAAGGGCTATGCTGTGGAATAGTGCCCATCATCGCCCCTTATATCCTGTCTTTCGCTCTGCCCTGTGATTAGTTTAAGGAGATGGCGGTGTACACACGGGTACCTTGAGTAAGCGGCGATATAGCTGCCATCCATGTGGCACGTGTAGATCGAAAACGTCGCTTTCCTCATGTGCGTAAACAAAATGTGATAGAGCTGCACCTGAAACATAAGAAACATTTACAAAATAGAACAAGCGCCTTCTGGAGGCGGGTTGTGAGTGTGATAAAGATGAAAAGCAATAAATGCGCTGTTTATTCATGCATTATTTGCAATTCACTTTTTATTCTTTGTGGCCTTTACATGCCCCATGGGATGTCTCCTACGGACTGTGTTGAATGCCGAAAGTTTCTAGACTTCCTTATTGGCAGGCTTGGCCTGGTTTATAGGCCATAACGTTCCAAAGCGACTCAGGCTATTAGGGACGCCGTAGTGAAGGGCCCCGGAAATTTCGACCACCTGGGGTTCTTTAACATGCACTGGCATCGCACAGTACACGGTCCTCTAGAATTTCGCCTTCATAGAAATTCCGCCGCCGTGTCAGGGATCGAACCTCAGTGTTTCGGGTCAGCAGCCGAGCGCCGTATCTACTGAGCCGCCGCGGCGGGTTGGCAGGCTTGGTCGAAAACTAAGTTAAGTCATAGCCGGATGCCAGCATTGATGATGCCTCCTCAGAAATAAAATAAACATATACTACAAGCATGTAAGTAAAAAAATCAATTCGACTTATTCCACTAGCGACTTCGGTCGCTAGCAGTGCAGATTAACAAAAAATCTGAAGACGACAGGTGTGCCCTGGTGGTTACCTTAAGGCTGTACGAGCCTTTGTGTGTATTTGTTGAGGGAATCATAGCGGCGTTCAGGGATCTTCTTGGTTTCGATGCCTGAAATGCCAGCAGAGTAGTACTTAAAAAGAGCGGTGGTGCATTACAGATGTTCTGCCGAAGCCATTGAGCATTCAGTGTGTGTTTACGTTGGTGCACCTGTTAAGCTGCCAAATCTCGCTGGTGCGCACCACGAGAGTGCAAACTTCTACCGAACTTTGCGTACAAGGGCACTTATTTAGCGACAAAAATAAAAAGCATTTCTCTAACCCATACGTTGGCACTTCCTGTGCAGCTTCAAGCCCGAAGGTGTTTACGAAACACTCCGTTTTGCGACCATGTTTTTAGCAACGCCATTAGAAGCCTTTTATTGCGGTTTGTAAAAGCAAAATTTCTCTTGTGTATGTGGGCTGTCTGATTCCATTCGGTATGCCTCCAGCGCTGTCAAGAACAGCGCAGGCAACGCGAGGCAGATCAAAGCTTCGCTTTCTGAGCGCGAAATGTCAAAGATTGTCTTTAGCATTTGTACACTAATTCCCGCTGGCACGGCAGTCACTTTATATTCGTGAGCGAAAAATCCGTCAGTACCGTGTTCATGACAGCGTCTTATCGATTGGGTCAATGCTGCTCAAAGCAGGAAACCAACGCAAACATGAAGTGTGCCTGTGGAAGCATGTTGGGCCAGAGATCTGTTTCAAAGAAGAAGTATAGACAGAAGGCCTTCGTAATTAAATGGACAAACGTAATGGACAAACATAGCTACAAAAGTTTGTTTACAAGCGTCGTTTTGTTCACGACACTTTCTGATTCTTCAAGTGTACATTTCTGCATTTCTAGGCATTTCTGGTATTTCTAGCCTATTTAACTAAGATGAAATACGAAAT
Organism: Amblyomma americanum; assembly: GCF_052857255.1. NCBI lineage: Eukaryota > Metazoa > Arthropoda > Arachnida > Ixodida > Ixodidae > Amblyomma > Amblyomma americanum. The sequence continues at coordinate 38,867,831 of NC_135507.1, forward strand.
ATTTTTATGTCCACTTGAGGGTTAGGTGTGTTCGGTTAAGTTGCAAAGACAGTTAAGAAAGGATTTTTCTATATTTTTGTACCGGCGTATCTCCTAGGTTATCTTTTTTTCCATGATTTAAAGAAATCCTCGATATATGAAAATGCCACAGGCTGCACTCAAGCGCTACCATATTGCAGCGCCCCCAACCGCGTTTAGAAGGAATGAAACATGTGCTGTCCTGTCCTGTCCTCGCCTCGTCCTCCGTAGTTACCGCACTATGCTTTCTGTGTACCGCTCTAACCGTTCCGAAGTGAGCGGTAGACGCTCAGTTTGACGGGCTGCACAGAGGAAAGAAAAAAAAAACGCAGCTACCTTTGCCAACATTACTTCTCTGCCTTTCTCCCATTTTTGTTTTGTTTGTGAGATAACTGAATAAAAGCTCCGTCTGAATTGGCTATCGGTGGGCTCTTCATCACACTTCAGAGATCCCAGCGCGTGTTTTTCATGTTCTGGCAAGATCTGCTAAGGCACTTTCAAGGAGGGCAAATATAGGATCGTGTATTTCACCGGCCGCGATTTTCCGCTCTTTTAATCCCTGGGTTCACACTGCCTTAAACCTCCTGTATATCACTTAAATCTGTCAGTAGGCTGGTTACATATTTTGTGAAGGTTGCTCTAATTTACCGTTACTGACCAACACACCCTTAAACGGTCGTAAATATCGCCACCCAATATGCTAACATGACACTTTTAGCAAGGCCCATATATATTTCGTAAGCAGTGAAACAGTGTTTTTCTTCTTCGATTTTTGCGCTTTCACTTCGTACTAGATGCATACAATTCTGGCTTTAGTCATCATTACGATTCAAGAGGAAAATTAGTCAACACAAAAACCTATACCCCGTGTTTAATCGGGTGACGAGAACGCGAAACCAAGTATTGGGTACTTCGTACAGCCTGACACCAAGATAAACAAAGACAACCACATGAAGTTAATTTCAACACTCTGCGGGTCAAAATGCGACCATGGGTATTTCCACAAAAGCTTCCCGCATCAGGTATCAGAAAGACGGAATTGTGGCATGAATTTCAATATTGCCAAACTATGAACGCGACGACAAACATGCCGCGAAAAGTGCCAATTGCATCATCAAGACAACAGTTATTTGCTCCGCGACAGCCGATTATTTATTAGCTAACTTCATTGAATGTGGAATAGGAAACAGTGCGCCATAACGGGTAGTCGTATTAAGAACGACAAACTCACTACAGACCTTTATTTGTCTTTACCTTGTGTTGGTGCCTTACGCTGAGGAGTTAAAATTATTGGCTCTGAAAGGAAGGATACGGCACGCCTTTTAATGCTTTACTTGACTGCAAATAATGAAGATTTTCGGCACTTTCCATCCTGCGAAAAAATTAGTTCCCACATCACTTATCACTCTGTTCTACTCTCCTGCCCCCCTCGATTATCGCGCGAAAATTGCGGGCAGCAATCTGAAATTTTTTGTGTTTATATTCATTTCGAAGTTAAAGAAATCCGAACATTTCTACTAAGGTGCCCCTCATAGACCACTTGCACTTATAGCCCGTTATTGTCTACAATTATTAAATGAATAGATCATTGTCCAACGAATATGTAAAGCTGGATCAGCTGCCTTTCTTTTCCAGTGGTGCGGTTACTGCTGACTCAGCGTGGCCGAAAATGAATCCAATCAAAAAGCTTGAAATATATAAACAGAAAAATCAAGCGCCCTCCCAGCTTCCAAGGAACTTTAACCAGCGAGCTGGGCAGCCGGGCCTGACAAGCACATTGATTAAATTTTGTGTTTGCTCAGCTACGCTGCATTTTGTTCCGTATTATAAAACTGTAATCCCTGAAATTCGAAGTTAGATGATCCCATATTAGATTACAACATCAAAGTTTATTGACCAGCCAAACAGAAGCATTGCCTAATGAAAGTGCTGTGACGAAAAATGCAGAGGCGAAGCACAAGGATTGCTTCGTTGGCAGTCTTTGCTGCTTATACTGAAGAAAATGTGCTACGTAGAATAGGGCAGAAAAATTTCCAGTCGCATTTCAGACACTCGTCTTGAACGTCTTCTAAACATCGCTTGCTAGACTCGTACTTTTAGACAGCACGTCAACAGAAACGTGGTAATTGCAGCCTTACTTGTCGTAATCTTTAATTGTAGGGCATCCCGCTGCATGTGCACTTGTACTTCTCGACCGCTCTGCCGACATCTGTGGTTATCGAGGACTTCTCTAGCGGGACGCGCATCACGCGCAAGAAGACGCCAGAAACGAAGACACCTGCCGTAACTCTCTCTGCTCGCTGACAGGAACCTACTTCTCTGAAACAACAAACGACAATTCCCAGAAACTCGAGTTGACTTGAACGGAAGAACTGACAATATTCATGGATGCCCGAGCTAATTTCGCTCTCTTCTCGCAAAGGTTGCAGCCAATTGTGAACGACGTGTTCACAAGTTCTGTCCTTTGTCGGCCGCATTTTGTATTTGGCAGTGTGCTTGTGCGGCTAAAATTCGTGTTTATTTTTCGCTCATTGCCGATTCTAGCTCTTCCTCCAATTAGCACTGCAGCAACCTGTTTCTATTACGGCTGTTCTAGAAAGAAAGGGTAAAAAATGGTGCGGGTTACATTCACAAGCTCTGTCCTTGTCGGCCGCATTTTGTATCTGGCACTGTGTATGTGCGGTTGTAAATAGGTATTTATTTTTTGCTCATTACTGATTCTAGCACTCTCTCTAATTAGCGCTGTGGCAACGTATGTTGTTTTTATTACGGCTGTTGTAGAAAGAAAGCGCAAAAAGCAAAAAAATATTAACTGATTTGTTCCAATCTTTATAAGCCAATAATAATGGTGCATGCCCTGACGAAACAGAATACCACAACAAATACCACAGAATACCACAATATATACCACAGAATACCACAACAAATACTACGTTTTCTGAAGCTTAAAAGCACAATTGTATAAAGAAAAAAGGACACTGAAAACCTGCACGCATACAGCCCCGCAAGAAAAGCTGTTGTATGTTTTTGCAAAGAAAAAGGGTTGTGGCAGCGCGTGTATCTTCTAGCAAGTGGCCGAGTGAAAAGAGGAAGCAGGCATGCCTTGCAACATTATCCACCCCACGAGACACTGACTTTATTTGTTTCAGACAGTAATGCGTACCCATGTTAACCTGTATTGAGTGCATCGAGAAAAAGAAAAAAAGTATGACTATTCGCCCTTCTTTGCAGCGTTTAAGGAACAAATTCTGTGACACTGCACTTCGACTTGTTTATATTTCTTTCCATAAATTATTATTATAGGAGGAAGAACGAAAAGGCATCAAGTAAAGGTAAAACAATATAGATACCATTTGCTGTTCGTTATTTAACACCACACGCGGTTTTTAAAGGTAGTACTTATGAATTGTGCAACCCTTATAGCCCTTAGGATCATCCACAAAGTCCCGCACTCTCAGGCTCGCCGTGAGTGCTAGGTAATTGGTAGTGATCTTCAACATGCAACCTTCTTGTCCCAAATGTCCTCGCCAGACCACGCCTATCAGAAAAACAATTTCTTGTGGAGTGTGCGCTTTCAGCTTTGTCCTTCAAAACGTTTCCTCATGGCTATTATTCTCTCATGACAAATGTTTAATGAAAGCTGCGTACATTATTGCCAGTCCTTAATACAAGGTTTTTCACATAAGACTGTATGCAATTAAAAAAGAACCTTTTTGCCTTAAATACTGCTTTTTTAGGCATAGCATTGTCAGCGGAGTAATATATCAGAATATAGCAAGGACGTGCTGTCTAGCAGGCTGGTTAAAAAATGTTGATTAGTTATCTTGTTAACTGTTACTGTTCCACTCCTTAATTACTGAGAAGCGTGTATCCCAGCGTAGGTTGTATCCATAACAATTTTTAGAATATCGAAAACGCGGTTACCCTCGGCGCTGTGGCCCAACATATTTTGCTTATTTCCGCGAGTTACGTGCACTGGAAAGGTGTTTGCCTGCAAGTTTCTCGAAAGCGCATGTATTTTGGCGTGATGCAGCCAAAATTTGTTGTGCCAAAGCGCTGAGGGTAGCCGCATTTGCGAAATTCTCAAACTTACAGGGTTATTACGTATGGTGGGCTACACGCCTCAGTAATTAAGGAGTCCTGTAGTAAAATAGTAATAATTCACTTTTGGATATTAGATAAACAGCCTGCTAGTCTGCACGTCTTAGGTGTAACGTGATGTACTGCACCGCCGACAATACTATGCCGAAAAAAGCGCTCGTCTAACTCGAGAAGCCTATTTTTGAAAACGGTGTAAAGTGGTATGTGAAGCACCCTGTATAACTCACTTCAGTTCGATTGCTGTCAAGTTTACTTCGTTTTAACTGACCGTGTGATCAATCTCAATAACAGCAGTTAACATAAACAAAACGACTGAAAGAATAAATATTGTGCAGTAGCGCTTCTAAATTCAATTTGCGAATTGTTCTTCTCAAAGACAAAATGCTATCTGAAGTGAATATAAAGAAAAGCTGAAATATTCTTTTTACTGGGAGGCTTCCCAAGTATCCCGAAAAGAGCAGCATCATTGCCCTAAATTTAATTTCGTCTCCTTATCATTCAGTGCGTTCACTGGTTCTCTTCTCTTCCTTGTTTGGCAGCCTTTAGTGAAACTCAGACTTCACGGGTCCTGCAGGCCTTTTTATAGGCGTCACGTTCGGCTTGCACTGGGAAATGGAACGTGACCTGATCTCTGAATCGATGCACTTTCCCTTGTTCGAAGCACTACCGAGATTCTTGAAACAATATCTATGAAAGTGCATAAACAATGCGATATCGTTTAGAATACTACTTTAAGGGTGGAACACAAACTAATATTTCCGAATTATCTAATACACCTAAAGTCACGATTCATGCAGAACGGGGACTGTTCAGTGTGGTGAACTGCAAAAAGAAGTTTGCAAAAAATACTAAAAAACACGTCTACATCTGCACATCAAAAGTTGCACTACTGAGCACCAATTAGAGAACTTCAATATGACCAGCATGCATTTGGGAGGCAAAATTTTCTAAATGGTAACTTAGGCTAGCTCAGAAAGTCACCCATAATTGTTTGTGAATGCGTGACCTTAATCTCGATGAATGCACAAGAAATTGAGAAGAAATAATTGCCAGCGTGATATGCGATTCGGTAATGCATTAATAGAGTTGTATTGGTGCTAGATAATTTTGCCAATTAATGAAAATTTTAATTGTTTGTTCTCTATTTCTGATAGTTCTGAATTAAGGGTTATGCCAGCGCAGCTGCTGCTGGGAATTTTAGCGATTGAATGGAAACATTTTGTTTTCACTGGTTTATATTAATGCCGGTGAAATGTGAAATTGATTTCCACAGCTGACTTATGTCTACTCTGAGCATGCGCTTTTGATTAGGCTGCTTTCACGGCTAGGTCTTGGCTGTACCAACGAAATCGTCCTGCGTAGGTGGTGTGCTTTCTGTTATCACAGCTACTGAATACTATAACAATTAAGTGTGTTTCACATTACTGTCTTTACGTCCAACCGATGTTAGTCTGCTGCCCCGCCTTTCCAACTTCTACCCTAATGCTCACAGAAAGTCGGGGAAGCGTTTGTCGTGTCCCATCCCAAAGCAAGAAAGGATACACGATTCGCGATGCAGGATGCCTGCATTCAAGGGATGATCACCCGAACGCAAGTAAGAGCAACGCGCGATCACGTGGTGGCGCGCACCATAAGGGAAGAAGAGGGTTACGCTGCGAGCTTGGAGGGGGGGGGGGGGCAATCATGTTATATGGCTACACTGTCACCACTACCGACTCTCCTCAACCCTAATTCAAGCATTTAATAGCTGCACCGTAGAAGGAAGAAAAAAAGCTAGGAAAAAGCTCCTCCACAGTAGTACTAAACGAGGAGCCATGTCTTGACCGCGAAGAAGGGCTTGACCTAAACAGAGGTGCTTCCTGATTCTTGCTGCTCTCCAATCATTCTTTCAATAAAACGTCGTTCTTTCCACAGGCGATCAATGAGTGGAACAGGCTGCCAGCCGGCGTTACTGACTGCTGCACGGAAGGTCACTTCCGCGCATTCTTATCTCACGTGTGACGGGGCGCGCAGTTCTCTAGCGCGTCTTTCCATTTCATTAGTGTCATTGTATTTATGGAGCGCAGTTGTCCTCCTTGAGTGCATGGTTTTCCTCATCTATTATTAGTTCTGTCGTTGTATTTCTGTTATCCTGTGTGCTTTCTGCCGAACGAGCAGAAGTTCTTGTTTCCTCACCTTCAATAATTCCTTCGGGCGCTGCAGGTGTCTGTAAATAAATAAATAAATAAATAAATAAATAAATAAATAAATAAATAAATAAATAAATAAATAAATAAATAAATAAATAAATAAATAAATAAATAAATAAATAAATAAATAAATAAATAAATAAATAAACCTGTCTAGGTCAACGTCCTCGCAAAGTTGCCGGGCCCGGCTATGAACATCCTCAAGGCATTTTTCATTGAATTTTTCTTCCTAACTGAAGTGCTTTGATAATGCCTCTAATGCCTTTGCCTTGTTCACAGCCGCACCTAACACAATGAAGCAACTAGTTTTATCCGATTGTAGAATCTTCAACTCCTTCTCACGCAGAAATTGTTTGGTTTTCTTTGAAGCCAAACCTGATTCCTAAGTGTTGGAACTCCTCCTGTTGAGCGTAGTCCAAGTCCTACTGCAACGCACACCACTATTTCTTCCACGGGTGCCCGGTGCGAAAATAATCGGGTGCAATTTAAACAAAAACAATATAGAGAACAATTAAAGGGCACGCTTTTGTCTGCGTTTTTGTTATCATCAAAATTTAATTTCTTTATCGCTAACATGTGTTGCGCATAAAGTATATTTTGATACTAAATTTTAGACTTTCAGCATGGTAAAAACCACAAGCGTAATTATACAACAGAAATGCCAGTATTTTATATTTTTTTAAGAGGGCCGGGTACTCGTTCGAACTTAATTCCTAGCTTGCTGAGATCAGTGTACGGAATAATATTGTTCTAATTTTAGATATTTCACACCTAAGCTTTCTTGTAATGGCTTTAGTAAGGAGCAAAAGAACCTTGGCGCCTGGATTAAAATTTGTATGGCAGACGTCATATTACATTATGGCGTGTCTGCAAAACTCCGGATCATAAAAAAAAAACATCATAGAGACTTACGAATTAGCAGTTTTTTTACGTTTGATCCTAAGGAGCTCAATTAAAATGTTTAAATTTCGATCAACATGCTCATTTATAAAAAAAAGATATTCTTACCTGTTCCTTTTTTTCGCATCCCGAGTTTTACTGCTAAAAATCACACAAAAAAACAAAGTGCGTGGCAGTGTTCAGTCGAACTCAAGGACACTTGCGCAAAATGTCACATAAAAGGAAACCCAGGGAGCTCTGGTACAAGGTTTCAGAACGCACGTGTCAACCTATAAAAGCTAGGGAATCCTGTGGAGACCAGAGAAAAACGAAGCACGAAAAGACAAAATAGAATCCAGCAGGCGATAAGCCGCGACGTAACGCCAGTGAAGTACACAGAAGCTACACACATATAGATTACAGGGAGCCCTCGAGGGCAGTGTCCTTGTCCGAGCTTTTTATCGAACGAAAAGATTATTATGGGGGGTTTAGCGAGCCCAAAATGCTACGCCTGAGTACATCCGAGTCGTGAAATCCTATGACGTCGAGATGGTGGTTCGGATAACACACAGCTTCGAGCGGGGAGGAATTTTCGATAGAAACTCGTCGCGAGAAGGCAGTTTTAGTAGAAGGTGAGCCTAGTCGGATGACTTCGAAGTTCCAGCCAGTTCACATTGGTCCATGCCAGACGGTATGCACAAATAATAAAATGCACTTTAGGTTAGAGCTAGACGTTTCAAAATTGAAATAGGGTGGCATTCCCCCGCGGCGCCTAATGCACCTTTTTGTAGCTGTAGTTGGGTGAAAGGATCTATACTGCCAGAGAGGAGAAGCTTGCATGGGATGATTTTTGTTGAATTTCAGAAGACAAAGCAGTCTTGATGGAAGTATACAAAGAGAAAGAAAGTTGTGACACCAACAAAATACATTGTCCTATGGCAGGTCTAACGAGATAGATGGTCATTTTTTTCACTCTATATTCAATACATTCTAGAGCCTAAAACTTTAGCATGACCGGTCACACGAACCAAGATTTGTCAAGTACGATTCCAGCAATTTTCTTTTAGCATTGAACATTTAAAATGGGAGAGACAAAGAGAAAGCGATGCACAACACTTCGTGGAAGAAGCGGAAGATTGAGGTGGTTAGCTTGCTTTTATAGTTCAATAAGACCCCAAAGTGAAGTCAAGGAAACTCTCACTTTCACTGTTTTTTCAGCTGCAAGCAATATTATCGACTAATCCTGGCGCTAGTAACCCGTCCTGATAAACCCTAGGGGCTAGCGTTAAAAAGCAGTAAAAGATAACAATGCGATCCTTGTAAAACAACGCTATGTTTAACGTTAAGAGAGATGAACACAGAAATATTAAAGTGTATATTACTAACCAGAAGGTAGTGTAAGGTGCTGAAGCTGAACATAAGATAACTTGCCCAAGCTGTCATCATACATACTGCTGAGTAGTGATAACTACAGTTGCCCCATTAATAGTAACACATAGTGCCCCTAAAAACGAGCGAAATAAAAGACGTTGGCATAGCCTGGAGGGCTGCGATCAAGTTACAAACAATAGTTGCTCTCGACGAAGAGCACGCGTTTGGCGCATGAGAGAAACGTCGCTATTTGAAAGGAGGTGCCTTTGTCTCAGAGTGGGCGACACCTAGATGAAGTCTGCAAAGACACGTTCAGAGGTTTACGAAAGTGGCGATAATAAGCGAAGAAGGCTTCGAATCACAGAATTCTCCAACGATAGGCGCAAATGTCTAAAATCGATGGCCACAGAGAAAATAATCAATATCTGGCTAACACAGATCTGTTAACGGAATGACAAAACGCATTTTCTGCAATGCTAGAGCAACACGTTGTCAACAGGCGAGAGGGTAGTGGCCTTATAGAATACACCCTGAGCAAAAATCATTGCCTCTCTATGTTATTAACACTGTCATCTTTCTGGCACCGGTTGCGTAAATGTAAAGTTAACGAGAGCATTTTTATAACTGGTGATTAATAGTGCAGCACCACATTATACAGCTAACCTTAGTCTAAATTTCTCCCAGAAACTCCCTAGCAATTTCCACTGGCGACCAGAGGTCCAGTTCCAAAATTGAGCCGGTTTATGAAAATAAACACAATGCAAATGAGACACATGACTGCTAAATTTCTTTGTGGAGAACAATTGTGGCCATGTATGTATTGAACTTTGTTGCTTGTTTTTGACAGCGGTCACCTATAACACAACTACCGGCTTTTAATCGTGAGGTCTTACATTGTTAGCGGAATAACATTTCTTGTGTTATAGAACTTAATATCCCCTCAACTGTGTATTATGGGCTTTCGAGCGGATTTAAATTGTGAAGTATATCAATGCAGCAATAACCCTGCGTCTTCGTAATTGTTTAAATGTGATAGGAAATACTGACAGCCATTCCTGCTAAACGATGTTTTTGGTAATTTAGGCTGTTTTTTATTTCTAACTCACCACATAAATACAGACTACTGCTAAAGTCAATATGCTCAACTTCATTTCAAGAAAACTTAGCAGAACTTCCTGCTTTGAATGTTGTGTAACAGATCTAGCTCCTATCTATAATCTTTATGTCATCATCTGAAATTTTGGGTTAGTATATTCGTGACATGTTTTCATTTCGAGTTCATTTGAATATTTTGCGCTCGATAAACAATGCACCTGAATATTGTTTCTACATATACAGAACGCAAATGATTTATTTTTACGCAGTACTTTAAATTGTGCAGGCGCACCTCTCTTGTTTTTACGCTCAAAAGCAGTGCGCGCTGTATTGAAGTTTATCTCATTTTACTACAGAGCCGGCGAACAACTGCGGTTGTCACTTATTCTTGACCATCTAACTCGATAGCAGACACATACAAACCTTTTATTCCGTTTTCTGTTAGGTTGTTTCGCGAGTGTTTTTCCGAAAGCGCCATTTCTTTGTTTTCTGCTGGTATGCTAAATAGTCTACCCTAGCGGTATCACTCGGTTCTCTCTGCGCGCGAGTCCATTTTTCCACAGCATTAACATATTACAACCTTAGTGCTTTTTTATTATAATCCTAATTCTTAGCATTAAGAATTTTACCTCGCGACAGTCACTTTCAATACAAAAACCAAACTACCAAAAATTTTGGCCCAGTGGCATGCAACATAGCAACGTTGATTCAAAATGACATTCGGCACTCAAGTTTTCCTAAATAGGGTCGTTTGATTAATTCTAAAATGCGTTGCTTGGTTTGTAGTTTCATTTGTAGAAATGACACCAGCCTTTTCTCTAGCGTCTTAAATTTCCGCTGTTCTGCGTAATTGTCAACGCAATACGCTGGGCATTTACTCTTGTGATAAAGCCCGAAGTTACAGCTTTGTATGGTCGGCCATTTCCGTTCTTCCGTTTCCTCCCTTCCGGGACGTAAAATGCAGTCACTCCACTAGGGCTGAACGTCTTTCTCCGACGGCATTTGGGCGCTCTGTTTACTGTAGGGTGTAAAAGAACCAACAGCCGCGTGGCACAATTTCCGGTGGCGTAGTTCGGCCCTCCTACGAATGCAAATGGCGGCACTGTGAACGCAGAAACCAAGAAATGAGTGCGTGGTAGGTTTTGAAGTTGAATCGCGTATGCCTTTTGCGCCCTGGCGTATCATTGCTATCGCTCTTAACCAATGTAACAAGCATCACTACGGACTCAGGAAAACATGTTAGTTATTTTATTTACTGCTGCAGCTGTGCCAAGGCAGCATGGTTGAACATCAACGGCGACTCATGTTTTCTCTGTCCTGCCGACAGATTTGATTATATGGCGATATTATAGAATAAAATGGAATAAATAAAGCTGTTATGAAACCATAGAAAACGACGAAAATTTCTGCGGCTCTAAAATATAAAAGACATTGCGAGCAAAGCTCGTTCTGTTGTAGTTTTGGGCACAGCTTAAAAACCGTGGCTCCATCAAGACGATGCAGTCGCGTTGAGGACTCCTTGAAAATACTATGTTTATTTTCTGGCAGAGCTTTTATTTTTCGCCTGGCGTTCATGCACGTGGGCATAAAGGCTACAAGGATTGGTTCGTTGTGGTGAAAGAATTAAGTAGAAAAACATGACGCCACAAACCAGCATCAGACTGCGCTGAACAATGTCTTTCTCCTTAAAGGTATTATCTTGCTGTTCCAGAGATTCGCGAATCTTGCTTTCTTTTCGGTTCCTCCTTTTCATTCCACCCTCTCTCAGGTCACGAGTGATGTGCAACTTAGACACGGCTTGCTACCACTACGCAATATCAAGGCAACAAAGCTATGACAGCGAGCGCGGTAAAACATTCAGCTCTAAAAGTTGCCATTTAGCCAGGAATATGTTGTTACCTGGTTACTTAGTCAGGCAATGGGATCAGAAAATCGCAGATTGCTAAGCCACTCCATTCATTTCAATCTGTAACTCTTCGCAATCAAGTTCTTTGCATGCCATTTATAAGAACGGATGAACAGTACTGAAGGTACCTTGTCTCCCTCCCTGACAGCCGTCGTGATTGGGATTTTATCATTTTCGCTATACACGAATGTGCTGGTTGTGAAACAAATCCAGTTATTTGCCAGTCGCATTAGATCTCCCCTTCCAGACACTGATTCTAAAATGCTTGCATGATTGGTCCTTTAGCTCGTAGTACGTCCTTATCGTAAGCTAGGAAAGCTACATGTAGGAACTGTTTATATTTAATGCATTTCTTTATGAACTCATCAGTCATCTGCCGCCCACATCTTAGGCAGTAAGAAGATGTAAGCGGCTTTCCGCAATTATAGAGCGCTGAATGTTGTGAACAACTGAGTGTGGGGAGTGGAAAGTGTGCCCAGTATAATCTGTTCAATGTCCTTGACCACAATGGTAGTTATCTGACCGTAAACAGCCATGTGCCCCATTTGCACCGACTCCCTTTTTTATACTTCTTTCGTTGCCGGAGGGATATCTCGTTGTCACGCACTGTAGGCCCCGTCATTAGCGCCCAGATTATTCCAGCTACTCTATAGCTATGAGTTGAATTCCTTAGTTAATCTAATTTTTTTCGCCATATGGGAACACTATGCACCCTTCGTCTCTTACAGAGCAGGTTGAATTTTTCCCATTTCTTTCCTCTAGCCGTACCCCACCGCGGTGGCTCAGTGGTTAGGGCGCTCGACTACTGATCCTGAGTTCCCGGGTTCGAACCCGACCGCGGCGGCTGCGTTTTTATGGAGGAAAAACGCTAAGGCGCCCGTGTGCTGTGCGATGTCAGTGCACGTTAAAGATCCCCAGATGGTCGAAATTATTCCGGAACCCTCGACTGCGGCACCTCTCTCTTCCTTTCTCCTTTCACTCCCTCCTTTACCCTTCCCTTACGGCGCGGTTCAGGTGTCCAACGATATATGCGCAGATACTGCGCCATTTCCTTTCCCCCCAAAACCAATTATTATTATTTCCTCTAGCCGTTTTATGGATATCTCACTCCTGAAGAACATGCTCGATTCTATCGATATTATAATTTTCTTATGCCAATTACGTTGTGCTCATTCTTTAGCTTTGACAACTGTGCCAGTTTTTTACTACTATGGGGTTAGGATCTTTCGTGCTTTGGCATTTCTTAATCAGATCCACTCATGTAATCACTTCATAAATACAAGGACGCAGCAATATAAGTTGTTTCACGCCAAACATTTTGTTTCGAAGCAAACCGAAATTTGCAGCGCTCGCACACGGATTGTCTAGCAAGCACACGTTGCCTGTGCACGGCAGGGAGAATGGTCAGGTGCGCTCATGCGATGGGAAATATGCAAGACTCAGCCTTGGCATTGATCATGCACACAGGCTCTCTTATGTTCGAGGCGCTCACTCTTCTAGAAGCCTCCAAGAGTTTTTCTGAAGCGAAAAGCTTCCCTACGCAAGGTAAAGCTGTCGTCGCGTAGGCCGGAGAATCACCTTGAACGACCTTCAACCCAACCACGTTAGCCCTGTATGATCATATGTCGCACATTTATGGTGTCAAACCCTTGGCCACTTTGACCACTGCCATTTAGTTGACCTTTGACATTGGGTGACCATTGGGCGGACCTTTGGCCTTAAGAACGTCCGATGGGGTGATGTGAAGCCACGTGATGACATCCGATGGGGGTGTCCTAAGACCATGTTATACCACGTGAGAGCCACGTGGTCGTGTGGATATATATAGAACGGCTGTCGCGAGCGTGTAGCGGAGCTGCCATCTACGAGCCTCAGACGCTTAGCAAGCGTGCTTGCTTTTCGCTGAATTCTAGGGTTAGTCAAGTTAAGCCACGAAGAATTTTTTTTTTATATACCGCGCGGCCGTCTCAATGGTGCTTACTCGTCGTCTGTGATACTCAAACGTGCGAAGTAGCGATCGCGGTTGCGATGAAGAAATACCCCATAAACGCGCTGGGCCACGCCATCTGCTTGTCTGTCGACCGGGGCCATAAATTTCCGCAACTGCTTCCCTCTTGAGATTGCACGCCGATGCGCGACTTAAACCAATGTCTGCGTGCCATTGGGTCATCAGTCGATTCGGAGCGTGTACTTGCGACAGCGGAAAGCGGGCAAATATACGCGAGAGCGAGAGAAAAAATATAATTCTTTCATGTTTGCGAGTATGTTATCTGATGGAATTAATGCATAGATACCAAACAAATCTTCGGGCATTATGTTCATTTCATGTTAAATTATATACGCTTGTCTGTGCTTTATTTTTGTTGGCGAATGCCCCTCCTCCTCGGGGGAACGTATTACTACCAGCTGTATTACTGCTGCCAGCTGTATTACTAAAGAAAATAAAATGTTTGTCGACCAGTGGCAACCGTGCAAGGTCTTTGATTTCAAAGATATAAAGTATATACATTCACGGTGGTGTATATTGCCCCATCAAATTATGGGAAAAAAACAACCGTATTTTGGAGATATGCAGAGAGACCCACCTAAACTCCGACTTCACACGCTTATGCTTTGCAGTGAAAAACTAAGAGAAACCGCGAAAAAAACAGGGGCGTGACGTTAAACAACATGAAAATTTTGAAATTAGAATTATCTATAGGCCCGTCTCAGGTCGACCTGATGTAAGCAGGAAGTTCAGACCTACGCTGCGCAATCATTTACGTTAATTCTTTGAAGCCATGAGTGTCGTCCGCCCTTTGGGGAACGGAACAGTGTGAGGTCGTCCATTATTGAATGCTGAGGACAAAAATAAAACTCGGGATGAGTTGAAGTTTGCCTATACCATATGGTTACTATTTATAGTGACAAAGAAGCCACTTTCAAAGAAGCTATTTTAAAATAAAACGAACCGTTTATAGACAAAAAACGCCACAAAAATAAAAGGGCTGCTTTCGTACAAAAACTAAGATGACGTCGAAGACCGCATGCGCAAGCAGGACCCGAACCAATTGTTTGCCGAACTCGACAGCAGGTGTATTTTATTCTAATCTGCGAGTGCACCCCAAGTGCCAGGGCGTTTCTGTCACGTATTCTTCTTCTTCTACTTAGTAAGCATGGCACATAGCCACGCCGGGGGATTGGCCAAGGTTCAGTAGATAATCCCAATGAGGTATGTGCGCTGGGAAAAACAGGCGTGAGAAGACTGAATCAAGATAAAAATTGGGAAAGTTTGGTTTAGTTTATAGGGGTTTAACGTCCCAAAGCGACTCAGGCTATGAGGGACGCCGAAGTGAAAGGCTCTGGAAATTTCAACCACTTGGGGTTCTTTAACGTGCACTGACATCGCACAGCACACGAGCCTCTACAATTTCGCCTCCATCAAAATTCAGCCGCCGCGGCTGGGGTCAAACCCGCGTATTTCGAGTCAGTAGCCGAGTGCCGTAACCACTGAGCCACCGCGAGGGGCTGAAAAAATTGGGAAAGTCAGATGAATTAAAGAAATATGAACCGCCAGGAATAGAATCGAGCATTTTTGGACATGCGACAAAATTTTGTATACAGCTAACAAGATAATTGATCAGTTGCACTTTGTAATCATGAAGGTAGCCGCAGATACTGCTTAACGGGAATCCCTTTGCGCTCGCACCGAACGAAAGAATAACTGGAAGAGACAGTGGGAATCTGTCATGTCGCTGATGTCACTTCGTTTTCCTCGCATGTTCCCGTCCTCCAAATGTGACAGTTCAACAACGTCACTATATTCTGACCCCGATCTCAGGGGCTATACGACAAAGCCATCCATTTCCACCAGTGATTAGAGATTTCATAGTAGTAACGATATCATTGCAGAAATAATATTGTTATACGTATGTGTGTTGTTTCTTCTGATTGTTACAATTTTTTCAACATTTTATCTACTCCAGCCTCAGCTCTAAGCGTGGATGCCGTTTGTGGAAATGAAAAAATAAAAGCACTTTTGTAAAATATTATCATAGCAGCACTGAATTTTCATCACAAGTCCTTGTAAAGAATACGGTACACATGCCTCGAGATCTATATGCTTGCCGTACCTGAGCACGCAGACACTCCTAGAACTTACCCCAATACCCTAACATACTGAACAAAAATATTTATAGAACATCAGAATATCAGTTACGTCCATCCTTTCATCTTTTATTGTACTGCGGTCTCAATGCGAACACAGATTAATACTAAAATATATCTCGTGTTTCTTATTATCGGGCGTAGAATTTCTTTGTAACGACTCGGATCTTTGTCGTGATGTTGTGCTGCAGTTAATGTCACTTATGTGAACGTATACCGACCGGAGCGTACTTACACTGATCATTTCAACTGTCCTTAGGAACTTCTTTTCCCACTGTCCGTTTTCCTGTTTCCTAGACTTAACAAAAGAGAGAAAGGTAAAATTTCTCTTCAATTCCTCCATCAATGCCACCAGTTTTAATGAAAGAGTAACCAAAATATTTTGTTTAATCTAGCCACTTCTGATCAATAAATACTGTTTTCATGCCGCAAGAATATAGAGTCGCCAAATGCCAAAAAAATAAATTTTATTCTAAAATAATATTTGATAGTGTTGTCACTTGCTTCCCACTGGGACTGAGAAAGTGAGAAATGTTTTCATGGTTCGCGTCATCCCTTCCTGCACTAAAAAAAAAAAAAAGATGCTGGGATCCCTTTTCTTCATTCTCTAGTCATTGTATCCGCGTCTCGGCGAGCAGCTACAGCATCGTTGCGAAACAAGCTCACCTCTGCGCTCCTCTCTTCGTTGCAAGAGAAACTTTGCGTGTAAAGTGTTACTTAGAATTGCACTCAGCGTGAAATCGCTTGAGACGTAGCAACCGCTTTGCAGAAGATGCAATTGTCGGTGTCTCTTGGAGCGGAGGAACTTCGGTATACGCGCTCAGGAGCTTGGCTCGTATGTTCTGACTACCTAACTCAGGTCAACAACTCTGCATCTGCCGCGAGCTCTTACCTCCCGCAATTTGCCCCGGATGAGGACAGATAGAGGCAAGAGTAGATGTCTGGAGAGTCTGTTCTTGACTGCGCTGTGGTGATGGTTTTGTTAGCTCGCTATCTTTTTTCTTCCTGCAAGTGCGGCTCAAAAAAACTGCGCCGCCAGTCAGTGCTGCTCACTGTTTCTGGGCAAATGCCAGTCCAGGTAAGTGCACCGTCACGCATGTTCTACGTCAGAGTGTTCTGAAACCATAAGTAGCAGAAATTAACTTCTCTGTGACTACGCAACATATGTCTCCTTTTTATTGAAGCGAAAGCTTCACTGCGCTAGGTAGAGCAGCGCTTCGAGGGGCACTAAATTTCACTTTCACCTAGTTAGAGTTCATTCAAGGCTATAAGTCGCAGCACAGCAAAGCCCTTCAGCCTAACCTTGTGGACCATCTTGGTGTCCCATCACATGGTCATGGCCTTTGACCTTGACCTTTGGCCTTACGATGGCCTTTGACCTCTGGGTGAGCTTTCACTTTTGTGTTAGAAAAGGGGGAAGGGGTAATGTGATTAGTCGCATGGATGACGTCACGTAACCATTGCTGTGAAGCTTTCGCTGGATACCATGTTTAACTATGCTAAACTTCTGCATTTTTTTATATATGGCCGCTGCGGTGGCTCAGAGGTTATGGCGCTCGGCTGCTGATCCGAGAGATGCGGGTTGAATCCCGGCATTGGCGGTCGAATTTCGATGAAGCTGGAATTCTAGAGGCCCGTGTACAATGCGACGTCAGTGAACGTTAAAGAACCCCAGGTGGCTAAATTTCCGGAGCCCTTCACTACAGCGTCGCTCATAGCCTCAGTCACTTTGGGACTTTAAACCCCAATAAAAAAAATAAACTATTTGTATTTATTCTTTGCATCTCATATCACGAATGACCCTGGTATATCAGGCATTTCATGAGGGATGGGCGTGGCAGTTAGTAACAATGGTCTTCATAGCGCTATTAAAATGGATGGCGTTGATATGATGCACGGAGTCCTATGCTTGATCATTCCAGTTCCGGGATGGCATGACAAAAAAAAAGGTCGGGAACGAGCTGTAGTTCTTGCAGTGGGGGCGTAGACGGCGTTATGATGATTAATACGGCTATAGAGGCGATGAGCAGGTTGCGGCTGATTCTCCTATAGGTGAACAATGAAACATACTAGACACCCACAAAAGAGAAATTTTTCTTGTTTCAAAAAAAAATTCTCTTTTGTGGGTCTCTAGTATGTTTCATTGTTCACCTTTTTCTTGTTTCTTCTTGTTTAAATGTTTCTTGTTTCAAAACCCGCCGCGGTGGCTCTGTGGTTAGGGCGCTCGGCTACTGATCCGGAGTTCCCGGGTTCGAACCCGACCGCGGCGGCTGCGTTTTTATGGAGGAAAAACGCTAAGGCGCCCGTGTGCTGTGCGATGTCAGTACACGTTAAAGATCCCCAGGTGGTAGAAGTTATTCCGGAGCCCTCCACTACGGCACCTCCTTCTTCCTTTCCTCTTTCACTCCCTCCCTTATTCCTTCCCTTACGGCGCAGTTCAGGTGTCCAACGATATATGAGACCGATACTGCGCCATTTCCTTTCCCCCCAAAAAACAATTATTAATTATTATTATTATTCTTGTTTCAAAGTTAGGTAAGTTGACTCTAGATTTTAAGGCAGACACACTAGTGTAGGATGAATGATCAGAATAAATAAAGCGTATAGCACGATTCTGTATTCTTTCCTTGGTTAAGGAGAGGTTAGACTGGTGAGGATTTCATATTACCCAAGCGCATTCTAGTCTGAAACGAACTAAGTGTAGGCATGCTAATGATAAAATAAATGCGGTGGAAAATCTTAAATTGCGACATACAAAACGAAGGGTACGATTAGCCGCGTTAGCGATGCTCGTTAAATGAGATGATCAAGTAAGGATCTGCACTACAGCATTACCTGAATACTTGCTGGAAGAAATGTGCGACACTTCCAAACCAAAAAGAACGTACTGCGAAGGACTGTGCGACAGCCAATGATGGAAGGAAATCAAAAGCAATATTGAGAGTCGCTAACCATTGTTTACATCATGTTTCGATTCGGTTAAGATCTTGCTGAAGAATGTCAACGTCAGTACTCTTAGTGAGCGGGCGGTAAATTACATAATCGTCAGGAAATAAGTGGATGGTAGTCAAAATATTGGAAGTAAGATTGTTAATGTAGATGGGGAAAAGCAATGCTCCCAGAACTGTACCTTGTCGAACACCTCAAGTGCCCGGGCAACGAGAAGGACAATTGTTAGCCTACACAACTTGCTCTCTGTTAGGGAAAAAGTTACAAAGACATTCCATTAATACAAGATAGAATTTATGCACGATACGTTTAGTAGTTGTCTTTTATACGATACTTTATTGAAAGCTTTTTTAAAATCAAGGAAGAGTATATCAGTAGGAATGTTTAGGTCACGATTGCAGCTGAGGTCGCTAAGAGAGCTAACTGGGAGTAACATTAACGTCCTTTCAAACAGTCATGTTGGTTAGCATGTAAAAATTTTACGCAGGCAAGAAATTTGACTACATGTAAAAAATAATAACTTCCACTTGTTTCTAGCAGACGCTTGTGAGGAAAATGAGGCGGTAATTTTTTCATGAAAGAGGTGAAGATTTTGGGGGAATTGAGTGCTCTTAACAGCTTTCCAAGCGTGTGGAAGAAAACCTGTTGATATGGACTGCTGAAAGAGTTGGCGCAGAATTACGCTTGCAATGCTTTTAGTATTTTTTAGGATTTTGGAATTTATACCGTACACACCAGATGAAGGTGTAAGTTTGAATGGCTCAGTGAGTTTCACGATGCCGTTAGCATCAAATATAATACCTGGAACAACAGGGCGGCCTAGAGCAGGGAATTCCGGTAAGTGGCCGTCGGGTTCAATTGTAACAACTGAGAGACAAAAAAAGTCGTTAAGAGTGTCACTAGATTCGTGTCCCTGAAGGTTCTTGTTGTCATGCAATGTTAGAAGATATTTCCATTACAAACACAAAATGCGCGCAAACATTGAAATACCGTAAACGCATTTCTGAACAAAAAGCATTTGCGAAAACTCGCACATTGTAGAATAAATTAGCGTCATCTTGCTTAACCAAACCGCCGAATCTCTCTTCGTTAGCAGAGAGCTTCCAATAGAAAAAAAAAGAATAGATACGCACTAAACATTCCTTCATAGTATCCTTTATGAACGTGCAATGCGCACACGATTGCGCTTTCGGTTTAAGAATTAACACATTCGCAAACCCAACATCAGCAGAATTTGCCGGCAGCGTTATAGAAATACACCTTGATCTAGAACGTTGCACGAAGCACTAAGCACTGATTTAAAAAGTTCCGAGAATATATGCTCGCCCATAAATTGTACATTCGCAAATACAGCTCTACCAGGCGACATACTACTAAGCCATGAAAAGCTGCTGAGGCCTCTGGTAACGACCAGTTCTTTTTAGGGCTCTCTGTGACAAGCAGTTTAAGCGCTGTATATAGTTTCCAGTTATTTGCAGGCCGAGAATATCGCGGAAGCGCTTGTTGTTGTGGCCGGGCACGCAGCGCTAGAGTCTGCATTGCGAAGTAGGGTCACGTTCTCACACTGCTGTTGTAGAATCAAGCCCGTCCGGGAAAAGTCGATAGTCTTCCTCAGCGGTCATTGTTTACCGACCTTCAGTGTGTACACGTGGCTGGGAAGCTGGCTGCATGCACTAGTGGTCTTTTCTTGCACTCTTTATATCTGACCCAGCGATCTCCGAGGAAGAGAACTGAAAAACAAGCAAAAATGACTGAAAGAGTTACGAGAGGATGCATTTGCAGCCGTACATCAGTCCGTTCTGCTTAGACGAAGCTTCAGTGATTGTGACAGAATGGCACTGCATCATACCATCAAGATTTTGTTCAAATTAAACTGCCCGTTTATTTTTACCTCGGTAATTTGTAGCGGCACTTTCAGCCAAATCGGGTCGTCTGTGTCACAGTATGCAGTGTAATGTCGGCAATCACGTGATCATCTGACAAGTATGCAGGAAAGGAGAAAAAGGCGAATGAGGACACGAAAGTGCAGAGGTGAGCATAAGTGCGGCGTAATAAAAACAGAAAAAAAGGAAGTCGTCACAGTGCCATCATCACAGTGTCACATGTGCCTGTCGGCCAACCACCCACTTGGTCGATACCGGCAACGATGTTTTCCAGACAGTGTGAGTCACTTTTCCTGCCCTGCAGCGTGTAGTAAAACTCAATAAAATCCTGATCATACCCCGGGTTCTCATGCAGCGGAGCCAAATTTCTTGAGTTTGGTGAAAAACTGCGTTCGCTTCCATGACCTCAGTTTAGTAGAAGCGCGTAGCTGCTGTCACGCGCGTTCTTTCGTAAACTCAAGCCGAAGTTTACAGTCAAGTACAGCCTTAAATAGCTTAGTTATACCATTTTTGTAGTGCACAAAGTTGGTGCTGTGGTTTCGTTTGAGTCTGTTGTTTCCAAATATATAACAAAAATCACCTTTCATATTCAGCATGTCCATTGAGTCTGTGGAAACGCGGTCCAGGGACCATAATCCAACTATGCGAACTATCATAAATACATGTCTGCTTTCTCTCTCACAATGCCACTTACTTCGTGGCATCAAGAATTGAAGAATTATCTATGAAAGCAGGGCGAAACAGCATCACTGACATGCAGCACATCACAAGCCATAAATAAAGACTAGTGGCGCAAACATCTCACGAACGTTATTCTTTGCTCATGCTGCCGTGGAACTGACTCTCGGTTTCCGAGAAAGGACATTGCGGTGAATGTCGCCCAAGCGTCGGTTGAAGGCAGACAGGAACAAACCGAGAGAACCAGAAACCGGGAAGCAATCTTGTGCGTACTCTGTCTTACTTTGGCTGTCACGACGGCATATTGGCCGATCGTACTACGCAGATACAACGTGATCCGGAACTAGACAGGTTATCGCGAAATACGGGAGCAGTTGCTGTGCGGCTGCAAGAACTCGTATAAGGTTCGACTGCAGTTAACGTGAACATGTCCCTAATAAAACTACCGTGTTTTCGGGATACAATCCGCTTCTGCACTCGTTAGAACGTTTTAATATCGTGCTTTGCTGGCCACCTGCAGGTTTGGCTGCAGATTAATTTCCGCTTCAGTACTGCAATTTCCGACCTCGAACAGGGTTTTCACTACAACAACGGTTTTTTATTATGACACAAGAGTAGTAGGCGCCTCTTATAAAGAAGGAAAACAATACTTATGTGCTGAATTAGGGTGCTGCTTCGTTAAAACTTTTGGCGCCAGCTGTTTGTAGCCGCGAATCTCACGCGGCGGCTGACGCTTCCTACACTATGGCTGCTGCACATCCTTCCTAGAACGAAACTCGCTACAATAGGAAGTCCGCCCGTTCGCTTAGTCACAGGCGTCATTCTAGCTGCTACACGGCGTTCTTTGCCCGCAGAGAAATGAAGAGAGACTCGTATCGCCCTTCGCGAGACTCCTTTCTTTCCGTTTCATTGCTGCTTTCTATTCAACCTCAGAATGAATCTTTTCTTTTAGTCCGTTAGCAGCAGTGCAGTCCTTTTTGGCGAAAACGTCATGACCTATTGATGCTTGCGCGTGCGTTTTTATGTGATAGAGTGTACGTGCGTGTTTGTGTGTGTATGTGTGTGTGCGTGAGCGCGAGTGCGCGTGTGTGCAAGTGTGAAGCCTGCCTCCCCCCTTCCCCCCCACTCATCCCCAGATGGTTGTATCACCCTAATGAACCTCTCCTGGCCCATGGGGTACCAGGGTGGGCTCCGTATTAAGGCTAAGGCCCAAAAAAGGTAATGAAGGCAGGGACTACTCTAATACGCGCAGTGCGTTTCTACTACTGAATGGGACACACGCACAATGCTGCAAAGAACAATTACCAGCAAGCTTCACATAAAACAATGCCTGATGGGCAGGATAATCCATGATGCTACATTTCCAACGCGCTTACAAGCGGCTTGCAAGGGACGGCATTCTGTTTGGTCCTCCAAAATGCCAACATGAAAGCTATCTTGAAACTTGTTAGGTACTGCCAAGCTCTCGCTGTTTAAGAAAATGTCCCGTAAATGCCTGTTCGTGCGAAGAAAATATGAGCCGAATAGAAGTCGGGATGTTTACCACTCTCAGCCTTGACGACACCGAAGTTTCCGCACTAATTTGGTAAGCGGGTCAGAGTGCGAATTCCATCAAAAGTTTGTTTTGATTCCTGCGACGTCTACTGCCCTTGTGCCATTATCGATCTGTGAGCTCGATTCACTGACCCGCTGATACTAGGAAAGACGTCACCGAAAGAAGAACGAATGCCTCGTGTTGGTTGCATTCACAAAAGAACAGCAGTCTGCCTTGACCTTAACCCTGGACCATGGTTCTCTGCGTTCCCTTTGCGCTAGCCGCCAGAGTGATTAGGCAATGCAAACGAAGTAGAGACCAAGAACGGGGTGGGAGTGACGCAAAAATAAAACATAAATAGGAACGCATGTTATTGGCTTCCGTAACAGTGTCTGCAATGTCCGTCTGAGGCAATAAGTTATCCTGCCACGCTCTGGCGAGTGCTTACCCAACTGGAAAGGCCCGAATTCATATCGATCATGTACCCGGGGCACTTAAGCAAAGAAAAGTCAATAGTCTCAGCGGTCGATGCTCGCACTCTTTTTTTTTCCCGTACCTGAATAGTCGGCCTTGAGGACTGTGCAATGACAGAACGCGGCAAAGAATGTGACTTCAATTCAGTTTTCGGCATGAATTCACTTTAGCAGTTTTTACATGGCTTAATTTCTGTGAAACACTCGCTTAAATCAGCTTGCATCGTATATCTTGCAGGTCTTAATGAATTGCACGCTATGAAAATTTAGAATAATTTTTGTTACTACTTCTACGTAATCATTTCTCTCGCCTGGGTGCGGAGGGCAGCGAATCACGTCATACAATTTTAAGACTTTAGTGTCCAAAGCGTCTTTAGGGGAAAATTAGTGGAGAGGTTTGCAGACAAAAACGAATTCATAAAACTGTGGGGACTATAAGTGCTGAGTTGCCGCTAACCGCACATTTTTTTTTTCATTAAAAGGAGCAGCCTAGTTAGGCACGCGAACAGAACGGTGTTTTAGCATAACTTTATTGCATTGCAGCAATACCCTACAGTAACTCATTTTTCCCCTCTTACAAACTTTGAAACATTCCTCCTACATAGTACTCCAGGATAAATTTTTTAGACGCAAGATGGCCTACAGATCGGATGCAGTCGCATCTTATTGAAGGTTTCACATGTGGCAGCGCAGCCCTGTGATTTGCCTGGTCGATGTTCTCCTCACGCCGTACCACGCTGCCACCCTGCTGGTCTCTTTCCATCATGACACCAGGAAGGTGCTTCTCCCGCCTTAAGGTGGCGTGGGCATACTGGAATGCGAAGAGCGGTTCTGGGCCCGATTTGCCCACAGCTCTTATGCTGCGCCTGTGCTGTAAATACATTTCCGTGCAACAATACCTTCTCTATGAAAGCGTTTCTTGTCATGTCTTATTGTAATACGCTTCATATCACAGACGGGGACTTTAAGAGCAGAGCAGCGCATTATAATATGGTTAGAAGGGTAGGGTGTGTCGAGCCTCGTTTCTGCTCCGGGTGGCACTCACCATAGCGGCACCTCTGGTCGAAAGCCTCAACCTCAACAAAAAAAAAAATCCCGCACACATTTTCTGTCATTCATAAAAAACGAAAGATCTATCCTGTCCCTGCATGCATATAAAACAAGTCACGCGTAACATTCCACACACCGATACCATAGAAAAAAACAGCCAAGAGAGAAGTTTACGAAAGAGTAAAATACGAGAAAGTTCTTGCGAAAAGAAGACGCAATGAAGAGTCGAGAGAAAAAAAACGATGCATTTTACACAGAAGAAAGAGCCAAGCACCGTTCACTGGGCAAGAGCTTACGCTGCATGAATAATAATAATTGGTTTTTGGGAAGGAAATAGGGAGTATCTGTCTCATATATCGTTGGACACCTGAACCATGCTGTAAGGGAAGGGATAAAGGAGGGAGTGAAAGAATAAAGGAAGAGAGAGAGGTGCCTTAGTGGAGGGATGGGGAAATTCTTGTAATAGGCGAGATCGCTAACAAGCAAACCACCGAATGACATAATTTTCCCCAAGTTCGACCACAGTGTTCTCTACTTTAGAAGAGCGACCCTTTGAGAGCCCTAGTAGACCTAGTGATGAGGTCGACACCCTGTTCATCTTAGCCTACCGGACACCAATATTCAATTCCTCTGTGCGCTTTTGTTTTCGCTATCCGGTAAGACAATGTCCAGAACTTCAGTGGCGAAGCATCAGTAAAGAGTTAGGTATAACGTGGAGCATCGGATGCAAAGCCATGTGTAATGCAGCAAGAGCGAAGATAATGAAGGCGGCATACAAAGATATAAATGCGTCCAAAAGCGTTTCCACAAGGAGCGCAAAAGATCAGGCAATTCCAATAACTAATGGTGAATTCCAATCGCAGGCCCGGAGCGGTCTGCACGCTCTGTGACAGAGCGCCTGAATCCGGCGCAGAGCGCGCGACCTGAAATTGCGATTGGAGTACACTTGATCTGGCCAGAGCATGCAGGCCAGAGCATGTAGGGCGCCGCTAACGCCGCTGCATAAGAACGTCACGCAAACTTCCGGTCGGACCCGCCGATTTCGGCGGAGCAGTCCCGACTGCTCCACGGAGCAATCTCGGCTCAGCAACCGCTCCCTGTCTACGATTGGAAGACGCGATCCGTGGCTCAGATCTGCGTTTGGAATACAGTTGCTCCGAAAAGAGCAGAAAACGTTGCTCCAGAAGTGCTCCAACTCTGCGATTGGAAGTCGCCATAATTCTTGGCGTCTTTAAGGCGAGCTGAGAAGTACTGCATTCATTGGCTGCCCGCGGCACGTGAGTGTTTTCCTTGTTGCTTCAATTTTCCGGTCGATCTTTGGATAACGGGTCCGAATTGCCTATGCGCGGATACACAGGCACAGAGCGAAGAAAGAAAGGTTACAAATAAGAGCTTACTAAAGGCCGGCCCAACTACTAAGCACTTGTGTGCACATAGACAAAGCGTTTATAAATAAGAAAAGCGAAAAAGGAATAAAAGCGTAAAGGGGAGTTAAGCAAAGATGTCCCATGCTAGCAAGGGTATGTGCAGGTATATATGCACAAGCAAACAAAGCAAATGTGATTTAGGAGCAGCACCGCAAAGCATGAACTTCAGCCTATCATAGAGGGTGTGCAAGAACCCTTTGATCTTGAGGTTAGAGCATTCAATTGTGATTATTTCTATTTATACTTGATGCATGTTGGCTGTCTGTTTCGCGCGCATTGATTTCTGCAGTTGCTACTTAACGGTGTGCCTAGGCAGACCGTTAAGTGTGCCTAGGCACAACAATAATTGAGACAATGTACTCTGCGCAGCTACGTCGTTACTTTGAGCGGCTTTCGTATGAGCTTTAAGCGACTACAGCGGTAACAGATATTGGATAAAAAGTATCTTAAGGCCCACCGTTATCGTTAATGTTTCAAAGCTCAGTGGAAATGGAGACCGTGAGTAGCGGGTATTCTTACACATTTCCAACAGCGGCTGCGGAGCAACTGACAACAGCGGCGGTCAGACCTGTGACGCGGCGGAGGATGCTAAGAATCACTGGCTCCGAACAGGCCACCTTTGGAATCTGAACTTGGCAGCGCTTAACGCTAGATTCTTATCTAGTGAGGCTAGCCTAGCAGTATTCCAAGAGAAGGCAAGTGTAGCAGTTGGTGGCAGAAGGATAGGTGGGCGGATGAGATTAAGAACATTGCACGCATAGGGTGTGTGCAGCTGGCATAGGAGAGGGTTAATTCGGGAGACATGGGAGAGGCCTCTGCCCTGGACTGGGTGCAGTGAGGCTGATGATGATGATGGTATTCAAAGGCGAAAACTCTTCAAAGAGAGGAAAATGGCGTATCGTTTTCACAGCGTACAAGCTGAAACGATTATTGTGAACAGATCACATCTTGCTAGGAAATTATTTTCTCATCACGCTGCCAGGGGCGCCGCTGAGGCAGCAGTCAAACCCTTCAAAACTTCTTTAAGAATGTTCTCCGAACGGCATATTTCCTCATCTCCTAAAAGCACGCGATCACTGGTGCTATTTTCTTGTTAGCCGTAAGAAAAGGCGCCGAGCATTAAAAGTGCATGTCTGAGAGTCCTAAATATACATTTCAAAGTTAAGTACAAACAGAGTGAACTGAGACTCGGACGAAATAATACGGACAAGGATGAGCGCTGATATTCAACTGAAGTTTATTGCTGGCCCGTGGAAATGAATCCGATAGGCTGAACCAAGAAATGAAAACGTAGCGACAATTGCAACAGACGACTGATACTAACAACTGCATGGTGGCCCCGCCGCGGTGGCTCAGTGGTTAGGGCGCTCGACTACCGATCCGGAGTTCCCGGGTTCGAACCCGACCGCGGCGGCTGCGTTTTTATGGAGGAAAAACGCTAAGGCGCCCGTGTGCTGTGCGATGTTAGTGCACGTTAAAGATCCCCAGGTAGTCGAAATTATTCCGGAGCCCTCCACTACGGCACCTCTCTCTTCCTTTCTTCTTTCACTCCCTCCTTTACCCTTCCCTTACCGCGCGGTTCAGGTGTCCAACGATATATTAGACAGATCCTGCGCCATTTCCTTTCCCCCCAAAACCAATTATCAAACAACTGCATGGATGTGTTAGTGCCTGTGAAGTCTGTAGCTAACCGTTTAATTATCGCCAATAATGCATTCGTGCTGAGGAGAGATACCCGTCTGTGACGCAAGAGGCCACTCATGTGTCAGAACATCCTGAACACTCGAAGGACGAAACAAACATATCAGCTCTTCATTTCCGTAGCTATTCGCTGTTGCCACAAGGTTTCCACTAATACAAAAAAAACTATGGTATTTTAAATATACCATAGATAGAGGTGCCTGGAATTATCAATACTTATTTTATAACAAACTAAACTCTGAATACTTAGGCACCTTTAATGCTTATTCTTCGTCATCATATTTCGGATCAGAGCAAACAACACTCGAATTTTTTGCGTCGCAACTTAAAGAAAACAAGCCCTTAGAAAACTTCGCGGGCACAGTGCTCTGCTCTGCGGAATGAATGCTGCGCTGTATGAACTGAAGCTGGCGTCTTCATACTACCGCAATAGGGCACATCCACTCCGTCACACGATTCGCCAATTTCGTGGTGTCCCGCCTGCATTGCCATAATATTCATGTGTCTGGCCTGAGCACTGGTTCAGGAAAATCAGAAATTACTTTCCCACGCTGAAAGAAACGAGTTCTCAGAAAGTAGCTCAAACATTTACAATGCACCACAGCTTTTGGTTAAAGAAAGCGTTTATCCAGTTCATGCGATACCTGCTCTGGGCGGCGGTGTTGCCGCTTTTGCTGTACAATGCGGAAGGACATCATAAAGACGAGGCTCCTCGCTGTTATTAATGAACGACGAGCATGTAAGAAACCGAAGTCAGCCCTAGGCTGCTCAAAATGAAGGAAGAGCAAATAAATGTTCCTAAATAACTAAATAAGCTTTTCCAGTAGGATAATTACGCCTCTTCTGGCTTACGGTAGCCATTTTCAACACATGAACTTTCCGCCAGTTTCGATGAAAGGCAGATAAGGTTCGGAGCATATCCTTATGGGTTTCTGATGAGAATGGAGTACTTGAGCGCTTTGTGTAGAATTCAAAGTTCCCCTAATCATGTACAGCAAGCAGCAGCCCTATTTCGTCTCGCAAGTTATTTTTCTATCGATGTGAAAGGTGGCATCAAATCAGCCGTGTGAGCTGCCTTTGGTTTCAGTACTGTGATTTAAGGGGAATAAAAAACAAAGCACCCCGAGAAAGAATCACTGTTGCTTATATCAGATCAGTTCTATTCTTTTGGTGAACTGGTGAAAACAAACAGAATAAAACGCCAGTAAAAAGACTTGCTACCACAGTGTTTTAAACAAAGTCGACTGCAAGCGTAACTCGAGCATGGAGAGACTTTGCCTTAAGTCCTGATATCGGTCGCCGAGAGAAAAGCGGTAAACAAAAATAAAAGATGCGAAGACAATTCCGGAGCATATTTCGCGTGAGGGACAAGACCTGAATGCATGTGCAAAAGGACGACGCAGTCTAGGTTAAAGACAAATTCAGATTTTTGCGATGGAGTGGTTCGTGATCTAATTCACCAACCCTTGTCTCGTATAGACTTTCGTGGCTAATATTTACCACCTTGTTGTACTCTTATCCTTAGCGCTCTTATTAGCGCTCTCTGAGAGCGAGAAAGTTCACTGCAGAGGGGCTCTTATGGCGGCAGCAAGAACGGAGGCACACCGCACGTATTAATGGGACAGTAACCTCTCCGTATAGAACATAATGTAGTGCACGAATTAGCTTCTTTATCTCCGAATTTTACCCCCAGCACGGCTTCCTGCGCACCCGTTTCGTCTATCTGGTTATGAATGTGAACTATAACGAGTAATGAAAGCATGTCTGAAATCCTGCAACCAGGTGACATGCAGTGAACTTCTCCAGTCACATGCAGAGCACTCCTGGGAAAGCATAAACATTTCTTTCATATTTTGCAGGGTTCATGCCATGGCTGAGGTATTGGATGCATTAATTCAGCACGAGGTCATAGGGCAAGTCAAGAGGACGTAATGGATTGTGTCTTCTATATATGCAAAATGACGCCTGTCTTCTCCGTGCTTTGAGACATACTGTACGCCTTACATAAGACGATGCGCTGAAGGTGCTAAGTTTTGACTGTAGTGTATGCTAACACTGACAGGGTGTTATTAGATTTGTGTTTTAGTTTGGCAGTAAATAGCCATTTTCCCGGCTTCGTGCTTTAACCACCGCAAAGGAAAGACGTCACTGGCAGCCATAAGGCGAGAAAGGTGGCTCAAAGGTTAAGAAGTTCCCAAAAAATGACCGCTGGTGCTGAGCATGCTTCATGTCTCGTGTTTTTAACTGTTACTACGCGCCCACAGACACACACGCACACACACAAACACTCCAATACACTAACGCTAGTGTGGCCGTTTTATCTTATTGAAGAAATAATATGACTCTATGTGATTACCGCTCCATGGGAATGAAAACTGATACTAGTACTCAAAGAAAAAATACAAAATAGTGCGTTATCCTGTGCATCTGTCCTCCAAAAAAATAGCACGGACTACGACAGTCGGTGAGAAAAATGAGAGTATTTCTGTTTTTATTTCCACGGATATATTACCAAGACTGGCCGAGTGACATTGAACAAGCTTCTATACGCAGGGGTCTTGATACCACCCAGGAGCAAAAAAAAAGCAATGATCTTCGATACCATGATCTATGCGGATCTATAGTACGCAGCTGGCATAGTGTTACGTCACTGCCTTAGCGCTAGGATCTACAGCCAAACAGCGTTGCTAGGCAACACTGTTTAGCAAGCAGAGATCAATCGGATATAGCGGTATAGGCTCTTCTTAGGGCTTTTACAGATTGCGAAAGGAGGTAGACACTGCTCTGGACCGAGGTACGTTTGATTTACAGCGAGTACAGACTTTGTGACCCAGTTGGGTTGTCACATATGAAAGGTAGAGTCGCAGCGAACCTAAATGAAAAGATAAGCCAGAGAACATACACGAGAAATTCCTGCGGTCGAAATTTGTGGATAAGACACTGGTAGAGAAAAGCAGGTATTGCATTGGCTGCATTCGCCAGGGCTAGTTGTAGTCAAGCGAAACTGGTAGGGCTAAGATAGTGTCGCATGAACCGCAATTTTTTTGTATGATTTCTTGGTTAGGGTTGATGATAGGGGTAAAATTTATAAATTAATCGGACACATTTAATTTTATTTTTATGTGTTTCGCAGGACATAAGGGTCGGAAAAAAAGTTATAAGGCACTGTAACGGGCCTCAAGTGCTCGAGCATGCTGTTGCTGAAGTTTGCAAGTCGTCACGTGTAACAGTCGTTGATGGAATTCTTTCATAACGTTCACAATGTTACCACCCTTAGGTACGTAAACCTGGACGCCGTATACAACGAAGAAAGACACTAAAACTGCTGCTTTGTAAGCTGTTTACGGGGCGTGTGGGAAGGAAAGGACCAACATCCTACATCGTGTCATGTACCATGAACCTCAAGACGCATCGCGTCCATCTATCTTTGTTCTCGTAACGAACCTGGCCACTTTTGTCAGCTTACGGTGAAAGAAAAAGCAACTTTATTTACAAACTATCACTCAGAACTCAGCTTACGAAAAACAGAACTCAATGTGCCTTTTTCTGGGTGACAGGCATGCCTAATTTGTCGCACTTGGCTTTCCCGACGAAGCCTTGCCCGGAAATAGCAGTCTATAATACACGGCGAGAAAAGTTATAGATTAAAAAAGTTAAAACTATCTCTGTGTTCAGAAGATTTCACTAATCCTACTGACTTTTTGGCTGCGGCTTGTCAGTCGAGAGGCTAAAATTTGTCATGGCAGACAACTTTACTTTAATCGTCGAACGAGGCATTACATTTTAATCCGGAAGGGTAACTCAAAACTCGGAGCGGACGGGAACCCTTTTTCATGAAGTATACAAACCGCTTCCAACCGGATCGCGCTTTGAGGGAACTCGTTAAAGGGAAGAAAAGAAATATTGCTCATACCTCTTCTATATGTGACCCCATCCTTCGGAGCCTCCTCCGTGCGTGGGAACCAGTTGGCGAAGAGAGCTATGGAACATGCGACTCCGGCGCATTTGGGAAGACTTATTTTCAAAGCACGGTGCAAATCAAACGGCGGGTGCACTAATCCTTTGACGTCATCGGTGACCTTTTGCCTTTTCCTGGAAATGCAGCCGAAGGAAGGAATCTCCTTTCCTCTCTGAGAAAGGAGTGGCTAAACCTCATTTCAGTTGGCGTTTTCCGCTGCTACAGCGATTACACAGCTAACGATTTCGCTGCAACATGAGGACATTTATTTCTTGCCTGAAACCTTATGTTTTATTTTCGTTTCGACGCGGTTTATTCATTTTCTTCATGGTTTACTCTTAACATAGTAACTCTGAGCGCAGATACTTTTGAACTCACATTTCCTGCCCCTGCGGCCCAGCGAAAATTGACTTCACCTGATATTTTCCAAGAAGTTGCAAAGGACAAAATGGCCAGTTATTTTGACATCGCTGCCTGTCTTCACTGAAAAGGCTTCGCTCAAACTGCTTTAAGTATTGGTTTTTATTATGCTGCATGGCCGCCCTTTTTCTCGCTTCTTTTCATCTGTCGCCGAAGCTACGGCCCACTTTTTCTAATAGCTCAGAGAATAATCCAAAAAGAAAAAATAAACAAAACGAAAAATTAGGCTCTAGCCGACTAACCGTTTTGTCGCAGCAGCCGTTTTGCTGACCGGGTTCTTACAACGATGGTGAAAGGAAGCAGTAGATGGATTAGATGGTTTCTTGTTTCATCCTGTAATACTGTCCACGCAATGGCTCCCTTGTTTTATGCGGGCCGGTTACACACCACCGCTTCTATGCAGATTATTTTTATAGTAGATCAAGTGTGACTTAGTTCCAGTGAAGGTTCTCATCGAAAGCTCTCTGAATTGGGACCGTGGTGAATGTAGGGGCTGAGAACGATGTTCACAGTTGCGCTTATGCAAGAATTAATTTCGCTGCAAGAACAAGATGCACGGAACAGCCAGCGGAGTGTGGTGCATTATTATCGAAAAATATCCTCCTCTATTCACTCCTTATGAATACTGCTATTCGCGGTATCAGCTACAACATCGGGGCAAGCACCCAGTAAGAATCGCCGGTCACCGGTTTTGATATAAGCGGTGGCTGTTAATGATTTCAAAACGCACAAACAATAGAAGTTTGAGTGATTACGCATACGGTCGAAAGGGAGAAATTATTGCAGCATGCATCAAAATTAGTGCTCGCATCTGCAGATGCAAGCTTGTAGAAGGTGTCTTCTTTTTTCTGCGTAGCACACCCGCGTTTATTTTTGGTATTTATGCAAAGATCATTGTTGAGGTGGCCGCCACCACGGCCGCAATGACTCTCGGAATAGTAATATATTTTACGTCGTTCTCTCGGCATTAATAATGAATACAAAATCCTTGGGTATAGCACATACGGAGAAACAGCTACATAGTTCTCAAACATAAAAATAAACCTTTGCTATATGAAACATAACGGTGGAAAAAATGTCTCATCTTTTTCGTCGATTACAAAACTCAGTTACCCGCACTGAGGCAGCTGAGAACTGAGGTTCCCTGAAAGAACAGTGGGCATGTGCATTGAGTTTCCAATATTGTAGACAATGCTTTTGGAAGTCGAGAAAACGCGCAAATAAGAGCGAAAGCTATGACACTGCCTTGTGTGCAAGTGAAGCCTATTCTAAGTTGAGAAGAAGCCCGTGGACCAAGTCACCTGCGGTCTTCATATCGACCAGCGAAGGAGAATAGATGTCCCTGGAGGCTTTCCCACCACGCGCGACATGACGCACTGATATGGACGACCTGGGCGGGCATCTTTACGTAAGTGCTCAGTAAATTGAAAAATATATTGCGAGTAGATATCACGATATCCGTTTTGGAGTCCTAGTACCTTCAGGTGATAAAAAAAGAAAGTTATTTTTGTTTTAGAGAGAATTTTGCTTGTGTGTATTCACCGCTCAAAACAGTATTAGAATGAAAAGCCTGCAGGAAAACTAGATGTGTTTCCATGTCTGATTCCGTTTACAATTGCGGATACTTTTATCAATATAAGTAGAATGTGTTTAAAGAGAGTCAAACTTTAAAATTTCGCTATTCCCTCTCAAATTGACTTGCACATTCGTAAGAAAAAAAATTACAGCTGGAAATACACTTCAAGATTTCGTGGAGGTATATGTAAGTTGTTTAGTTCGGCTCGTGTACAAACCCAGCAATTTCCGAATTCTCGTGGTCAATACATCATCCGTACTCATTCGACGTCATGTACTCGTTGTTAAACATGACATTTGGATTTAACGGTCACAAAACCATAATGCGGTCCTCTAAATTAACAGCTGTTCCAGAAATATTCACCAAGTGTTGAATATATATGAAGACGTGGGTGAACACAAGTCGTTCAATAAAAAAGAAATCAGCGTCCAAAACAAAGCTGCGGTAATGCTAGAATAATGGCACAAAGCTTTCAGTCATGACCCAGTAATAAAGAAAGGTAATCGTAATTGTTTGCCGTTTGAAGTCACTAATGAAAACAAGCGCCCATGACCAAACAATCGTGACTGCTCTAAGAGCGATCAAAAATTTGTACACCCTAAAAGAATTTTAAACTTTCCTTAAAAATTTTGTAAGCTCCTCCTAGTGATTATGGTTCATGCCGCAAGAACTTCCTCCCTGCTAAAAACGTCCCCATGATGCACAATAATAAGCATTCGTTTCAGACGATGAGTTCATATGCAGTATCCCAAATATTCTAGCATCTCGTGTTTCGGCGGCGAATATTTGGTGGCTGCTTATTATTTTTTCTTTTTTTAGGTAGATTTTCAACACTAATTGCACGAACGCCATTCAAAATATTGGCTGCCCAAAGCGCTTTTATCCGGAATGAGTTTCTTTTTACTGAGGCAGCAAGCCCTGTTGCACCAGGTAGGCGTATTATATCGGAAAGTAACACATTATTAAAGGTATTCTCGATTTCCTTCCCGTTAGGTGAGGCGAATAGTAGCAGGGGTCCGTCAGCTAAGTTTTAAGATTCAAAAAAGGTCCGAATAATTAGCGGTTCTACCTCTTACCTGATCAGGGTTGCAAATATTTCTCACATAATGTAAGATCCGCGATATAAAAAGTACAACCGGACTGGGGGGTTGTGAACAGCACAAGAGCAAAGACGGGCGTTGATAGCGCGTCCATCCCGAAAGCTGTTTCTCAATTACAAAGTCCCCTCACAAAGATCTGGCAGAAAGTATACTGTAGAATTATCATGATAGCATGCTGCAGGAGCTTATTCAGAATAAATGCTGTCGGGTTAAAGAGTAGAAGTAGAAAACTACGCTGAGGGCCCTTTGTCGACGAGTGTTCCCCAGGTCGTGCTGTGCTGGATGTTAGGTTGCGTGCTTTCTTGATCATAATGAAGCGTACAAAATTAGTATACATCAATGAGGACATATTAGACTATGGGCGGGAAATAATTTATAGTTGCATTTCCTCTCGCATGCATTTCGCTTTCACTTTCAACAGCTGAATGGCGGCTTACGAGGTCAAAATTCAACATTCGTGTTATGTGACGTGAGGAATGAATAACTGACGCTTGATAGTTGCTTCGTAACTTTAAATTACTGCATTGCATAGCCAGTCTGGCGAGAAAACTAAAATGGCAACAAATGAAGAAAGAGGTAATATATCACTGTTCATGGCTTACGTGGCCTGTACTGACCTTTGACTTCATAACCATCGTTAAGGGCATGAAACAAACACTGAAAGGGCATGTGTGAAGTAATTGAATGACAAGTTATTGAGCAGTCGTGGGCAAATGCCTCGTCGTGAACCACTTGTAATAATGTTTTAGGCACTTATTAGAAAGCGATAATCAATGCAAAGTAAAAACTGGACTCTGTATACTTTAAACGATAGGAGGGCAAGACAAGCAGCGCCCTCTAGTACCTGCCATTTGAAGTTACGTCGTGCAGCTGGGTCGAAGACAGGACGAACGCTTGAGGCGACGCGGTGGGGAAGAGGCAGCTCTCGCTGACACTTTTTCACTGTGTTCTGCGAACTGCGTTCTTACTAGAGTGTTTGCATGAAATTTTACAGTCAAACGTAAGCTAAAAAGTTTGACAGGATGAATCAGTAAAAAAATCCGGATGAACTTTCGCCCACACATTGCATGCATAGCTATGGGGGACTTCATTTCTGTGCACGACAGGCGCGCGCCGACAGGATCCAAATGAAGCGCTGTAATGATCCCTCCCAGTGCGAGAGCCTAGCCTGTCATCTTTCTAAGCTGACATGTGGTTTTGCTCAGAGGTAGGAAGCTGTTCCGGAGCAGCACTGGCCATTATATGAAGGCGCAGAAGCACTGGCCGTAATATATCAGGGTAAAGACGCTGGCTTATAAAAGGCAAAGAATACAGGGTAGAAATAGCCTATAGCTTAGATATAACGTAGTTATTTATTCATTATTCAAAGGTTGTAGCTCCTAGCAACGTTCATCCAGCCAAGCTGCTTGTATATAGTATCTATGAAATATGCAATATGGATACCTCCCCAGCGTAAATTGAAGGACTGCGCGTAAACTGTCAACGTTATGTTAGGTGTCATCTTATGATAAGCGTCTGACACCTGACAGTGTGTCCGTTTCAATCACAGTGGAGTCCAGGTTGTGACAAAGTAAGCCTCAGATTTTACTATAGGTTTTAGGAGGCATTAGAAAAATGCAGTCAGGAGCACAGTGAACGCTTTCACTCAGTTTTCCGGGTTGCACCGTAAAACGCAGGCAGTTGTTTTTTTTTTTGCCGTCAGCGTATTACTAACTCTAGGATGTCCAAATTTTTTAGGGTAAGTAGGCCCCACTGTAAGACCGATAGGAAAGTAGGATTTTTTTGCTCATCCACGGGCGCCTTGACTGCGCTTCATTCAGTTAACGTTTTTACGGTTCAATAATTGCACTAGCGCACGTGAAAAACAAATGGTTTGTATCTGTGCGCAAACATGTACACATTTTCACTAGCCAGTCAACAAGCTAACAAACACTGTTTTTCGGCCGCTTTTGTGCTTTGTTTCAAAGCCGACGTTCTTCGCGTCGCAGATTGCTTAAAAGATCTATCAATTTTATCTTTGGCATTGTTCAGCTTAGCGCTCATTACCGCCAAGAAAATAGCAGTGAAATTAGTAACTGCAATTCAAGTGGTTACCACTTTGGCTCCCATAGGTCTCTATTTCATGTTACGCAGCATCAATTTTTTGTATTTTGCACCGTTGCAAAAAGGCCCTGGTTAAGGCATTTGGAGCCCTCCTGCAACAAGAAGAGCAAGAAACAAGCGTTCCTTGAAGAAGCCCATCCGAGGAATTAAGCAAAACCTTTTTCAACAAATACCGAATTTTTTTCGCCCTGTGCAGATATTGGGAAGTCTTCGATCATCCTCGCAAAAACTTGTTTCTCTCCTTGGTGTGATGGTTACAGTCGCAATGTGTGCCATTACAACGCTAGAAAAAAGCCATAAATCAACGTGTCGCCACTGCCGCTAAGCATAGGAATTGAATATAAAAGCCGGCGAGGCCGCAGCATAATTGTGTTTTCTTCCGTTATGTCTTCAGAGTAGGCGTTAATGGTTGCTATTAACCTACAATAAATATGCTTATCGGCATAGGTCATCATGGTGTTGAAGAAAATGTATGGAAAACATTTATGTACTTTAGGTAGTTTCTCCTTTTACACCCTCACTGTCTTTCTACTGTAGTTTCAAGGAAGGCCGAGCCACTTCAAAAGTGTCCAATTTCTTAACGGAAGCCTTGAGTTTAGAAGGAGCTGAGTAAATTTATTGACCAGTTATTAATTTCGGAGAGGTATCTATGTTTCAGCGAAACCGTGCTGAATGCTCTTAAGAAGTCATCATTGCCTTGCAGGATGATTTGTGGCCCGGTGCTAACAATGATAATTGGCCAAAATCATCGCAAGCGCTCATATTTTCATCGTTGTGAAGATAATTTTAAATTTGCGACCGTATTAAACTGGAAAGAAAAGTTTTTCCGCAAAAGAACACCTCTCGAGAAATTCTAAAATTCTTTAGGAGTGTCTAGGAGCGAAACCACCGGACTTTGTCGTAAGGTATTGCCTGCCCTGGCCCGATATACTTGAAGGATCAAAGGTAGTGAGATCAGTAAGAGGATAGTTAAGAAAGCCCTTAGATCTCTGCTGCATACAATTTTCGGGCAACAAATAATTTTGAAGTCAGGACGCCTAAAACACCCAGAGGCTTTTTCAACATTGCAGAAATAGCTAAATGGCTACTTGTGCAGCCTGAAGTGGGATCAGGGTGAATGAAATGAGTTTAGTCAATTCACTTCAAGGCCAATTCATATTCCAGCATTTGTGGCGGAAATCTCTTGAACGACGGTACACAAATTGCACAAAAGATGAGCGTAAATAACCACCGGATTTGCCTGTGTCACGAGTTCGTCTCAGGGAATGTTCTTGAATGCACGATTATATAATCTGCTTACAGAGTTCTGAAATATTTTTGGCTGCTAGGAATATTAGAATTACAACCGCTTTTGTGTGCCCGGCGTCCTAACATTACGCTGAGTAGGTTAATTTTTTTCAGACGCGTGATTGTTCCTGTAAGATTCGGCGCGGCTTAATAGAAGCAAATTTTTTTTTTGTGCTGGCTGTGATGACGGCTTTGATGCTCGTTGTTTTGGAAAGAAAATTACTGCCTGGAAAGTTTTTCTAGTTAGGACTTTCCTCTGATGCACTTCGATCGAGAAGATACAATTAATGAAACCAACTTCTGAGAGAATATAAAGAGGCACCGGCTTTAGCTGTCACCATAAAGCGTCCTTTAGCAAGTTTTCAAAGCTTTCAGATGTTTCTTGGTTTCAGGTGTTCGCGAAACAAATCAGCTTGCATCAATACTCTTCTAGACGTTATTTTATTCGCTATTTGACCGTAATGTCTGCCCTTTCTTCTTTACAGCATATTTAGTACGAAAATACTGTTGTAAAATACCCAACCTACGTCTTTTGCCTAAAAGCTTTGCTCTCACAATTTCGCATATTTATGAGAATATGAGAAAATTACGAGAAATATTACAAAACGAGAAAGCACAAAAAATTATGATTTTTACGGTTCTTACTATATTAGCTCACCCGATAAGGCAATTAGACGTCGCAAGGAGAGCCTACTAGCTCAAACCTCTCTGGCTTACACCTGCACAACATACACAGTCTTTGGGCTGAGAAGCATGAGAGTGGACAAGGAGACTCCAGCTTAGTCCTGCTTGCACTGAACCTATGTGCAAATTGTTAGGACAGCAATGCCCCATTGGTCTCGGGGCGTCGGAAGTCATTTAGTTCGACGATAGCAGTCTGGACCGAAACCGAGGTAATTTCCGTTCTGGTTATAAACAACTTCCACCAAATTGATGTTCACC
Organism: Amblyomma americanum; assembly: GCF_052857255.1. Taxonomy (NCBI): domain Eukaryota; kingdom Metazoa; phylum Arthropoda; class Arachnida; order Ixodida; family Ixodidae; genus Amblyomma; species Amblyomma americanum. The sequence continues at coordinate 38,906,617 of NC_135507.1, forward strand.
ATTTGTCAGAAGAGCGATGCATTGCTTCCTTTTTTGTCTTCTCTGGTGATAACATGGCGTTCAGATTAGAGAGACAACGTCTGATAGGCTGAGTCGCGGATCATTACGTGCTGGCAAAAATGTGAGATATGTCGCTGCCCGTGTGACCAAAAGCGAAGAATGACCGCTAAGACAGTGCCAATAGGCGAATATTTATAAAGAAGGCGACGGCGATTACATACTGATCACATAAAAGCCGTGGTGTACTTCCCGGATTTCTTCAATGTCAAGAATGGTGCGCTGTCCTACTCACACAGCCGCAGAAAAAAAAAGCTAGTCAAACTTATTTTTCATAGAAGTGTTGCTCATATTATACAGAATACGTTGCCAAATAAATGCAGAGGTAACTTCTACATCGACTACATTTGCTGTTCATATTTCTTCTCCCGCTATGATCCTATACTTTATACCAACCAATTATGCTTATTATTTGCATAGAAAATAGTGCAGGAAACGTGGTATACGGAACAGCCTCTGAAGCCAAACTCAATTTTTTTTCTTTGCAATTATGACTAGGATGGAGGTTGCCTTTAAAGCAAGCGCTTCCACTTTTCGATGGAATCAATACGCGAAGAGCAGCAACACGCACACGTAAAGATATTGGGAAGGAACTGAAAGGAGCATGAAAACACATCTGCCCGTTTTCACTTCAGATGTCACACGAATGAAAGTACTTCATGCTCCCATAGTACCGAAATAACTGGTGTACTATATAAGAGCTTGCAAGATTGAACGTAAGGTGACAGATACTTCTAGTTTCCCATCTGAGAAGAAATATTACTACCCTTTTCCCTGGAGAGATTGCACCTGCATGCCTGTGGATAAAAAGTTCTAGTTCTTTCTAGTTCCTGATAATTTCGCTTTTCTTAACTCGCTTTTTCACATATTTATGAACATCAGTGAGCATACATCGTGTGCCACTGACAAACAACAAGAACATCCCATTTTCTCGGCATAAGTTCTCTAAAGAAGTTAAAGAAATACGTATTGAAGATAAACTAATCCAAGGCACGTGAACATCTTCATTGGACATTTGACGTGCAACATCTACTTAACCCTCCTGAGGCCTCCATTGCAGTGCGAAAAATGGCGACGATAATCAGTTCTAAGCAGCGATTCGTTTCATTATCCAAGCTTACTTCACATCGTGTAAGGCAGGCGTGTGTGATGCATTGCACGTGTCTGTGCTTAAAAGGACCCGTGCCCGTAGAAGGGGCTCGTGTTCATCAGAATTTGATGAAGGCGCGTTATGCATTTTGCGTTACCTGTCACAATGCTCTGGGTTTCTACGTATTGCATGCTGCAGAAAAACGACTGTTCTTGTAGGCATTCAACCTGTTGTTACTGATGCACTGTGTTCAGGAACTTGACGTGTAATATTAATGATGCTTCACTTATCAGCAAAAATACAAGCTCTGAAGGCAGAGAGAGTAGCGCACATGTGATTTCAAATATAAGGAAAATTTCAGTATTGAAATTATCTTTTTTATTCACCCTGCGTGAAGAAAGCACATACGTCAAAGGATTCCAATTCGGGTTAAGGAGGACATAATTTGATTTATTGGTCCATATTTTTGCCACTGCACACTAATCTAACTCCGACGACATCATCCATTATTTGTATCGCATAGTTTGACTGACCAAATTTCAAGAAACTTCCTGGCATAGTGTTCTAGAAATGTTAATGACACCCTGAGCAAATGCTGGTTCAAATTGATGGTTGATGGTTCAAGTTTAGGGTTGTTTCTGCCTCAGATCGGTTCATCTGAAAGAAGTCATGAAGCCTGTTATGTGTACGCGCGTATGTGTGTGTTTCGTAAGGGAAACAGTTTCGTAAGGCGAGCAGTTTGATAAAACATGCGGCTTACATCCCCATGAAAAACTGCCTCGTGCCAACAGGGTTTCTCTTGTGCATCACGTTGCGCTAAAAGAATAATGATTCCGAATAAGTTGATGCGAACAGCAATTTTACTCCTCTCAATTGGTGGGCACGGGAAGTAGCATATACATCATGATCGCTATTGAGATCAACTTTCAGGGCTCCAATGGTGACTGGCTCAGACAGATTAGCGCCGCTCTGCTTCCGGCACATGGGGGTGGGTTTAAATAACTTCAATGGCTCTCCGTCTTCTGTTTCTTGGTAGTTCTCTTTCAAAAAATGGCCTATAGACCGTGTTTAGACTTCTTATAGACTCTATTACCTTCATATTGCTATTTGTTTTGTCTGTTCATAGTCTATAGATTGTCTATAGACAAAAGTCTACTAAAAGTGTATGGTCATAAAGCTATAGGTTGTCAATAAACTCTCTATGGATTTGTACTACCCATAGAATGTTCCCTAGGGATTGTCTATAGAGAGTCTATAGAGTTCATAGACAGAAGTCTTGTAAGGGTTGTACGGAGTCGATCACACTCGTCTAGAGTGCTCGAGAGGTGCCATCCGGGGGAAATAAAGCGGCATTCTAAAGCAGGTATTGACTTTCACGGATAATGGTTGCGCTGGAAAGCAGCAGAATAAACACGTGAACCGCACAGGCACCAGCGCCTTACAGCTAGTAAAGCAGTTGAGAAAGGATTTCACTTCATTTGCACCGCAGCACATCGCCCAAGCACTCTAGACAAGTGTGATCTACACAATGTACACACAGCATTTGTATTTCTTTACCACGCATTAAAAGTTATACCGTCACAGGACACAGCGTATAAGATCATAACAGTGTTTGATTCATGAACCATATATATTTTCTTGAACGATGTAATATTTTTTGCTGGCGAGTTTACAGACTGGTGAGAAATGTTGCCTTGACAGAGGAAGGAAGCTCTGTGCAGGCTGGTGTATCCAAATCCGGTTTCGTCATGTGTGCCTCCTTCTTAGTCCACATTACCACGCACAATTAGTCCACATTTTAGTCTGTGATCCCGTTTGACCTCGTAATATACTGATCTGCACTAATTAAAGAGGTCAAAACAGATCACCGAGTTTCTGTGAAGCTGGACCTTGAGGTCGCCTTGGCCACACCATAAATATATACTAAAAACATTGCCGCGACTGGGATCTAAACCCAAAGCAGCGCGAACAGATTAGCTGCTCTAGTCAATGCACGAGAGCAGTGCTAATTACACTCCACTGCTAAAAAGCTAATCACTGCTAAAACTGCTAATCACGCCCCGTGTTAAACTGCAACACACTCTCCTGCTGTGCATTGCACATCGTCCTTTCCATCAACTGATACTGCAATCGAACTAGTATTCTCGCCAGACGTGCCGACGATACAGCAAAGCTAAACCATGAGCCAACCAGGCTAAACACATACACTCCTACGTTTACTCGCTTCAACACGAGAGAAGCTTCTTGTCTTGTCTATCCTTATGCAGCGCGAAAATCATCTCAAGATATTGAACTGAGCTTTCATAACACCAGCAAACTATCAAGGTCTGTGATCATGTTACTTCTGCGCGTATTGGATATATATTCACTCAATCAACTATTTATAGATACATCCAACTTAAGAACGCTGCGGCAAATGCCTCTCAAATGAGAACCACCATCGAATGGCACCTGCATTTTGTCATTTCAGTGATGTGGAGGTGCTGTATATACTCCAATAAAAAAGAGCATGCCAAGGAAGCCCTACAAGAATGTAAAAAGGGAAAGCGGTCGGTAGCACGAGGTATGCCCACATCTCTTGAAGGACGGTGAGAAGATTGTGCTATAAATACTTGTTACCTGCATGTGCAATGCCTCACAACGTCGAGCGTACGAGAGAGGTGTGGAAAACACCACTTCCAATATTTTCTGTGTTTTTATTACTCTGCACGGACACGTTAACGCCCAGCAAAAAAAGAAGAGCGGATGAAAAATTAGCAGCAGTATACGAGAAGCCAACAGTATTTTGTGCCTATGCTCCCCCATGTTGCTTTGAACAGAATCTTGTTTTCATTGGTCTCTTCCTGAAAAAAGTTTTTTTTTGCATTACGCAAAAAATGTGAGCACGTGAACAAAAATTCTACCAAGAATCCAACACCTCTGTTGTTGCTTTCTATTTATACCCAACTCAACCTTAAATTCAATGAAAGCAAGCCATCCTCCACATCCAAGAAAGTACAACACCAAGATTTAGTCCTCTAGATTTGCAATGCGCTCGTAGCAAGAATTTATATGGCTACAGAGCACGAAAACTCCTCTCTTTAGGTTATAGCTTTGTTAACGAAATATTTCTCCACCTAGTGCAAGCGAAATTATCGTTGTTCTCGATGCTTGTGTTAAGAACATTTCACAGAAAAGAATATTAATCATGGGTGTTTCTTCAACTGCATCAGACTAACAATTTTTTGCATTGGACAAAGGCCCATGCACTTTTAGAAACGCGTCCGTCTACTCATGGTTGCCGCATATAGTGGAGTGGAAGACGCTTTTACTGTTATTCATACAAAGAGAGGAAAAAAGTTTTAAAGATACCCCCAGGTCCTCGTTTTTAGTTATCTTTAGTAGTTTCATCCATTCTTCCAAGAATCAAGCACAATTCCTAGAGTCTCAGTACACGTCATTTTAATTCTATTGCTCCCTCTTCATTGTATTCTCTTGCGTAGACGCGGATTGTGAGCAATCATGCCCTGAATTTTCTACAAAAATAATTATCTCCGCTTGTTGTAGCTGTGTTTCAAACAGCTCTTCCACTGTTCTCTTTTTTTAAGGTCATCGCCAGAACTCTCGCAGCAGCACCTTGAAAAATCTTCTCGAGGTGAAATTTTCTAAGAAAATGCACAGCCAATTCAAAAATAAACAGGGCGAATTTTGACAAGGACGAAAAGAATGACAGACAGAGACAGGCGCTGTCCTCGTCTTTCCTTTCGTCCCAGGCATCACTCGCTCAAACAACACTTCTAATATGCGGAGCCGGAGTTCGGACAGGTTAACAGACAGCTGATTGCTGTGATTAGAGCTGATCAAAGGCATACTGGTTTCGAGGTGACATGCAAAAGCTCCTTTAAGTAATATTTTGTTAGATGTAACCAGTGCATTACTCTCGCTCAATAATCTCGACAACGCGGCAAATGAAAGGTCTGGTGGTTATTGAGTCAAGGAAGCATCTAATGCATCCTTCCTTTCTTCAGCTGCTTACAATTCCTCGGATGTGGCGACGAGTTTCACTGGACGAATTGTGTTTAATGACATAGCGGTCTATACGTGATGCGTTGGCTACGGGAACTGAGTAGCCCGGGCTTATAGCATAAAGCTGTGTTGGAAGTTTTAAACAGAGTGAAAGTACATCATAAGTTTTCCTACACACAGACCCATCCGGAGGTGGAAAAAGCGCTGGGGCCATTAGCAAATTACAAAATGCTGGTCTACCTGCTGCGTTTATAAGCAGCCTGCATACCCAGCAACCTCAACAACTGAAAAAACTGTCCAGTGTGAAAGCCTAAACTTTAATTCCTTTGAAATCTTGCAATCACGTTATAATTCGGGAATTGATAGCCATCACTGCAGACCAATAAGACTGCCGAAAGAAAGGGCGGACATGGAGACAAACGCCCGCGTAAGGCTGCACCTTTTAAGTGTAGGTCTCTGTGTGTCTATCGATGCCTTTGCCCTATGTGTCTTTGGCGCCTTTGCACTATCGTCGTCTTTACCTGCACTCAAATGACGTTGCTATTCCTTCTGCATATTTACGTGCTAGAGCTCCTAAAGGCACCTACAGCTCCTACAACCTTTACAAAACGGTGGACAGAAATTAAGTTATACCCGTGCGTAGAGTCAGATGTGTTTACGGCGCACTAACATCATGTGAACAAGCGAAATATGCCGCTCGGCTAGGGATATCTGTTATCACCTGCAGACTGCCACTTGGGCGTTCAAACCATTTATGACCTTGTAGTTCCTGGCAGAGGAGCAAAATATTTTCGCATGTAACCATGATGAGGCTATGATGGTCACCGCGCGTAATATGAGAGAGATAAAATTGTTGGCTTAAGTGAGCCTGTAGAGACATCATCCATATGAGCACGCACTTTGTCGGCTATATTTGTTTATTCAAACACGCTCAGGACGGTCGGCGACAGAACATATGATTTTTTCTCGCCGCTTTTGCGGCCCGATGACTGCTTGTTAATGCATCCCTATGTTCGGTCCCCTCTTTGTCCTCACGGCCCTGGCAACAGGCACTGTATGGGCGCTATTTCGAAGCGCTCGTCATCGGGTGGATTGCCTACCAACCGAACGCTAAATATAAATGGTGCCTCGTGAGGCTTAACACGATCTGAAATCCTGGCATAGAAAAGGAACGTTTAACCGCGCCAGGCGTTCCCAGAGAATATGCCCTCACTTGCTTGCCGACCTCAGAGAGGCATTCGTCTCAACACGAGGATGGTATATTATGCTTAGATTTCTCGGGCTTTTGAGCACGATAGTTAGTTTGTGAATCATACATTCACGCTCAGTTTGTGTATTCTAATCTTCGTTTACCTTTTCCTAAAAATACCACCTTCATGCTATGACATTTCCGTTCCTTGATTACGGAATTGATATGCAATAGCAAGCGACAAGTAAGAGGCTTACCCGCGATGCGCCCTAAAGATTCTGGGAGCACTTTCCCACCTCGTGTACTACGAAAACTAAGAGCACCTCTGATGTATTTAATTTGCGTCTGCTATTTCTCTTTGTCTTCTATTATTTCTATCCCAAGAACTGCGTCCAATTCGAAACCAAGGCACGCACTCAAGCGCGTGGCTAGCGACGAAACCGGATAAGCTGTTAGCGTTTTCCTGATACACTTTCGCGCGACTGTTGTTTCCCCAAGTTCCTTCCGGAACGGAAGTTTCCGCATCTGTGACCCTTTTCACGTCCTTACACTATCATCATGGTTCTGTGAAGGGTATGTATTGCGTTTTTTTGTGAACGCTAGTGACACCTCGGCCAGACTGGTTATCTTGTTGTTTTTTTCACTCCATCTATTAAGATTACGCATCATCGTTTTTATTGTGTATTATCGTAAATTACTGAAGTTACACCAACAATAAAACTTGATGTGGTGAAAAGAAAGACCATGGGCGCCACTTTTCTCAAAAACAAATTTTGCAATAACATTTCGCTTCAGGTTGCCAGATCACGTTCGTGATTATTCGTTTTTAATGTAATAATAATAATAATAATAATTGGTTTGGGGGGGGAAAGGAAATGGCGCAGTATCTGCCTCTTATATCGTTGGACACCTGAACCGCGCCGTAAAGAAAGGGTAAAGGAAGGAGTGAACGAAGAAAGGAAGAGAGAGGTACCGTAGTGGAGGGCTCCGGAATAATTTCGACCACCTGGGGATCTTTAACGTGCACTGACATCGCACAGCACACGGGCGCCTTAGCGTCTTTCCTCCATAAAAACGCAGCCGCCTTAGTCGGGTTCGAACTCGGGAACTCCGGATCAGTAGTCGAGCGCCCTAACCACTGAGCCACCGCGGCGGGGCGATTTTTTTTATGTGAGTAGCACCTGGTTTGGCATGCTTGCTCTGCTCGAAAGGCTGGTCAACGCGGGAGAGGAGAGAGATGAGGGGGGGGGGGGAGGAGGGGAACGCCACATTCACCTTAGCACTTCTTCCCAGCCAGCCCATGTGTTAGCTAGCGGCAATTGTAACACCGGTTGTAACCGTGTGGTACTAGAATCGAGGCCCTCACTTCCGGCACACGAGGCGGATGTTCAAGCTGCCTAAGCACCGGTATTCCGTGGTTATTGTTTATGATTTTCTTGAATTTTTCAGCTTTTATGTCGTTCGTAACAACTCCGCTGCTGCAATCATCTTGCTGTCGAATACCTGCGACTGGCGGTTGTCCTGAACAGCATTTCGGCATTGTCGAATTTTTTACCACGGACAAGTCCAAGAACTTCAAGCCATACATGGCAATTAGAGAGAGATTTTTGGGTGATTTGAAGAACGTTAAAGACACGAAAATAAAAAAAAAACATATACTGTCAGAATACGTAGGCTACAGTCATAAAATTTTGTGTTTGAATTCAATTATCAACTTTCGTTGCCAAGAAGCATATACTGTATACTGTATGTTCCATGAAAGGCATCACGACTATGTAAACACATGAAATAAAGGTGAAAGTGAGACAAATCTTATAAGACCATGGGTATTTTGACCGCCAAGCTCTTTCTTTACCAGCTTCCTTTATTTCATCTTTTCTTTTAGACTGTGGTATTTGTACGCGGAAAAACAATGTTTGTCGCTGGGTGTTATATGAACTGCCCTTTTTGCAAATAGAAAAAAATAGTGAAATAAATCTCTAAAAAATTGTTCTAAAACGTAGCTGCAGTTTCCACTTCATTGAGAATTAGGGCTAGAAACACACTTTGATTTCTAGTGCCAAGGGTATCAGGTATATATAATTTATAGAAAAAAATTTTTTTCCATTGGCTGCTCAAAAATGCCTCTAATTTACTGTGGACACTGGGATTTTTTCGATTATGTAAGGCTCGCCAACCACTACCGCGTCCGCCATATAACGCTTGCCTGCTACCATCGAGACCTCCCATCTCACTGTCCTAGGCTCGATTTGAAAGCAAAAAGTCAACGCCGAAAAAGTGCACTTAGGTCCTCTGAAACCAATCATTGCGGCTTAATACTCTTTACTGCGATTGATGTATGGGTGGCCTTGAGCACGGTGCGCCTATCTAGAGAAGAAAAGATGAATTTTGGAGGGTACGCACAGCAAAACCCACTGCTGACGAAGTAGAGTGAGGGCTCAGTTTTGCCTCCACTTGTTCTTGCGCAATATAAAAAACTCCTGAAATCCCGGCCTGCGTCTTGTACGAGCCGCGTATTTTGTTTTTCACTTTTTTTCCGATTGCCTGCACCAAGCGATCGGCAATGTGACAGTCTTATAAAAATTTCCGCACTGAACTTTGAAGCAAATAACAATAACGCAGTACTAAGTTAAGGAATATTAGAAATATGTTCTATTCGGATGATGAGCAGAGGTGTGCCCGAGAAGAGCACTTGGAAAACGATAACTAAAAACTCCGTGCTTTCATTTAAAAATTTGTGGTTGAAACAGAAATCCTCAAACTAACCTGCTTACGGGTCGATGGAGGAGCTGCTGCTGGAAGAGCTGAGCGTCACAAATCATAGGTTCCGTGCGAAACTTGTCAAAAGATGGTCTTTAAAGAACGCCGGCACAAATTTCGACAGAACAATGACATTGCACTAATCATAGGTAAGATGTGGAACTCCAAAAAAAAAAACTGAAAGTAAAGCCGGAGAACTCATCTCCGCTAGAAACCTGCCATCTTTGTTACTTTGTGCGAACTGAACACAGGACCTAGCAGCGTATGACGTTTTTAAGTTTTTGTGATTTTCCACAATTATTACTTACGAGATATTCTGAACGGTTTGTAGGATACAAAAACTTGGAGTTGGTTCAAGTGTTAGAGCTGCGTAAAACGAGTCTGCCCTTTTCCTACTGCAGCTTGCTTCGCTTTATGATAACAATAACGCGCTAAGAATCCTATGTGCTAAGGCACATAGGATGCACTTAAAACCTCGGTTCCGTCCTATATTGATCGAGACGAGTACTCGAAGAGCAAAAGTGTTCCTCGTCAAACAATATTGCGGAATTCTAATCAATTCTTGCGCGCGGGCACAGAAAAAGCTAAATCTGCCATATATTCGTTCTCTGCGATTACGCATCGGAGAGAGCAAGGAGCAAGAATAGGTGCGAGCAGTGTATTAGGAAGTGAATAAGAATAAAAACGGTATGTTGTTTTCTACTTTAAATGTACCTGGGGCGCTGAAAATATTTGTTTCTTCTTGTTTTTGTTTCCACCGTTTTCCTGTTATAATATCCAGTTTCGAAATATAAGGCTATGTTCGTTCAAAAGATTTTTGTTTCCTTCCAGTTTGAATTAAAATTCGGTGAAATGTTCATAGTACCAGTGTGTTATACATAGTTATTTATTTCCTACTCCTGCATTCCTTACAGAACTCCTAACTAGCCTTCCTAACTCCCGGCCTCCTAGCTGTGAGCCAAGGTTTAAAATTGTTCTCTAGCCATTCCTTTATCAGAATGTTGGGCAGTCAGATCAACGGCTGAGCAACTATTGAATTTGAGTGCAGGCATTCCAAACGTCAACTGAAGCTTAGAGACTTGAAACTGAGAAGCTTAGAGAGAGTGACCGGCAAGCATAAGGCACCATCTCCTGCAAATAAAAACTTAAGGACGCCTGAGAGCTAGGCTGCCAGTTTCCCTCGGAACTGTTAGAACAAAGCCGTTGTCTCTGGTTGAAATTTCATCAAATTTCAGGTCTTGAAGGGAATGTTGGGCTGGTTATGAGAAATGAATTCAGTGTGGTATAGTGTGTTGAGGATGGAACATATTCAATACTTTCAGCCTACCCCATTAAAACGGAGTGAATAGTGAGTTCGGGTACCCTAAAAAAATGGCGCCCTAGCATTTATCTGCAAGGTGACCTCTATTCTTATTTCTCGTGGTGAAAAATGAGAGAGTTTACTACGCCTCAGTTTTCCTTGGGGTAGACAGACAATGCCAAATGTCTAGAAAGCCTAGATAGAATTCACATGCGGTGGCTTATATTTATGGCTGTCATATTCTGCGCATCTTTGATCTTAGTGTTCTTATATTTATTTACGCTCGGGCTCAATGTTAATGCAGTGATGGCGGACAGCCCTTTTTGTGTATGGAAATCAAAACTACAAACGCCATTTGGGATCATCTACGTTCTTATGATTTTACTATCTTCAGTCATGAAGTTAGTCGACTGAATTACAAAAGCCCCTGTCACTGACAGCTAATCGACCCTCTCCCGAGCCAAGTGATGTCATCCTATTCCTGCTGGTTTTGCATTGTAGTCACGAACTTATTACTTCTCTCATTTATCATTCAAGCCGTCGCTGCGCCGTCTTCAATCATTAAAGCTCTTTTTCAACCAGCTAAATTCCGCCACATAGGCTACTTCTGGTAAAAGAAAACTCCTCTGCGATTTTATAGAGGCATGCCGGTTAGTTACCTTTCGCAGCTTAGTAATATCTCGCAATTGTTTTTTGGCTGAATTACTTGATTTGTAGAGCCTCCAATTCTCTGGTAGATTCGCTCTCACTAACCAAAGCCAGAGTTTCCATTGTAATTTTCTTTTTCTAGCGCTATAGCGTTAAAGGCCTCGTCAACCAGAAAATTCGGTGTCGTTGCGCGCGAAAAATCGCAGGAAACGGAAAGCGCGATAAAAAACGAATTCGGGGACCCCATGAAAATTGCAAAAAATTGCAATCCGCCAGAAGAACGCACCCATACAAGCCATGCGATTATCCTTTTTTTCTCTCGTCTATTGGGCCAACCATGCTGTTTTGCGCCATATATTATTCCTGTGACGGGAAAGCGTCTGAACAGGCCTGTTGGCCTCCGCTGCACAGCCTTCATGAGCTACCAACAAGAATGAAACAATTCGATACTGCTAGACACGCCTGCCATAACCTCCAAGACAGGACAGAACAGTTTAATCCTGTATCCTCTGCATGCCACGTTTTCTGCCCCATTTGCTTTGACAAAAGTCTTTGCAAAACACGACGAAAAGCTAGGAGGTCACACGGCGGAAAGAAATTTCTAAAGGAACGTTGCGATGTCTTGCGAAAAGACGCATAACTCTGTGAAAGGCGTCCCCACTGGAGAGTAGCAAAGCAGATATGCGCCCGCAGGCACCCTATTTTCTCTGAGGAGACAGGAAGGCGAATTGAACGGCTTTCCGCCTCGTCTGGACCAGCAGCAGACTTGGAAAGTGACCGAGAATTCGATTTGGTCCTAGATAAAAACGAAAGCGTATACTAAAAGGCAGTTGGCGTAGTGGATATATGGAATGTTCCAAGCAGGTCATAGCGTAGTCGGAGACAGTGAGGTGTACCGTCGGATGGTCTACAGCAGGAAGCAGACCAATATAAACTAATATCAATGTTTGCTTTACGCCGTTCGGCTAGTGGTTAAATGCACAGACGGCGTATAGCGCGTTGCGCACAGGTGATTGTGCCTTGCCTTTAATACTTAAAGCTTCACGAGGACTAACTCGAGAAGAATTAAAGACGAGCGCTATCAACCAACTAGCCGAACTTACTGCTTGTCTTTCATAATTATCGATAGCGGCAATGAGAAATGTGAACCTTATTCGTTTTAATATGACTCTTTTTGTGCGTATGTATTCTATATGCTGCGTGCTTGTGGACAAGTTGTGAATTTGGGGTAGTGCCACAAAACATGAAACGATTACGTCCGTTCTTCGGACATAATTTGCGCAACTGATGTCTGAAACCTGAAAGGCGACTCTTTCTGGCCAGAATATCTCTGCATTCTCAGAAAAGCGAACATTAATTACAAGATTTGGAAGAATATAATTGCCCTCGGCGCTTTAATTCTTGACATTTCGACCGTGAAGACGCATCGATGGGGAGCGAGATGACTTGGAGCCCGCATAGTCACCCAAGCAGCACAGGTAATGAGCCCAATATTGCAAGTGGTTGGTTTCACTCTGGCTGTTTGTAGGACTGGCCTTTGCCAATACATTTCCAATATCATGGGCCAATTTGCTGTTATGCTCGCGCACTTATGAAGTGACGTAGCTCGGAGTGGACGCATTACATTCCCTTCGCTGTTCCACTCTTGCTCGAACGGCCGCTCGAGCAAGGGAGAGGTAGGCGTAGCCACTCTCGATTTGAGGCCGCCGCTCCCTTTCGGCGCTTCTGGGCAGCTGAAATCACTCGCCCAATTACTCTGATGGCAATGACGTTTAATCAGATCTCTTCGTTCATATTGCATTTCCTGACAACCCATTTTGATTGCTAATGGAAATCAAGCGCCTTATTGCTAAAAGTTAAAAGTTAATCAGCACATTCTAATTATCATTCAAGTAATGGGCTTATCACACAAGATTTATGACGTCCGCCACTGCCATCTCGATCATCGCGCATCGTTCTAGCTTAGAAAGCCTATTATAAAAATGCTCTGTCTTCCCTCGAATGCCCTATATCAGTAAGAACTGCGAGCATATAGCAGACGATGGACGTAAACCTTGGGATCCTAGTAGAAAAGTGTTCAAGTTCACAAAGGCCTGTGATCTTCATGTAACTAGTTCAACATCGGAAACTAACACGAAAGCGGAAAAATAACAAGGTGAATTTCAATTAACACAGCCTATAAGTTTCAATAATGACATGCAATTAGTACAGCACTGCACGTGACTACTCCTGTACTTCTCACTAAATTTCGACAAATAGCAGCAATGCGTCACAAAATGGAGCGGTGTCATGTAGAGCCTTCCGGCATTTTGTTCAATTATATATGTGAGAGGATGTGTTACAGGTGGCGTTGTGGCCGAGATGTCGTGGCTTCTGTCTCGCAGTAAACATATTGAAGTAATCGTGCTCTCTTCCTCCTTATTCAGAAATGGGAACTCCGCAATAGTCACAAGAAATCTTCCCGCCAAAGGCAGATGCAGCGCAGAGAAACTATATGCACACCAGAGGGATAGCGGCTGTCACCAACTGACGTAATTAGAAGTCGCGTTCCACGTGATCGGCCCTCCATCGGGAAACCGTCGAGGGGCCAATGAACACGGCCCATGCGACACAAAAAATTCCGCTCACTTGCTGGACGGGAGGTTGTAAGGCGCGGAGCTCCCTCGGAGGCCAGTATCGAACGAAGGTCGTTTAGCGCCGGGTATCTGCGACAGCTCAAGGATTCAATGTCTTCACACTAAGGGCACAGCAAACCACAGGCGAAGAGAAAACAAAGATAAAGCCATCGTCGCTTTGGGAGAAGACCACCTGGTTAGGTGAAACATTTTCAAATGTTGTGCCTTACCAGTATCCTGAGAGTGATTGTCAGGAATAATGATCTGAAGATTAATGAGCACATTTTCTTGCACCTAATCAACGGCAACTCCAAAAGCTAAGCTTTCTGCCAATCACAGTATATATCTGGCAGTATTTGAAGGCTTTGGTCAGTCTTGAACAGTTATTTATTTTTATTTTCGTTTGCATACCTTAGACGCCTCAAAAGAAGAATTTTGTATAAAGAGGTCGAATACAAAACTCTGGATAAAGTAGGTTAGAAATCAAAAGCATAATAGTCAGTGATGCAAACAGACCCAAAACTAGGGAGCTTGGATTGAAAAGTATAGAAATTCACAGGAAGTGATATAAAGAACAACACACGTCGTGGAACACAATAGCGTGAATGGATAAAGCATTATACAAACGGAAAAAAAGAAACAGATAGCAGATATACTCGAGAGCAATTACGCCTCAAGTGGTTAAAAAATCTATGTGCAGAGCTCTTTGAAAATTTAGCCTTTTCATTTAGCAACCATTGATGAAGCAATTTCTCAAACTGGGAATAGATTGCATGGAAGCCATTTCACTGCTCATCTTCATATTCTTACCCTCTTTTCGAGGCCTAAAGACTTTCGTCTACAATTTCGTAACCACGCTAAAAAAATATTGCTTTTAGCACAACACTGAAGCAGTGATGTTCGACTGCATGATTTTGCTGAAAGTCTTGCAATGCCCTGTCTTGGCACATCACTGCGCTCAGTGGACTTTTCTTGCCCACACTGGCATGTCATGCTCGGCCCAGGGCTCGCAATTTCTGACCAGATATCGGTGCTTACAGTTTGGGTGGGTCTGGAACCAATACCGCGCCTGAAAGCGCAAAAATGCTCTCCCTGGACTGTCACAAGAAAACCACGTCGCCAAGACTCAGATTCACTGCCTATAGCTGTTGACCAAAAGCAAAGAAGGGGACATATCTTCTTGTTTGTCCTGTCGCCCCTTCTTGCAATGCGCAAGCAAGTGTGATAAGTGTGCCTTGGCTCCAGAAAAGGCGAAAATGGTAGGAGACGAGGTGGCTGGGATAGGAATAAGCTACATAGATGAAAAAAAGAAGCAGGCTGAAAGACAACTTGAGTCTCATATCGCTCTTGTGTGTTACCCTCCAATCTCGTGTCTGCTTATGTTGACCTTTTATGGAGGTCGGGCGATTTAGACTCTGTCCCTATATCCGTCACAATTTCCCGGGGGCATTTTCGCGTGACAGCGTATCAATCAACGCGAACGCCCCGCCGCTCCTGCGAGAAAAGTTCCACTGATGAGAGAGGTGGCAGTCGCGAAACGCTCATCTCTTGTGATGACACACGAGAATCCCCAACATGATCGCGGCATCGGTAGGCAGGTACTTTCAGCAAACGAAACGAAAGTATGACTAAAGTAAGAGTGAATCTTACAGTCGTTCACAAAAATTGACCTCCTATAACTTCTAAAATAACTATAATGACAAGCACATCATCACCCAGTATGAAGAAAGCAAGTCCCAGAATGATGTCTGCGCATAGCCGTCCATAATGATATTAAAGAAACTTCCGGAGCCCTTCATTGCGGTGTCCCTCAGAGCCTGAGTCGCCCTGGGACGTTAAACCCCCAAAAACCGTAAAGCGTAAAAAAGTGATTTGGAATGAGATGATATTTCTCATGTGGCAAATTTTATAATGGGGAAAACTGAAAACATTACGAGTTACCTGTAGAATAACCTAATTTATTGTGATCACAATACAGTAATTTAAAAGCTCCTATGTCTCTACAACAACCATTCGAATAGCAAGCAACCGCTTCATTGTAGTTTTTGTGAAGGAATTCATTTGAAAAATTCTATATACTTCTTTTCATTTTTCATGCTCATCTTTACAGTGCTGCCACTTTCCTAGCACAAATCCGCAGCGCTAATTAACGTTGTGAGAGAAGTTTGCTTCAGAGTCCGGTTTAGTTTTGTTTTTAGCTTGCTTAAGTGATGAGAAATAAGCTGATTCGCTTTGTGTAGCTGACTGCAAAGTAACTTTTATAAGGCTTCCTTGCTGCGGCTACCATGAGCCGCACAATACATAGTTTCGATTGGTTCTCGCCTGATAACTTTCGTGCATAGCTCGGTAACCTGCTAGGAAATAATGAGATGCTCTCATAATTCGAACAAAACGTTTTTACGTCCCAGAACTGTGCAATTAGTTTCCGGCCTGCCAATACAAGGTTTTTTGCTTGAGCCTTCAAGGACCCTTAACTGGAGGGCTCAGGTGAAAGCACGCGTTTGGTCTCTTAAGGCGCGGGAATTCTGCGTGTGGCTCATTAGCGGTTGTTCCCTCTATACAATAATTTTCCAACAATTATTTGTTCCGTTTGCTCCAAATGCCGCCCGAAAGTATTGTTCATAGCACAGCCAAAACAAGCAATCCTAAAATTTTTCTTAAAAACGAATAGGTGCTTTGTCATGGACTTTTCGAAGCGCCGTTAAATATGGACCAGCACTGTCATTGCGTAGTACTTATTTTCACGGTAGCACCACCCTTGTTTGTAATAGGCGAGCGCTCATTATAACTGCGACCGTTATAAGTGGGCTGGACTGTAACAAGATCTTTCCGCGTGGATTGAAAGATCCGCGGAAATTGTGTCTCACATTTGCGGTTGTCTGTGCTCGCCTGTGATCTCGGATTATGAACACTATATACAAATGTATTCAAGTACTCAAAGACCACTCAAAATGCAGTTATTGATTCCAGAGATTACTACTTCTTGCAAGATAGCGTCCATCAATTTGTAGAGACTACATTTCAGAGACATGCTTGATAACGTTATCATTAAAGAGGTGGAAATACTGGAAACCCGAGGATAGTATATTGTGTCTGTGCTCGCCTGTGATCTCGGATTATGAACACTATATACAAATGTATTCAAGTACTCAAAGACCACTCAAAATGCAGTTATTGATTCCAGAGATTACTACTTCTTGCAAGATAGCGTCCATCAATTTGTAGAGACTACATTTCAGAGACATGCTTGATAACGTTATCATTAAAGAGGTGGAAATACTGGAAACCCGAGGATAGTATATTGTGTCCGAAAACGACTAATATCCATATTAACTACGATCAGTACCGTCGCCCAACCCGAGGCTGTGCCGTTATATTGCTTTCTATCCAAGGAAATTCTCCTTGATGTCATAAACTGCTTCTGTGTAAAGCATAATAGGAATCTCATAAGGGCATCCTAGTTCAGCCCACGTCCAATGCCTCGTCTAGTGAACACGCATGCCGCCATTTTCTCACCGCCTCAGGAGACATTATGAGAAAAACAAAAAGAAAGGGCAGCACACGTTTACCTGGCTTGATGAGTCTCCGGCATGCTAGCGGCAATATAGGGACAGCGTTGGGGCGGCCTACGTTAAGCTGGCGTTGGCTGCCGGAAAGGAACCCCGCTGAGAGAAGGTTAATCTCATCGTGTATCGTGCGAGGAAGAAAAGGAGAAAATTGCTCCGGCAACATGGAATGTCTCTCAGTGGCACGTTGCTTCTCGCTCTCTAGCGTCATGTATTTTTAAGTGCTTTCTGCATTCAAGCACAACAACATGACGACCCTAATTATGTGATTACGCGCATAAGCAGCTCGTGGCTTGTGGCTCCCAGGCGTGGTTTGTGTCGCCGACGAAGTACCGGCCTGTGTCTTTATCGGTACTATTGTGTAGAGGAATTTTAAGCGCGAAAGCACTACTTCACTAGCAACCCAGAAAAGAGCGATTGGTCTCTGAAGCCTTAAGCTCTGACTCTTGACCTTCGACTTTTGAGATGAAATCGCATGAATATGGTGGTGGCTCAGGAAAGGTGATGTTGTACGAAAGTTAAAAAACAAATGTGTAGATGGCGAAGCATGAAAGCAGAGAGAGGAATGTAAGGCAATGACTCGGCAAGAGTGAAGCGAATTCGAAGGACAATTCACGGCAGTGTCAATGCCATACTGAAGCTAAATCGGAGCTGGGCAACGTTATGGCAGTACTGAAGCTAATCCGAAGTGAAGTGCTTTCGCACATCGTACTACGGTTTAATGGCGTTAAATTTTGTCAATTTCTTTAATAGAAGAAAATAAAACTATTGTAGTTTCTCTCTTGCATTTACTCAGCCCTGAACACCTCGAAAAGCGTTTAGTGAAAGGAAAAGAACCTGGTAAATAATCACACCTGTTTTTACATTAAGCGCAATGTGTTGTTCTTTGAGACACGTAAGTGAGGCTCATGGAATTCCATGTTTAACAGGTATTTCAGGAAAGCATACTACATCGCCTTATGCTGTGCTTTTGATTTTTATGGCATGGTTACCAAATGAACACTGTGGCGTGAATAAAATGTGCTGCCGCCGGGCGCTGAGATGAATTATGTTTTAAACAATACAAGATGCAGGGCGCTAACATTTTACGGTTGGTGGAGCTGTTGTATTTTTCAATTTCTGAATACAGCGGGAATAATTGATGAATAAGGCTAAATTTTCTTGCTGGCAGTGTCGAAATCTTACTCAAAATCTTGAATGGGAAGAATCCCGCTTGTATTGAAGACACAGAAGATTGAAATTACTGACAGAATGGTCTAAAGTCAGGTGCGCTATCCTTTAAGTTTGTTAGCGTGCTGGAATTGGTGAAAACACAAAGCGGGCAAATTGATGAGTGCGTGTGTTATATTTTGCATTATGCCCCATTTGGCTACTGTATTTCAGACGTTGTTTCAATAGCTTCAATCAATCGGTATAAAAAAATGGCGTTTTATTTATTTCGACTTATCACTTAATTTTACATTGTGCGCTGTGGTGGTATGATCGCCAAAAAAAAGTTGCACAAGCATTGGTGTCAGAGACATTCTGGCTCTAATATTTCTTGCCACCCATGAATGGGTGAAACAAAGGAACAAAGTACGCAGTGGATCTGAAGGGTTGAGCAAACAACAAACTAACCATTGACGGGGTTAAATGATTTTATTTATATGGTACCTGCACGCATTCTTAAAAAGCCTGGACCGATGTTTTAAAGACACCTCCAAGGTTAAATGTGCAGCCGCTGTGGTTTTTGTCACAACGGCGTTGCAACAATAAAGGGTTTCTTTCACTTGGTGGCCAGTGCGGACGCTAATCATGGCGGGCGAGATCAGGCAATCGAAGATATTTGCTCCCTCTGTTGGGATTTATGTGTTTCTAGTCTACATGGAGTTGCCGTGAGCGGTTTCTTGAGAAAGAAAAACAAGGGATCAATAAATTATCGAGAAGGATGTATAGTTCATAAAGAAGAGCAACTGAATGGTTTCTTTTCGAAAAATGAGGGGGAGGGGGCTGTCTTTCTTCCCTATTCTCCATAATTTATATCTAGTAGTTTATCAAGACATTCCGAGCAAAATGCAAGGGAAACTCTGTCGAATCAAGCTACTGGGTGTTTAACTCAACTTGAATCAAGGCTTTAAAGAACAGTAACACCAGAGATGCGTGAAAACAAACCCGGATTGTTTGCGGTTAGCTCAAGCAACTCAGAAGATTTTCGAAATTCCGCCTTATTAATGATTAGCTAGAAATAATATGCGAAACGTGATATATTCGCATTGTGTTCAACGACGTGCCGTTAAATTATAGTGTTCCAAACGTCAGAATAAAATGTTTTGTTGCAACCTACATCAAGCGTGATCCTTTTTCTAATTTATGTACTGCTCGCATGAAATGAAAAATAACATTTAGCTATGATCTTGCATCGCCGCATGGCAGCACTCTCAGCCGTGTGTTCAACGAAAAAAGTGCGGCTGATGACCGTTCTAAACTGAGCGGCCGGCGCTCACTTGGGCGGGCTCTACAATGAAATGAAACATTTTACCGGCGGCTGCCTTCAACTCGAGCGTACCGCTTTCCTTACTTTGTTGCTTCATATGCCTGATAACTAAAAAAGAAAACGCCATCTCAGTTGCTTTTCAGGCGCCTGCCTATCACCTGTTAGAGACCGCGGCACGCGCTTCCCATGCCCCACACCAATCCGCTGACACAATTTCCAGTCCGTGCCACTTGCACTGTCGACCGCTCACTCGCAAGAGCGCGGTCACGTGTTTGTCGTTTTTCGCATCTCGCGAGCTTCTTTTTGGTTCCTTAAAAGACAACGCACTGATTCTGATGTTAGTGAACCCCTTCAAGAATTTAACCTAACGCACTGGGACTTGTAAGAAATGTTACATATTTTGCACATATGTGCGCAGCTAATTAGATGATTAGTCAAGTTTTCACGAGTATCTTAACTTGCACAACGAGACAACAAAAAGGTGCTTTTGTTGTCACCACATCTGGTGCACCACTTTATTTCAGCACCTCAATTTACGTAAACCCTCCAAAGCCATTCCTTTTTGACCCTTCAACCTTGTTTCGCAGCGCTGAAAACTTACTACGAAGTTAAGAGTAACAAAATCGCCAGTAAAAACAGTACAAATTTCGGCAGCCGCACATCTCGTACTGGACCGAACCTTTCTGAACTTCGTGTAAGCACGGCAGCACTAGTAGTAGTGCCTCGTTTACCGGCGGCCCCTATCATCTACCGTTGTACGACGCTGCAAGCTGTGCACGAGGTGGATTAGCGAAACATGCCTGTCATCCTGATAATTGCAAAACACTTGAAGCTGAACAGTGCTGACCATGTCAGGCGCACGCTGCCCCGTCAGCCGAATTTCAACAGCGAGGACTGGAGGGCGCGGGAGAGTGACCTGACACCTCTGAGATTAAAACTCCTAGCAGCTTAACTATCTGATGTGGCTCTGGCTTTCAAGTTGGCTGAATCTCTTCAGGCGGAACCAGTTAATTAAGACCGGCACAAGCGTGTTTACTGGAGAGCATTTTCAAGGGGATGGCCCAACTCTCCTGCCGGCATCGCATTGACCGCGTCGTTCGCTTCCCAACCCAAAAAGCGTTCTCATTAGAGTTGATAAGTACAAAAAAAAAAACGCTTGCGACTGTCATTCTTGTTTATTCCTAGTCCCTGTGAAACTAAGTCTTTGTTGGTTAAGGATAACTGAAACGAACGTCTAGGAAGCAAGAGAAGCGGGGCGTATTAAGATTTAGCTATGCATACGCTCACAATCTTTCGTATATTGCTGTAATCTTTGAGTACCTTAGAGCACTAATTAAGAACGAGCCATCAAACTCGTCTTAAAGTTATCAAACTGGTCACGCAGACTGATTTTGTCCTATCATCGAAAACATCCCCCGTCTGACTTCAATAACTTCGGTCTGCTGCGCCGCACGTCTGACCGCCACCGCCTCAAGAGTTGGTACACAGTCTCTAGCAAGGAAGCGCCGATGTTTGCTTCAACTACCTACACAATACTTTGTGGTCAAGTGCTATCTTGTGCTGACCCATTTCAGTTAGGCTGCGGGAATCCATATATGTTTATTACATCTTTACGGATCGGATGACAACGAAATGGACAATAGCGCTAGATGGAACGCCCGCGCTTGGTTCTTCGGTCATAAAATTCTAATCGACACTTGCCAAGTGTTACATCGACTAACCGTCACAGATTATTTTGTCGAGGTGCCGACGTCGAACATCGGCCTGGTCGTAACGCTTCGCACCTTGCCACTACCTTGGGAGATGGTAGCGACTGTGGTTCGCGGCGCCGGCACTGCTGTTGCCTGCATGACCCGACGCGACCTCGCCTCTATTCCAAGCCTCGTCCTCAGGCCAGGCCAGAAAGCCCGACAGCCTGAAGGCGATGCAAAGACAATAACAGCTCGTACTTACATTAGAAACCGACTACACTTGAGAAGACGGCATCCCCGTCCCTGCCAGTCGGTGCGTCTGCCGGTGCGTCTGCAAAGGGTCTGCGCCCGCCGCTTTCTGTTAACTGCAGGCGATGAATTTTATGGACCAGGCTCCGACCACTTATCTCTTCAATCGTGGTGGCCAGCTCGTCATTTTCTTTGCCGCTTTGTTCGGCCGTTGTGTCCCGTTCAGATCTTTAGTCAGCGATATCGACGATCGCTAGCCAGCCTCGGGTAGCGTACGGACTATAAAATGCCGAAGCAGACTGCGAAGCGAGACGGAGGGCTGACGCTATACTTGCCTGCCATAACACTGTGGCATCCCCATTGGTCATGTTCGCCCGTTTTTCGTCTTGCCACCAAGATTTCCGGCGTACAGCAAGCTGGAAATTGATGTCTATGCCCGCCTCCACATATTTCAGTGCCCTAGCTGAAAAATGGTTTTTGTGGTTTAACATTTAAAAGAAACTTATTCTATGAGCGACGCCGTAGTGGAGGGCTCCGGTGATTTCGAACAGCTGGGGTTCTTAAACGTGCACTGGCGTCGCACAGTATACGGGCCTCTATAATTTCGCCTCCATCGAAATTCGACCGCCACGGCAGGGATCGAACCCGCGTCCTTCGGGTCAGCAGCCGAGCGCCATAACCACTCAGGCACCACGGCGACCCACTATTAGTTTATGCCACTGTATAACCAGCTCGGTTACCATGGCAATTACTGGCTTACGATTTGCAAGCATAACGCCGAGGCCCGTAAAGCTAGAAGTAGAGCTTAACACTCCGGAAAGTCGTTGCTATGGAGGCCGCCATATTGGATTCTATCCGTGGAATCAGCATAACTCGGATGCTCGAAACACGATCAGTAGAGCCAACGCTCTAAAAATTGAAAATTGGTTTTGAGGGAAGGAATGGCGCAGTAACTGGCTCACATAACTCGGTGGACTTCTGGACTGCGCGATAAGGGAAAGGTTAAAGGAGGAAGTGAAATAAAGAACAGCTGCCGTAGTAGAGGTGTCCGGAAAAAAAATTTTACCACCTGGGGTTCTTTAACGTGCTGTGACATCGCACAGCAAGCTGGTGCCTATTGCGTTTCCCCTTCATCGAAATGCGGCCGCCGCGGTCGGGTTCGAACCCGGGTACGCCGGATCAGTAACCGAACGCTCTAGCCACTGAGCCCCCGCGGCAGATGTAGAAACAGAATCTCTGATAAAATGAGCTTGAATATTCCTTTCTAGGTCGGTATGTCGATCAAAACGGCCACATTGGTCTGCGAGGCAAAGTAACAAGGGCAGGTCATGGCGACGGTAGTGAGGCTATTAAAAAAAGAATGGCATCAATCTCCCAACTCTAGCTACAAGGTCATTGCAGCTAACACTTCCTAACACCTGTACATACTTTACGCTCGCACTGCTGTTAAGGACACGGCCCGAGTTGCCGCGGAAGGCTGAAATGTTTTATGCTCTATTGGATTAAGGAAAACATCTTGATTTGCTCCTGCATCTCACTGTTCGCAGCAAAGTGAGGAAAAATAAGAGAACAGGGCCCAGTTCATTTCCACGACTGTATTGCGCAAAGTTAGTTGCTAGATCCTTAGCCGGAAGATTGGGATTTGTTCCTTTGAACTCTGTCCAGTGTAGACGCCTGATTCCACTTCTCGTGGACCGACACACTGTGTTGGCGCCCCGTCCTACGCTAGCGCGACGCCTGGGTCTGCAAGTTGTCTGCAGGAGAGCGGATTTGGTTGCGTGAGGTTCTCCAGTAATCATCCTGCAGACGGCACCCTGCTGGCAGTGAGCAGGGTTAAGAAGCCTTAGGCGGAAATGAAAAGTTCGAGGCGGCTTTTTGTTAGTGCAGCGCTAGTATCAGAAACGTTTGCGTAAGTTACTGTTAAGTTAGGCAATTCAGCACTTTTATTACTTCTTTCACAACGTTGTGCAATAGGACTGTCGAAGATCAGATGAAGAAAAAACGAAGCAAATGTAACTAGGCAGATACACATCAATGGTAATGTTGAGCTTTTAAAATTACGAAAGATTTTGTGCTTTCGATGTTTCTGTAGGCGAGTCACTGATGTGTCCGTTGTTAACAAAATATACTCCGCAGCGAAAGAGAAGAGCTTCAGCCAAAAATCTAAGAGCGTGGCCGTGGTTAAAAATAGAATTTCCCAAATGCTCCAAGGCGCCAAGTCTAAATACGCCGAGTCAAAAGTTTAAACAGGCGCCGACGTGGTGCCTTGTGGAATGGCTTCAGGCTATCATTGTCCTTGCTAAATATTAACTGACAACCGTACTTACAACTGTTCTCCAGTATCATATACAAAAAATTTAAATAAAAGATCCCTACTCTCGACTAGCAAATTTGCTTAATTCTCCAGGAAAATTTATTAATTCTATTGTTACGATCAATTCCCGCTGGACCGTCACGCGAATACATAGGGAGGAATCGCGAAAAATACAAAGCTGTACGCAGCACTAACACAATAACAAGCAAAGTGCATACAAAGAAGAAAAAACTAACCCCTTTATTTATGTTAAACTACATGCAACGTAAGTGCAGAAGCACAGTATGTATGAACACTTTGCATAAGCTTCTTATAATTATTTTCCTGACAATGCAAGCCGAAGCAGTTGTTACGTAGTTTCGTCCTGACCATTCAAATGCAACTGCCACCAAACCGGTTTTCGTCCTCGTAAATGGAGTCAGTTTTTAAAAGAAGTTATTCTCGTACCTTTACACCATAAAAGTTACTGAGTTTTGAAATGTGACGCATTATGCGTTTCTATCTACCGTGAACATCAATGTTATGAGGAAATGTATTATGCGAACAAATAAACGAAATGAAGCTGGACATGAGTGAACCATGCGTCTTTCCAAATTCGAATCTAAGCAAATGTAATGCTAGTCCGCTTGCCGGACATGTGAATATTTTGTGTGCATATTTGCATTAATGCATACGTTTCTTGACGTTTCTTGAAAGAGCTCAGTTTCACATGCGTCTTTGCCGCATCACATAACACTCTGCTGCTACTGGGAAAGCAGTGCTCTTGTATAGAACTAGCTAGAAGAGAGCTGCTGTACGCCATCTTGCTGTAGGTTGCATAAGGTTAGATAGTCTTTGTAAATTAACCAAGCCAGTAAATAAGATAGTTGGCAAGCAAAAAGTTTGGCAATGTTCCGGATATCTAAGCTTATTTTCTAATTTTCCTCCGGTATGAAATGTGGGATGATGTACTGAGGAGCAGAAAACGCCGCAAAAATAGCTTTTCTTCGTTTTTTCTGTTAAGCACACTACTTGCTTACTAGGAACAGAAGCAAGGATAACATAAATAAAGCTGCGATTTGGGAGAGTTGATATTGATTCATGCTGAACCAGCGCGGGAAAACAGTGTGTCTTTACTTCGTGTATTTCATCTTACCGCGCCGTTTCGCCATGAGGATAACTTTATTTTCCATAAAAATAACCACCTAAAGCAGAGGATTCTCCGAGTTTCGCAGAAATGGCCGAACTGCGTGCTTTAAAAACCTAATTATTTCGGTATTGCTATTTTTTCACCTTGAATATCCGCTTATACCTCACGCTAGACCTTGTGTGGTACCCTAATGCTGAGCACAAGTGGCTTAAAATAGGTTTTCTGCACAAGGTCTATTAAGGGGAATCACAAGTGGCTTAAAGTGAGTTTTCTGCACAGGGTCTATTAAGGGGAATCACCTTTATCTTACTAGCATCTAAGAAAGCAATGATTTCGCAAAGCACTTTACATTCATAAAGAATAGTTAAAATTTAAAGGAATGCCACCTATTTATGGCGTGACGTATAACGAGTCCCGTTCATATACTCTTGGTGTTTTAGCGTCGTTCTCTACGACGCTTTATCAACACAGGCCTAGTCTGCCGTTCCTCGGGCAAAATACTTTTTGAATGACGAAATATTTTGCACTCTTACGAGTATAATTTAGAGGATTTGAGGATCCTCTCGTCACTTTAAGTATTATAAAAAGAATTCAGCCAGTCCCTGGCCAAGCATTTCCACTGTTTTCAACAAAATATGTTCAAAGAGTTAATATAAAAATTAAGGCAAATATCGCACCTGCAAAAAGAACACTAAACAAAATGAACTGACCAAAAATTACTGAATGGACATACATGTCAATATCTTTTAAGTCTAAGGCTTTAAAATAAATACTACGTCTTATCGCCAGGGTTTCGACCGAGAATTTTTTTGCGTTCGTTTCGGGTTCACGCCTTTCGGGTTCAGTGCCGGGTTCGGACCATATCGCACTGGTTCAAACAGGTACAGGTACAAAAAAAATTTCCGAATATAGATGAGTTTTAAACAACAAGAACGCGGAATGTTTAATCCTTGTTGATTTCACTTAAGCCGCTTTCACTTACGGTCTGTGGCAAAAAAAAAAGATTGTAATTTAGGGCAGAACCCGCAAAACCCCCAAGAACGATAGCCGATTGGAGTGCGTTACCTAGCGAAGAGGTCACCTTATCGGCAGCCGAAACATTTTTATCTGAAATCAACCCCAGCCGGTCAAGTTAGGTGTTTGGTTCGATTCTGGAGTGTTGCCCTTGTCGCGCTTTGTTTTTTATTTTAATGTAGAGTGTTTGTTCCTCGTCCATTATTTGGGTGGTTCACAGAAATTTTGCTGATTGCCTGCAGGCCTTTTTTCTCCTTTTTTCCTTGTTGACAAAGCGCTGTGAAATTGAATCCCCACTCCTGCTTTTGCCACCAAAAGGTGGCTGGCAGTATTGAATAAATAAATAAATAAATAAATAAATAAATAAATAAATAAATAAATAAATAAATAAATAAATAAATAAATAAATAAATAAATAAATAAATAAATAAACAAACAAATAAATAAATAAATAAATAAATAAATAAATAAATAAATAAATAAATAAATAAATAAATAAATAAATAAATAAATAAATAAATAAATAAATAAATAAATAAATAAATAAATAAATAAATAAATAAAAATAAATAAATAAATAAATAAATAAATAAATAAATAAATAAATAAATAAATAAATAAATCAAGAGAACTCAATATAAACGAAATTCGGCCAAGCATACGCTAGCATCTATCTGACGAGCTAGATAAAGCGAAAGGATGAAGGATTTTGGATAAAAAAAATTCTCCAGCTTCAGCACTTTCGGAAACCCTGTCGCAGGAGTAATAGTCCTCTCGTTAAGTTAGTGCCAGTTGAGAATTTCACTTAATCAGAGCACTTCTATGGTGCACTTCAAAGCGCGCCCTCAGTGTCATTATTTACGTGGGCAGCACATGCGACGTGTACGTTACCGCAGAATATTGACAGAGAAAGCTGTCCTTGATCTTCAGGTGTATACGGACAGGAGCCTTTCCATCGCCCTAAAAGCGACCTGCCAAGCGACCACCCGCCACCCTGCCAGCACACTTCCGACATGCATCTTTTGAGGCCTCCCCCCCTCCCCCCCCCCCCCCCCTCCGAGGGATCAAACTCGTGATGCTGGGATCACCTCTAAGTCATCGTGAGGGGTCATATTTAGTATCTGCTGTAAGAGACAACAAATGCCTCGAAAAGTAAATGTTGGACAATGGGGTTGGATCGTTGGGCCATTATTCATATTTTTATCGTTCATGTACGAAAAGAAAGGGAAGCAGTTCTGTCTAGGTGGGTTATGAGATACAGGAGTGCTAACAATTAGATTCAATCCGTAGTGAAACGTGAAAGGGACAGACGTCAAGACCTCGCTTCATTCTGGTGGTCAATAGTTATAATTGCCGAAAGCACATTACAAGTTTAGTTTATTCCTACACTGCGGACTTCCTTCAATTTTGTTACCGCATAGGATAGGTGCCATTTTCACACTGCCTAGAGGGTACACCTTTCCTTGGGCTTACTCTACGCGCTAGCATGTTTCATTTTTTTTCTGGAAAAGTAAAGAAAGATGTTGGGTTGCAAACAGAATGGGGCATGCCAAGTCCCCAACTGGTTCGGAACGATTCCTGTGAATCATTCCGATTCGGGTTCAGTTCCAAGATGGCGAAAAAGACATGAACTCTGTTCGGTTCCGGCCAAAAATACGGGTTTGGTTACGGTTTCAAGTTTAGTCCAATAAGGTGGCTGTTGGGGCTTGTTGGTAGTGAATGACGTATAAAATAGTGCAACATCAGAGAAGGAGATGAAAGAACACACACGAGCGCTAACTTGCAACAGTTTATTGCGGAAGAGAGCCTGTAGATATATATTACATGGCGATACATTGCAAAAGCGCGGTAGACAGTCAATAGTTAGCGGCTTCTGAGGTAATCTAATTCCTTACGAGATAGCCAAACAGAGGGTTTCGAGTTGTGGTTTGGTTCCTGTTTGTCCCTTGATGGCTACCACTCTTTGCTCCTGGCAGAACTTCCGCAGCTTATTTCGGAATGATAGCTGACGACGGGTTCGTGAAAGTTGCGGAAATAAGACTTCTGCGGGATAGTTGGGTCATGATCTTTGGAAATGATCTCCTCTTATTCATAGCGTCTCCTTCTCTAAAGCAAGTAAACTAATAAACTTTCTAATAAGTGTGAAAGTTGTTTAATTAGTTGTGTAGCTTTCGACATGTAGTTGGTAAAAAGTATAAATGCCACTACGCTCTTTAAAACCTAGATGTAAGTGATTGTAGCTTCTCATATGTAAGACACAAAAAAAAGAGAGATGTAAACCTCCAACTATTTCCTATTTACTGGAATTGAATAAATGCGAGTGATGCCACAGTCACGAACTGACTGGTTGGTATCTGGATGAAACACTGCTTTTGAGTATGCTGCGACGAAAAGACAAGGCTGTCCTGTAGAATGGCGTTATACGCTTTTCGGCTCCGAATGCTCGCGACTGAATTCAATGTAGGAGTTATAAAAAGGCTCCCTCATCAGCTTTTCGAAAACAGCATAGCTTTGGTGACCTAAATATATTTACGATTGATAATGTAGCGGTTGCTATTGTTACACAAAGTGGGTCAGCACACAGATGAGCGTGAAAATGCACATTCCATTCATTGCCTTTACACTTCAATGGAATCTGCGTTTAGCGATGCGGCACGAGCATTTAAAACGATGGCTCAGTTTTCGCTCTTCTTTTGGAGACTTCGAAGAAAATGCGCATGTTTGGGCGTCTCCATGACCCAATCATAAAATGCCTCGAACCCGAAAGAAAAAGTGGAGCCGGCTTTTCTATTGCACAACCCGTAATTATCTCCGCTTACAGTTCAAGGAATTCTCCGCAAGCGCCATTGCGCAATTTTCGGGTCAGAGCGGGCGGTGCTCCAGAAGGAAAGAGAAATGTGAAGAGGGCTGCTACTGAGAACGCATTCTGTGCATCAGTGAAGAGGAAGAGAACAAGCACCGTGTATCTACGATGATTAAAAAGCTATGTTATTACCTTTGACATACAAGTCTTGGCGTTGAAAACGCTGACAGTGAATTGCGAGATTTACAGCAGATGTACGGATGTATGCATGTACGTGTCTTTGTAATGAAGGGCCCTTCTTTAAAATAGCTTAAGAACGCTAATTTTTCTTATATTCTAAACTTTCACTCTAAACATTATTATGTCCTATAATCTCAACTTCGCAGGCTTGATTTTTTTGCTATTAAAGTTTTTTTCATGGTGAAACGCGTTCAGAATTGGTGTCCTAAGGCAGCTTAAAACTACTTGAAGCGAGCGATGGAGAGCTAAAAAAAAATGTTTTTTTGTATGTCTGAGGCATGGACCATTATATTTAATATTTCCATAAAAGTAGCTTACAATATTCAAATATTCAAAATTTTGTTCAAGAAAGCTGGCCATGCGGGGTTGCATAATCATCTCATTTGGCCCTATAAAATGCAATGCACCGCGTTCAGATGAAAAAGGATATTAGCCATATTAGTTTCGCACAGTTAGAGTGCTTTTTCTTCCAAAGAAAATTAACGCACTAAGAAGATCGAGAAGGGAAAGACCTTGAGCTAATAGAATTTCCTGTATTTCTCTGACCTAAACTGATAACTTCGTATATTCCGCTTCACGTCCACAGAGCATTTTTTTTTTACTTCGCTGTGGCAAAGGTTTTCCCCGTTGTGATGATGCAACGAGAGGTAGTATACTTCCGCTCATTTTTTGCCCGCAAGTGACGCGTTATCAGCTCAAAAATATCGGAAACCACCAGTTCGTTAAAGGCGGTGGCACAGGGCCAAAATACACGACTACGAAATGGGAATTATGATATTAGGTTTGTGCGGTATGGTTGAGCGGCCCAGCATGAAGGCCCTCATGTTCGCACGCAGTTGGACCTCGACGGCTGGGTATTCATTTCG